>NC_033635.1:9530794-9670025 GCF_001540865.1 Ananas comosus
GAGACCTCTGTATTTGTAAGTTATATGTCTGATTTGATGATCAATTCCATTAGACATGATTTATGTTATTAGAACTATTTAGAAATCAAATTTCATAATTTTTTAATTTTTTTGTCTAATGAACAAGTAGTTTCAAAATAAATAGCTGAAAAAAAAAATCTCATAAGATTAACGATAAAAGACTCAAATTTCAAATTGAAAGTATTGTTCTTACTCTTGATATTAAGTAGAATTTTTTTTACTAAACTTTCATGCAATTTGGATTCTTCTACACCGTTGAACTTATAAACGTGTCATATCGGCCATTAAAACAGTCATTTTTAGACACTTTGATCACTTAGCAAACTATGTTGAAAAATTATGAAATTTGATTTATAAATAGTTTTAATAGCATAAATCATACTTAGTGAAGTCAATTGTATTATCGAAAATAACTTACAAGTACGAAGGCCTCCGTACTTTCGAAAGCATAGGAAACATATATACTTTATATATAGAGCTATATATAGGAGAAAAATTAAGTAATGCTTAGAAAGGTTTTTTTTTTATTTTAGTTACAACAAGCAAATATAATGAGGAGGAGATTAATTAAAACTTGGTCAATTGCATTCAATTAATGCAATTTATGCATAGATAACCAGGGCTTCACAACAATATTTAGTGTAAGAAGCAGATTTTGGTGGAAATTTCCATTTAAATTTGGATTTGATTAATGCCTTGGAGCTTAATTTCATAGAGCCTATAGAAATCCAAGGGCTAATATTTAGTTTCCTTCAATTTTTTTTGGGCTAAATTCCCAAAATATACCTAGGTGAAATTTATGAAATTGGCCCAAGAGTCACTTGCCAAATGAATAAAAATGTATTATATACTTTGGCCTTATTAATTTGATAATAATACTTTATTTTTATAAACAAAAAGTTTATAGGTTGGGGGTTTATTGCCATTGTTAAGTAGCACTCCAACAAAAACGGTCTATAGCGACACTTTTAAATGTAGGCACATGCCAAAAAAGTGCTGCTAGCTAAAATTACCGACGCTTTTAAAAAGTGTTACTATATGTGGGGTCGCTAGATATATAGTGACAGTTAAAGAGTGTCGCTATAACCTGAAAGAGTGCTGGTAATTTACCAACACTTATTTAAGCATTTAGCAACCGCCGAAACTCTATCTCGTTGGCTGCGGTGGCGGAGGAGGACGACAGTAAAGGCTCTTCGTCTAGAATTTTAGTAGATTGAGTGAAGAGAGAAGAAAAGATGGTAATTGATTTTTCTTTTTTTTTTCTTTTCTGTTTGTAATCGGGCCAAATGGACTGGGTGTGGTGGGTTGAGTAGAGTAATCTTTTATTTTTGGTTGGATTGGGCTTTATATTTAGGCATTAGTAGATGCGTTTTTAAGTTTTAGCATAAATGGGACACTTACTCAAAAGTGTCCCAAACATGTGTTCTTATAACCTAATTCTGTTGTAGTGTAGCTTGCAATATAATTAGGGCAGAATGTTAAAAAGCTTTTTATTTTTTCAAGAAAATATAAATAAATTCAACAATCTAATAGTTCGATATGAATGGAAAAGCGGTAATTGTGTTTCTATATGTAAGTTCAACTAAGCACTCTAATACTAATAATTAAGTTAATCAGCAAATTTTTTTTTTTTTTTGAGAGATAGATAGCACGCTACCCGCTTCGTTTATTTCATTTAGCAATAAACTTAGCTGAAAAAGTTGCTCAGACTAGCGCAATGAATTATTAGGGATTCAGAGTAATTGTTAACTGAAAGGGTAAGAATCAATCGCTAAACAAGAAATAAAACAAAAAATATATAATTTTGATACTAAAAACAATGCAAACTTAGGGTAGAGATAGGGGTGGTTGCAAAACTCTGGAATGCTTGATTGATTCTATTATGTATTTGGCAAATATTTTCAAAATTGAAATCGTGACTAAAATTTAACGAAAAGTAGATTTTTTTTTTAATAGAAAAGTTATAAGGGCTAGGCCCTATAAGTTAGGTATGAACAATTATTTAAGGCAAAACAAAATATTCAAAACATTTTACAATACAACATAAGATTCCAGCTAAGGTTATTTCTATTAAAAAAAAAAAAAATAGAACAAAGGAGATTGCATATCATTTATATATATGGTTAATTATACCAGTAGTCTCCAACCTTTGCATCAATTTTCACTTGGGTCCCCAACCTTTTTTTTTTGCAATTGAGCCTCTAATATCTTGATTTTATTATAATTACGTCCCAACCGTCGAAAAAACTGTTAAAATTAACAGAATCGCCACGTCAGCGCCTATTTGGCATCTTTTGCATCTTAATTTAGATCCTTAAATTTTGCATGTTTTTCACTTCATGGGAGTTGTGGGGCCACATCAATTTTTTAAAGAATTAATTGCACATTGGGTCCCAATCTTTTCACTCGCCTTTTATTTTAGTCCCTAATCTTTAAACTTTGTATGTTTTTCACTTTAGTCCCAAAATAATATTTTAAGAATTAATTTATATAATAATATAATATTTTTATTTTATTTATTAGGTTTAAATATTTCTAGAAAGAAATATACTTTAATTTCATTCTTTAATTTTTAATTATTAAATACTGAGATAAATAATATTTAAAAATATTAATGCATAATAAAAAAAAATGATGTTAATAATTATAATAATTTAATATTGTATTGTATTTTCGTCGCATAGCCCATGGTCCCTTAACTAGTATATATATATATATATATATATATAAAAGATGCACCCACAAAGAGGCTTCAGTGATAATCCTCTGTGCTAGTGTGCTGCTCGAACTTTCTTCAGGATCGAAGATGTGACGGTTTCACTCCTTCCAAAATCTGCTTCTCATTGAACCGAGCTTGGCAAATAGCCTTTGAGGGTAATCGATGGAGATGGATCTAAGCCTTGAAGAGTGACACTAGAGATGTCAACGGGTCGGATTCCGGGCGGATTTTGAAAAACCCGAATCCGAACCCCACTCCAAACCCGACACCCGAACCCGAACCCGAACCCGAACCCGACGGATTTTAAAAATCCATATCCAATCCCGAACGCGACCAAAAATTCGAAACCCGAACCCGAATCCGAACCCGAACCCGAAAATTTGAATCCGAAATAATTATTTCTTTTTTCAATATTTCAAAATATATTATATTAAACCTAAATTTTTAAAATACAAATTCAAATATAACATCAAATTTTTATATATATATTATATATAATACAAAATAAATTCGGGTTCGGGTCGGGTTCGGGTTCGGGTCGGGTACAATTAAAATCCATATCAAATTCGGGTTCGGGTCAGGTTCGAGTTCAGATCGGGTACAATTAAAATCCATATCCGAATTCATATCCGTCGGGTTTCTATTTTTGATATCCATATCCGAATCCATATCCATATCCACCGGATATATCCGTTTCATTAGGTTTCAGGTTCGGATAAAATTTCGGATATCCATACCCATTGACAACCCTAAGTGACACCCCTGGTGACACCCTTAATTAGGAGCATGAATATTTTTATATAAAAATATAGGGATAATTGCTTATATATTTTTCAAAACTTTGAAAATATTTCATTTACTCCTTTCTTTTTTTTTCCAATATACCCCTCATATGTTCTTCTGTTATTCCAAAATACTCCTGCAGTTACCAGCCGTTAAGTTATTACTTTTATCCTTAACTTAAGGACAAATAAGAAATGTTTGTGATAGTAAAAGAGTATATTTGAAAAAATCAAAAAATAAAAATATTTTTTGTGCCCCTAACTTAAGGGCAAATAAAAAAATTCGGTGATTGTAGAAGAGTATATTTAAAAGTGCAAAATAGTAATTTCATAGAGATAATAGAGTTTATTAACAGATTTTTGAAATAGGTTGGAGCGTAAAAAAGATATTTTCAATATTATCTTTTTAAGAGAGTAAATCAGAAAGTCGAAAACTTTTCAGAGATATATAAGCAATTGCCCTAAGNTTTCCGAAGCACACCAAGTCGACAACAAGTCGATTCTAAACGAAGTCTAACTCTCGGATTTCGAGAATTCACTTCCTTACAGATACCTTCCTTATGCAATCGGTATGTGAATTCTGTTCCTGTTTGGAACCTCTTGAATTGTACTGTTTGCGATGCCTTGGACGTACAAGAGAGAATCTGTCCATTCGGCGATCTGTCGACGCACCCGAATCCGACCAAAGAGGCGGGTCTCGATGCGTGACATCACTTTACAATAGTAGCTTCCTTGGTGATTATCGGTGGATGTTATTCATTGTTATCTTACCCGATTTACTTGTTACTATTACTGTTTACCCCTCCATCTGTTGGTGGCTACAGCTTGCCTTCGTCGACTTGCGATACCCACTGGGATGGGGAGACTTGTTTAGATGTTCTCACCCCTACCTTTTTCAAGTGATGCGGATGGGATTGTTTGGGACATAGCGTGAGGCAGTAGCTAGTGAACGGTTATAGAGGTCTCGATCTACGGTATACCTTTTTGATTACTTCATACATAGTATCAGATAGATATTAGTGGATAGTATATATCTTACCCTACACTGGTTATTATATATCTTCTTGTGGTTTAGTTGATGGTTTACACTTGTGGTTTTGGATGATGTATGTATGAGTTTTGGATACTCATGGTTTTGGAATACTCATGGTTTTTGGATACTAATGGCTTTGGATTCGGATTTCGGAATGTAGTTTTCTACCCCTCGTGGTAGTGTTTTCAAAACAAAGATTTTCGTGTGGAAAACGGTTTTCAAAATAGTTTTTTGTGGTTTTTGCAAAGTTAAAATTTCAAAAAAAAATGTCTTCGTGTGGGAGACACTTTTAACTACTAGGATGATTGTGGAATGGATGTGACTAAGGACAGCTAGCTGTATGTTGAAATGAGTTGATCCTTGTACATCCTTTTGTTTTATGTGTGAATGAAGATCTAGTTGTTCAATTGTACTATGTGCTGCGCCGTGCAAATATAGGGGAGACTCTATCTATTTGTTTCAGGAATTTTCTACATTTGTGGTGGGTCTGTTGCACGTCTTTGGGGTCAAGGTTTCAAAAAAAAAGGGGGCAATTTTCTGCTTACTTTGATTTTTAAAGATATTCCGATTTCAAATTAGCTTTCAAAAAAGACTCCGGGCCGTGACAACAATACATTCATTGGTGTGACGATTTAGCTAGCCTGGGTTAGGATCGATGTTAGTCGATGAAAGTGCTAGTGAGTATATTAAAGGCATTGGTGGGTGTGGTGTAAACTTAGGGCATGCTTGGTTCATGATTGGAATAGGAATGTGAAATGAAATTGGATTGCTTTGAAATAGAAAATGGAATGACAAATCATTTAAAAATGTTTGGTTCATTATTGGAATGGAAATCGAAATGAAAATTTAAAATTTTTTAGAGAGGGTTTTGATTAAGAGAGAGAAAAGTGATGAAGGGAGAGGAGATAGGTGTTGATGAAAGAGGATTTTGAATAGTTTACTTTGGAATGAGTCAATCAGGGATCCAAAGCCGGATTGGATCATAAATGGATTTGGTCATTCCCATTTCGGAGTGGAATGGAAATCGAAATCTGATTCCTATAAAACAAACGGCAACTATCGAAATTAATGAATGCTATTCCGATTCCATAATTTAAAATAGGTAAACCAAACATGCCCTAAATATCTTAACTGAAAATTAAGAAATTCTATAATAAATTATCTTCATTATTATATTTCTCATCCGCCGTACAAATATGCCGAATAAGTGATAATTTAATACAGACAACTGAGATAGATTAAGTCATTAAAAATTACATATGATTATTCAAATTTAATAAATATAAAAATTAAAAAATTCTATAATAAATTATCTTTATTATTATATTTCTCATCCGCCGTACAAATATGCTGAATAAGAGATATATTTATGCGAGTGGCTAATAGGCAATTGAGACTAGAAATAATTTTAATTTAATACCAAAAATTATTCCAATTTATTTAATTAAAATCTTGTCAGGAGTAATCTCCAATTTAACAAATCGAATTATTAGCAAAGTAATAATAGAACCGACACCGATCGTCCCTAGAGCAAGTGGTAAAAGGTTTGATGGTTGGTACCCAAGACCTAAATTCGAATTCTAGTTGATTCACATTTTCAGTTAAGTTTATTTCTAAATGAAATAAATAAAGCGGGTAGTTTGCTATCTATTTCTCAAAAAAAAAATTAATAGAACCGACCGCCCCTAAAGCAAGTGGCAAAGGAAAGTTTAAATGCTAGTTGATTCACATTTCTAGCTAAGTTTATTTCTAAATGAAATAAACGAAACGGGTAGTGTGCTATCTCTTTAAAAAAAAAAAAGAAAAGAAAAAAAAAGAGGTAATGATAGAGAGCACAATAGCATGTGATTTCCTTCACAAGATCTCTATTTATTATATTTATCACTCACAAAACAGAAATGTACGTAAGAATCTATAAACCTATACGTATCTCTCATTGTATCTGGATCCATATGCCCTCACTTGGAATTCCATTATTCACCACAAACACCATGTAATACCCCGGCGGCGCCAGTGTCGCCGTCACCGGCGCCGTCGCGACCACCTCATAAACCCCTGCCGTGCGTCCTACCGCCACCGGCTCTGTCGTCCCCAGAATCAGCAGCCTCTGATTCATCGAGAGCGAGTGCGTCGCGAACGCCGGCGACGCCATCGTGACTGACACGGTGTTCGCCAACGATCCTATGCGGAACCGCAGAGGGAACTGCTTCCCGTAACTTATAAGGAGTAGGGGAGATATGATGCTGGGCCGTGAGGCCGCGAAGGCCGGATTGAGGTACTCGGGCGAGAAGGCCTCGAGGCTGAGCTCGGTCGGGTACTCGACGTTCGAGAAGACGTAACGATTGTGCGGGTTGCTCCCCCCGACGAGCACCCGGCCGTCGCGGAGCAGCACCGCCGTCGAGTGGTACAGCCGGGGAATCGTCCCCTGGCTTTGCACCACAAATCGCGAGCCGGACAGTGCGCGGGGACGGTACAAGAGCGGCATCAGCACAGGATTCTGGCCCATCTCCCATGCTGCCGCCCCCATACCCGCCCCGTTTATTATGAGCACCTGAATTTCACAAAAAAAATGCTTAAATCCAAACTTTTATTTCAAATAAACTTAAAAAAAATTATTTAATTCTATAAAAAGTTTAGCCTTATTTTAGCTCTACTAATTTCATCCAAATCTAAAAATTAGAAAAGTGATAAATCGTCTATCAATTTTTTTTTTTTTTGAAAAAAGGGTAAATAATTCACGGTTTATTTCTCATATTTGAAGATCAATTTAGAGATCGATAACGGGTTCACACAAACACCTCGTCGCCGGTCGGTAGCAGCACCATGTCGCCCATCACCCTCGGCATCGGCATTATCTCCATCGCCCACGTCGGCGCCTCGTCGGTGATCTTAATCCTGCCGCACGTTTCCAGCGCGCGCACGAACGTCCCGTGCTGCGACACCTGCAAGTAGGACCCTGCCGGCGCCCCGCCACAGACAAGAACTTCAGCTTCGGTCGGCGACGGCTTCAGCGGCAGCAGCACTGAAGAGCCCGTACTTGGATAGTTTCTCGGGTCGCCGCCCGGCATTTTCGGGTACGTCCTCACCACCGCGTTCTTCTTATAGTCGAGAAGTATGGCTCGGTTGTTCGCGAATATGAACAAGTTGCCATCGATATTGAGGTGGACGAATGGGTAGAGATTGTTCTCTTCGGGGTCGCTTGTTTGTGATAGGAAGGGGAGGGGAATTGTAGCGGTATCGGCGGCATTGGTTTTAGGGTAGAATTCGTAGTTGAATTGGCCGCGGCCGCCGATTACGATCGCGCGGCCGTCGGGGAGGATTTGGTTTGTGGCGTACCAGCGGCTGACTGCGAGGACATTCGAAGCCTCCGACCAGCCGCAGGTGGCGGAATTCGAGCACGGGCGGAAGGTGCGGGCGTTACGGTCGCCGTCGTTGGACCCGCCGGTCTGAACGAGGGTGCCGTCTGGGGCGACGCTGCCGGACGAGCACAAGGTGTCGGTGAGGACCGTTAGCGGACGGAAGGAGTTGGTGGTGACGTCGTACTCGGCAGAGTGGGCGGTGCAGTCGACTTTGAGAGCTGGTTCGTTGGGGTAGCGGCGGCAGGCGCCGCCGGGGAGGGAGAGGTTGGAAGGGCCTAAGGTGGTGCTGTCGAAGACGACGACGCGGTCGTTGTGGAGGAGCTGCATGTGCATGGCCGACACGCCGATGCTGCTCTGCAGGAGGTCCCACCGCCCGCCGCCGCTGCCGCCGCCGCCTCCTGCAGCAGCTGCGGCACCGGCGGCCGCAGTAAATATGAGAAGAGAAAAGAAGAGGAGAACACGAACATGCGCTGATGATAGTAACTCCATATCACCAACACTATAGGAATTCTAATCTATCTATCTATCTATTCTTATATTATAAGCAAATAAGTTTGTTGGTTTCGTCTCACCCCACCTCTTTGTCGATAAGTATGTGTAATTACGATTATACCCTTATTTCATTTATTATAAAAATTATTGAAATTGAGATTAAATTTGAATATATATTATAAATTGTTTAATTAATTATTAAAAGAATTAGTCAATATTAAAAAATTTTAAATGCGTTGGAATTTTAACTTTTAAATTTCTAATTTGATTTGAATTTGAACTTAAAACTTGAACTAAAGTTTTAATTGTACAATCAATTGTAAATTTTTTATAGTATAAAAAAAATTCTGAAAGATATTCAATATGAATACTGATTAATTATAGACTGTTCAATCAATTATTAAAAGAATCATCTAATTAATATAACTTCTAGATATACTACATTTTTATTAAATTGAAACTTAAAATCAAACTTAAATTTAAATTGTGCCCTCAATTATAAATTTTTGGGGTAAGCTTCAAATAGGCCCCTATGGTTTAGCTTATTTATATTTTGTCATCCTGTGGTTCAAAAAGTTTCACTTTAATTTTCTGTGACTTAACTTTTATTTATCAAAAAATTCTATATAAATTAGAGAAACAAAGTAACAAAAATTTTAATAAGTCACATAATGGAAAAATAAAATATACGCTAAACTATAAATAAGCAAGGTGCAACTTTTCGAACTATAGAATGATAAAGTAAAAATAAGCTAAATTACGGAGAGGAATAATGAAACTTTTTAAACCATATGGTCGCAAATTGGGGGTGTGTATAAAAATTTATATTCTTAAAATTTAATTAAACAGAATTGATTTGAAACATATAGGAGGTCTTTATACAGATTTGTGTATATTCTCTAAAATACTATAATTTTAAAAATATAATTTTTATGCATCAATCACATTTAAAAATCAGCAGTGTTAACTTCTAAAGTTCATTATGTTAGGTATATATAAAATTTATAATTTTTTATGGATGGATTATTTAATTGTGTAGGTTNATTATTTAGTTTGATCATCATAGAAATGTCAAAATTACATTATATAACACAAATTTAAATATTATTTATTTTAAAAATAATTTTATATATTTTTTATTTTTAAATTTAGTTTGCTAATTAACACGTGCAGCGCACGTTTGTAGACTAGTAATATATAATGTGTGTATGAATTTAGGTGGCGTTTGGTTGGGGAACAAGGGGGGAATAAGCCCTTGTTCCCCCTTTTGTTCCCAAACGCTATGTTTGGCTTCGGGGAACAGTAGTTTTCGGAAATCTGGAACTAGCTGGTATAAGGCTAGAACTGCTGTTCCACCCGTTTCCTGAAATAAGCTTGTTCCTTGATGAGAACAAGATTAATTAAAATCTAAATTTAATTTTAATGGCAGTAAGTTACTAATTAATCTAATTAATATATTTAAATTATTATTTATTATTTTACTAATTAAATAATTAAATAATTTATTATTTATAATTAATTATTAATAATTAATAATATTTATTAATTTTTTATTAATAATTATTAATAATTATTAATAAATATTAATTATTCTTAATGATAATCGATATTATTATTAATATATTATTTATAATTAATAATTAATAATTATTATTATTTATTAATAATTAATAATAATTATTATTATTATTAAATAGATAATCGATATTATTAATTTATTATTTATAATTAATTACTAATAATTATTATTATTTATAATTAATTATTAATTATTAATAATTAATTTTTTATTTATTTTTAAGTAATATTTTTATGTTAATTAATTACATAATATAATTTTAATTTCAAATTATAACGTTTATTCCTCTTGTTCCAATCTAATCATCCAAACACTATTTATCTTATTTCTAGGAACAACCCAATTTTCATCCAAACGCAAAATTGGTCTAGTTCCTGCTTATGCCTGAACTTGTACCTATCCCTAGAACTAGCAGTTTTTACTTATATCCGAACCAAATGCAGCCTAATTAGAGTTTAGTGGGGAATGCTATGTGTTGGAAATAATAATGTAGCGAAAATTTACAAACTGGATAGTCAACGTATTTGAAAATCGAAATTGGATCGAATTACCTTTTTTATAAGATAAATTATGATTCATATCTTATGCGGATAAAATTAAATCATAATCCGCCAATATTAACACACCATATGACAATACTATGCATGTAAATTTGGGACTACTATGATTAGGATCTACTAGAAGATCATGTGCGTGTATATATATATTACATATAATATGTGTGTGCGCGTGGTATATTTGAAAGGAGACGTTGTCACGTAGGTAATATAAAGTATTTATTTATTTATTACTGTTTATATTGG
Source organism: Ananas comosus (assembly GCF_001540865.1). Lineage (NCBI taxonomy): Eukaryota > Viridiplantae > Streptophyta > Magnoliopsida > Poales > Bromeliaceae > Ananas > Ananas comosus. Next base: position 9,541,583 of record NC_033635.1, read on the forward strand.
GTTTAAGTGGGGGCTATATATTTATATCTCTTGTGGTGGGCATGAGAATGGAGAGATCAGAGTCGTTTGATTGGGATCAGAGGGTGGGAATGCAGAGAGAGGTTGGCTAAATTATAAAAAATTTTCAATGTCAAAATTTAATTTTTTATTTTTTCTGTCTATAATTTAAAAATTTATACTTTGCTCTTTATAAAATAAAAAATATTTACAGGATGTACAGTATGAACTGTGATGATAAAATGATCATTTTATCCCTCACCATAGGAGAGAAGGCTGAGAACATTTTTGGTATAAAAAAATATATACTAATATTTTATAAACGGAATCCTAACGGATTACTAACGGTAGGGGGCGAAGTGAATATTTTTTATTTTATAAGGGGGCAAAGTGTAGGTTTTTAAATGACAGGAAAGAAAAGTGAAAAATTAAATTCTGACAGAAACATTTTATATAATTTAGCCTAAAAGAATAAATAAAGATAAAAAATATAAAACAATAATTAGTCATGAATCTGCTTTGATTTGCTAAAAATATAGATCGAGCAGGAGGCAAAAATTTATTTTTATGTTCATCTGCTTCTATTTGCCAAAAAATTGCTCAGAATGAATCGGTAAATAAAAGCAACAAAAAAAAAAAGAAATAATCCTCCCCAAATTTTTTCCAACCAACCCAAAAAAAAAAAATACAAAGAAGGGTAAATATATGAGACCTAAACTTAGATTTAAATATTTTAAGTTAGTAATTTTAAACCAATAAGTTGTTCGTACTAGTGGACTAAATTAACTATGTTTGGTATTAAAATCGTTCGTCAGTTGAATCTTTGAGTTTGGTTTCACATGTTTTATGATTATGAATTATATTTTTGCATGGATTTAACGAGAGCAACAGCGTTTAAATGCGAAGAATTTGTATAGTACCCGAATATATAATCTTATATTGTATAAAAAATAAATTATGTGGACGAAATTGTACTGGGTATATATTAAGCATTCTAGCTGTTACTAACTTAATTTAAATACTTCAGAAGGTGGTTTTGGTTCAACATATTACCACTTAATTAGGCTAGAATTTTCGTTAAAATATAATTTATGTTCTTCTTCTAGACGGCCTGTAAAATTCTGCTTCAGGTTTTGGTGATTGTTCTTTACTGATTTTAACCTTTCTCTGTTCGGCATGTTCTGTATTTATGTAGCTGCTATAACGAAGGCAGAGAATGGTCCCAGATGTCACCTTGCTTTTGTTTTAATGTGTTGATTGAGCTACATAAAGTAACCATCAAAATATCGAACTATAAAAACAAGATGCTGAGTGGTCTATATTCTTATTGTCCTTTAACAGTTAGTGTAAATGCGGCGCTAGGCTGAAAAAATGGCTTGCAAATTTCTATTTCGTTGGCCCATTCCAGTTTCTACTGCGTACAGAGACCCTCCGTGTTCGCGACATTCAATCTGCAGTTTTGTCTGATTCATGATAGATATTACATCTACATCTCAGCATTCCATTTGTCGCCATCGACTTTTTAAGAGTGGTTGCGCTGTAACAACTAAGCACTTTGTTGTCTGGTTTCAATAAATTGTATTTGATTATTGAGGCGGCCGAATTCGGTGCATCTGTGCTTGCTCTGGGGGTCCATTTGGTTAACAATTTGTTCTTCCTTGGGACCATCCAAAGGATTCAGCCGATACTCTCACATTTAGTCCATTCAAAGATGAGCAGTACCATTTTATTCACTCGAAATTTTGATTACTTTAGCAAAAAATGGGATCATACTTAATACCGTACGATTAAGAAAATAAGATTTGAAGTGCTTCAAATCTGATTGTTTTGTTTGTGATTAAAATATGAGCTGAAATAAACGTTACTTGTTACTTGTTACTTCATTCGCATTACTAACTTGTCACTTTATTCGCATTCGTATTTTACTGTTTTGTAATTTCTTTTTATGTAATACTAGTCATATTTGTAATTATTATTCTAATTTCTCAAAGTTACTCAGTTTCTTTGTTACTCTTAATCCTCAATATTTGGTTATATGAACTGAATTAATATTGGTTTCTGCCTATTATATAGTTCATAGCCAACATTGTTATCTACGTACGTACTTGGCCTATTTATTCTTATATTGTTTGCGTTATCAATTCAGAAATAAAAAATGTTGAAAAGCAAAATTTTTCTTTATTTTTATTTGCAGATTTATAAGAGGTGGTGACGAGAAATATTTTGGCAGGTCATTGGCGATGTATTAAATCAAGTTTAAGAATTTAGACATATTTTAAAAACTTAAATTTGATAGCATGTGGAAATGACAAAAACACTATTATTGTATTTTATTTTTTGATTGTGTTAGGTGATTTTATTACTTATATATGATGATTCAGTCTTACTTATATATGTTGTCCCAAACTTCTTTCTGTTGTGAGAGAGACAATTCAATGCAAAATGTAGGATTTCTGCTTATTGATCTGTGGTTTGTTTGGAAAGCTTTCTGTCATATTTATGAGAATTGGCTCTCTTTATCCCAAATTTAATTTAGTTTTGAGAGGATTAAATTGAAATTAAAAGTTAAAAATTAAGAATGAAAAATTTTTATAACAATAGGTTATTTTTTAGCAATTTATACTAAATCAATAATATCTATTACTATCAATAATTTTTTTTAAAAAATTTAATTTTATATCAGAAAAATGGTGGCGACAATAGTCACCACCATAAAACTAGTCATAAATACGCCGCTAATTATGTAAAGTTTTAGCGGCGACAGTATATCGCCGCTAATTATCTAACTTTTAGCGGCAACAAATTATCACCACCAAATATTCCGGTCCGGGTCCGATAGGATTTTAGCGGCGATAGTATGTCACCGCTAATTATCTAACTTTTCACAGCGACGGTATGTCGCCACTAATTATCTAACTTTTAGCGGCGACACATTGTCACCACCAAATAATTTTACCGACGGGGTTTTAGGCGGCGGCATGCGGCGATAGATTGTCGCCGCCAAAACGTTTTTCGTGGCGACAATATTGGCTCTGGTGGCGACATTTGTCGTCACTAAATCTTGTACATGTAGTAGTGTGTTATCGAGTTTTTCGTCGTTAAATCCATTCCTTTGACTATGAATTTCCACCCGTTAGTTCATATTATTCAATTAACTATCAACTCAACTCTAAGAGATTATTATCACTCTAATCACACATCTCTTAATCCAAGGATCGAAAACGTACAGGAGTTCAATTCTAACTTTATTGAAATTATGTGGCAAAATTTTAAAATTTTATTTTGCTGATAAGTCGTTATTATCAATTACATAAACATATACAAAACTATTCTAAACTATGAACCATTTTTAATTGACTATCCAATATTTTAAAATTTTGAGTTCACTATCCAATCTATTAATTTATTTGATTTGAGTCAGGCAACGACACTTTGATTTTAAAATTTATGCTAATTCCTTCTTTCAATAAATTTATAATTATGAAAATTATATAATTTATACTGACTAAACTTGTAAAGATAACTAATTATTTAAATTTTAAAGTTAAAATGTCGTGGACTGAGTCAAATCAAATATTTTGAAAGATTGAATAGTAAAATCAAAATTTGAAATATTAAACAGTCAATTCAAAATGATTTAAAGCTCAAATAAATTCTCTACATGTTTACCAAATAATTATTGTATAGAAAGCCTTTCTTTTATTAAATAAAGTTTAGATTTAAAATTAAATAAAAAATAAAAAATTAAATGTGACGCCCCAACTTTCCAGGGATCATTCATCCTAGAACTACTCCCGTTCTAGCACACTTAACTCTCTTAACCTCTTGGGTCTACCCACCGCTCAAAATATTTAAGCCGAGTTAAAAGTTTTAGCGCTATTATATTATATATATAGGACTATTTGCGGTCTCACAATCACCCCCCCTTTAAGCCCTGATATCCTCGTTAGGCTCAGACTCACAAGTACCAAGCGATGTGAGACCCGTTTCGCTAGCCTTGTCATTCCGACCCCGGTTCAGCCGAAACTCATCTCACACTTTCGGCTGATAATTGGCTCTGATATCAACTATGACGCCCCAACTTTCCATAGGATCATCCATCCTAGGACTACTCCCGTCCTAGCACGATTAATTTTCTTAATTATTAACTCGACTTAAGTATTTTGGGTAGTAGAAATGCCAAGGAAGTTAAGAAAGTTAATCGTGTTAATTAGGACGGGAGTAGTCCTAGGATGGGTGACCCCCTGAGAAGTTGGGGCGTCACAGTTGGTATTAGAGCCAATTACCAGCCGGCTATCTGGGGTCTCACATTAAATTTGAATCCAAAATCAAAATTTAAATTTAGAATTTAAAATTTAAATTAAAAAATTTTCTATTAATTTATAATTTAATTCAAAATATAATTGAAATTTAAATTTAAATCTTTAAGGTTGGGGACTCAAGTGACAATTGGTGCCAAGGTTGGGTACTAATGATGTAATTAACCCTTATATACTTAGTTGGCGCTGACACAGCATCTCCGTGGCGCTAATACGGCACTTCCGCTGCGCTGACATGGCATTTTCCATCAATTTTAACACCTATCTAATAGCTGGGACTTAATTATAATGGAATCCATAGATTAGGAATTTGATTGCAAAAGAAAAGGTTTGGGATCAAATTGAAAAACGGGACAAAATTGGAAATCAATGGTGTAATTAACACAATAATAAATGTGTAAGTTTTACAAGTGTAAATCTAGAAGGCTCAAAATTAAGATCTTATCCATTAAATGAGATCAAAGAATGTTTAAAATATGTACTTATAAGGTATCGTAAGTTTTGAAAATTGATTTTCTATGCATGAAGTGATAATAAAAATCAATAGTCCAAAAATTTCAGAAAAAGAATTAATAATACTAAAAACTCAACATATAGTATTTTCACAAATTATAAATTTTTGCATGTACGACTTTTTATACTGTAAAATACCTTCAATGATTCTGAATAAGCTGCTACTATTAATTTAGTGGGCCTGATCGAAAGAGAAAGAGTGTCCGTGCTCATTCTGAGCTTTAATTAACTCTAATAATAAATATTGGTATGATAAAGGGTTTTAAAAAATATATTATATAATGGATTTATTAAAATAACGTGTAAAAACATAAAAAAATTTGCTTAGGCATTGTTATTCTTTATATAAAATAATTGTTGTATAGAAAACCTTGTTAATTAAATAATGAGAAACCTTTCTTTAAGAATTGTGCAGCTCACTTATTAAAGAGACTGGGGTACCTTGGTAGATATTGAAATAAAATATTGTTATTTATAAGGGATTATTGAGGCGTTACAAATTTTTCTGCAGCACTTAACTCTCACACTTCTGACTGATATTCGGCTCTGATACCAAATGTAACAACTCGACCCGCTAGTAATAATAATTCGTTGAGTCCAAATAACTAGCTCAAAGTAGTTATATTCAGTTATTATTACTAATATATAGACCTTATATAAATAGATTTGAATCAGTATTCCATCCGATATGAAATTATTGGGGCGTTACAGATCGATAGCTTATTAGTTGAGCAATTGATCCGTAGAGATTGAAAATACGGATGTGTCATAAATTCTCAGATGGGTACTACTGTTCACGTGCATGTGCATGAATTATTGTACAAAAATGCACTTGATACAGGCACTCCTTTGGTTTTTAGAAAAAGTATGGAAAAGTTTTGTAAAGTGTCATTTGGCTCAGAAATTAGTAAAAATTTGTTATTTCTCATATAGATATAATTTTGAAAATAAGCAGAAAAAAAAATTAATTTTATATTTGGATTTAAACTGACTTATTCCCATCCTCCCCCTTCCAAAAACCTAAATCACTGCCTGAGATAAAAGTTTTTCATGAAAAACTAACATTTTTTTTTCAGTTTTCATTTATTTGGTTCCAAGAAATATTAATATTTTTGGCATTTTTTTCATATGTTATGAAAAATTAGAATTTTTATTTTTCATAAAAAAATTGAAAAATAAAATACTATTTTTTTTTCATAAAATTTGAAAAAAAAAACTTTACAAAAATAATAGTTTTCTTTAAAACCAAATGGGCAGAATTCTCAAATAATTTTTTAATTTTTTTCGAGGAACCAAACAGCTTCTTAAATCCTGTCACGTGGCTTAAAAGGACAAAAACCAAAAACATATATGTTATGCCCCAATAGTCTGATTAGAATATATAGAACCTACGTGCTAGTAAAAATAATTGAGCTTAACTATTTTGGATCGATGGTTCCGATCCAATAAGTTATTGTTGATAACGGATCTGGTCGTTACAATACATACAACTACACTATTAACTCTACAGCCCACAATATTTAGCTTGTGGGACACACAACTTGAAAATTGTTAAGTAGAGATCTCCTCCACATTACAAATTACATACAAAATGGCATGTTACGATATCGAATACATAATAATTTGCAACTAATAGGTAAGGACATCACGTCAGCAACAAATTAGGAGATATGATTATATGAACCAGTCTCTGATACAATGTTTTTCAAAACGGCTCAGGCCTTATATACGTACTTGGAAACCCAAATTGTTATGTAGAGATAATTTTCACATTATGTAGAGATCAAGATTCTAAGTATGACTGGATAAGAAACCATTATTATTGACATAATTCAATTCATTCAATCTAATGTATTTTCAACTCGTATACGAATGAATTGTTTTCCGCAATTTTAATATGTATATATATATATAGAGAGAGAGAGAGAGAGTAGAGCTGTTATGCATGCTATCGAAAGTATAGAGACTCTAGTACTTCCGATTTTTGGCTTAGATCAACCTCTTTGATCATTTATAACTTTTGATTTAATACTATTATCCTGTGGGAACCACTCAACTTTAGGAGTATTACTCAATCCTAGGGATGACCGTAATCATCCCAATCGTATAATTCTTGATCCAAAGATCAAAAAGTCGAAAGCATCAAATTCATATATATANTTGTATAGAAACCTTGTTAATTAAATAATGAGAAACCTTTCTTTAAGAATTGTGCAGCTCACTTATTAAAGAGACTGGGGTACCTTGGTAGATATTGAAATAAAATATTGTTATTTATAAGGGACTATTGGGGCGTTACAAATTTTTCTGCAGCACTTAGCTCTCACACTTCTGACTGATATTCGGCTTTGATACCAAATGTAACAACTCGACCCGCTAGTAATAATAATTTGTTGAGTCCAAACAATCAGCCCAAAGTATTTATATTCAGTTATTATTACTAATGTGTAGACCTTACATAAACAGATTTGAATCAGTATTCCATTCGATATAAAATTATTGGGGCGTTACAGATCGATAGCTTATTAGTTGAGCAATTGATCCGTAGAGATTGAAAATACGGATGTGTCATAAATTCTCAGATGGGTACTACTGTTCACTTGCATGTGCATGGATTATTGTACAAAAATGCACTTGATACAGGCACTCCTTTGGTTTTTAGAAAAAGTATGGAAAAGTTTCGTAAAGTGTCATTTGGCTCAGAAATTAGTAAAAATTTGTTATTTCTCAGATAGATATAATTTTGAAAATAAGCAGAAAAAAAATTAATTTTATATTTGGATTTAAACTGACTTATTCCCATCCTCCCCCCTCCAAAAACCTAAATCACTGCCTGAGATAAAAGTTTTTCATGAAAAACTAACTTTTTTTTTTCAGTTTTCATTTATTTGGTTCCAAGAAATATTAATATTTTTGGCATTTTTTTCATATGTTATAAAAAATTAGAATTTTTATTTTTCATAAAAAAACGAAAAACAAAATACTATTTTTTTTTTCATAAAATTTGAAAAAAAAACTTTACAAAAATAATAGTTTTCTTTAAAACCAAATGGGCAGAATTCTCAAGTAATTTTTTAATTTTTTTCGAGGAACCAAACAGCTTCTTAAATCCTGTCACGTGGCTTAAAAGGACAAAAACCAAAAACATATATGTTATGCCCCAATAGTCTGATTAGAATATAAAGAACCTATATGCTAGTAAAAATAATTGAGCTTAACTATTTTGGATCGGTGGTTCCGATCCAATAAGTTATTGTTGATAACGGATCTGGTCGTTACAATACATACAACTACACTATTAACTCTACAGCTAGCCCACAATATTTAGCTTGTGGGACACACAACTTGAAAATTGTTAAGTAGAGATCTCCTCCACATTACAAATTACATACAAAATGGCATGTTACGATATCGAATACATAATAATTTGCAACTAATAGGTAAGGACATCACGTCAGTAACAAATTAGGAGATATGATTATATGAACCAGTCTCTGATACAATGTTTTTCAAAACGGCTCAGGCCTTATATACGTACTTGGAAACCCAAATTGTTATGTAGAGATAATTTTTACATTATGTAGAGATCAAGATTCTAAGTATGACTGGATAAGAAACCATTATTATTGACATAATTCAATTCATCAATCTAATGTATTTTCAACTCGTATACGAATGAATTGTTTTCCGCAATTTTAATATGTATATATATATATATAGAGAGAGAGAGAGAGAGTAGAGAGAATCTAGTGCTTTCAATTTTTGGCTTAGATCAACCTCTTTGATCATTTATAACTTTTGAATTAATACTATTATCATGTGGGAACCACTCAACTTTAGGAGTATTACTCAATCCTAGGGATGACCGTAATCATCCCAATCGTATAATTCTTGATCCAAAGATCAAAAAGTCGACAGCATCCAATTGCATATTGATATATATATATTAATATGTATATTATATAATATATATATATATACTACTATTATATATAATATATACTATAGTATATTATTTATTTATTATGTATGTATAGTGCGTCTCACCCCCCGTGCTTTCGAAAGTACGGCAGGCCTCTGTGTGGTTAAGTTGTTTAAATGATAGGACAATCCGATTTCGACGATCGCTCCGTTAGGCATAATCTATGTATTGGACTATCTGGAAATCCAAATTTATAAATTTTTCGACTTCATTTACAAATGATCAGAGGCGTTCTCAAAATGACTATTTTTAACGGCCGTATATGTCACATTTTTAAGTTTGCAACGTGTAGAAGTCATCCAAATTATATGAAACTTTTAATAAAAAATTCTACCAACATCAAGAGCATGAAACATACTTCTGATTTGACATTTGAGTCCTTTATCACTTTCTTTTATAGATTTTTATTTTCAACCGTTCATTTTGAGGCATACTCGTTTCATTAGGCAAACGGATATTAAAAACTTATGAATTTGAGTTTCTAAATAGCTTCTAATAGCGATAGTCATGTCTAATGGACCCGATGGCCGAATTGGACATCGCCATCATCGAAAACAAGCTTTTACAAGCACGAGGCCCTACTTTCCGAAGCAGTACAGAGCCTAGGCTCCAATTTATAATATATATAGGATATATCATATATATATTATATATTATATATATATATATATATATATATATATAATATATAATAGAGTGAGGGCTCTATGCTATCGGAAGCAGCCGAGCTTTCGTGCTTCCAGCTTATATTTCGATGTTGCGATTTTCGAATTCCCCCCCCCTCGATCGGCTTCCGTGTAAACTTGATCTAGAGTATTTGGAGTACCCCCGCCCTAGAAATAAAATTTTATTATTTTTCAATATCATTCCTGCCTCGTGATCGAATTGGCTCAAAAATCAACAAATTTCAATGGCCCATAGATGGCAGGCCGTTTGAAAGTTTAACGGTGTCTGCTAGAAAATATCCAACATACGTGAAATTTGATAGAAAAATTCTTTATACTATATAAAACAAGATCAATATCTTTGATTTAAATTTAATTCATATTATTACATTTTGTAAGATTTTTATTTTCAGGCCGTTGATTTTGCGGAGCCCCTTCGTTCATTTAGCAAATGATATCGTAAATCATAAAATTTCATTTTCTAGGTACTTAAATATTTCTAGATCAAGTTTAACGGGAGACTCCGAACTCGACGCACTTCGAAAGTTCGCAACATCGAAAAACATTTGAAGCACGGAAGGCTCCGTGCCTTCGATAGCTCAGTGCCTCACCTATATATATATATATATATATATATATATTATAGTAATACTATATATATTATATATATAATTGAGCTAAAATGCTTTTAAAAGTACTAACCCCTTAGTGCTTATAAGTTTATAACCCTTGGATCTACTCCTTGATTACTAATAGTCTTTAGATCAAATACTATTCCACCTACCACGACCTACCACTATCATCTCAACCTCACATCTCTCCAACCAATGGCTAAAAAGTCAAAAGCACTACCTTCATGGTACTTTTGAGAGTACTTTAGCTCAACTCTATATATATATATAAAATTGAGTTCCTATGTTTTTAAAAGTACCAAATTATTGATGCTTATAGATTTTTAACCATTAGATTAAAGGATGTGCGGTTAGAATGATGTGGGCCCCTAGGGTTGAGTGGATGGTTGGTCGAATATTATAATCTAATGGGTGAAAATGATAAAAAACGTAGATCAAACGGTAAAAAATTTACAAGCACCAAATGCTTGGTGCTTTTACAAATATGACTTGATAGGACAGAGGTCTCTATTATATATATATATATATATATATATATATATATATATATATATATATATATATATATATATTTCTACAGAGTCCGGCTGCAATACTATCGATAGCACCAAGCGTTTGATGCTATCAAGTTTTTCGCCGTTAGATTTAACCTTTTGACTATTTTACCCGTTAGATTATACTATCAAACCAATAACTCACTCAACCCTAGGGGACCCATATCATTCTAACCGTACATTGTTTTAATCCAAATGCTGAAAACCTAATAGCACCAATAGCTTGGTGCTATTGATAGTATTCCAGTCTAGTTCTATATATAGAGTCCGGCTACGATACTATCGCTAGCACCAAGCGTTTGATGCTATCAATAGAATTAAGCTAAAATACTTTTAAAAGTATCACCCCCTTGGTGCTTCTAGGTTTCTAGCCCTTGAATCTACTCCTTGATTACTAATAATCATTGGATTAAACACTATTTCACCTACCACCGCCTACCACCACCTACTACCAATATCCTAACCTTACATTTCTCCATCCAAGGGTTGAAAACTCAAAAGCACCAACCTCTTGGTGCTCTTGGTGCTTTTGAGAGTATTCTAGCTGAACTATATATATATATATATATATATATATATAGTACGTCTTTCGTACTTTCGAAAGTATATATGGAAACCTCCGTGCTTATAAGTTGTTTTCGATGATATGATATCCGATTCGACGATCAGCTCCGTTAAGTATAATCTACCTTATTGGAACTATCTAGAAACCAAATTTTATAATTTGTTGACATCATTTACCAAGCGATCAAAAAGTCTCAAAAATGACTATTTTAATGGCCGATATGGTACGTTTTTAAGTTCAACGGTGTATAAGTATCCAAATTACATAAAATATTCTACTTAATATTAATAGCAAGATTAATACTTTCAATTTGAATTTTGAGTCATTTATCACTATTTTTTATGAGATTTTTATTTTCAGCTGTTCATTTTAAGGCTACTCGTTTACTAGACAAACGAAATCAAAAAATTATGAAATTTGGTGTCTAGATAGTTACAATAGCGTAGATCATGTTTAACGGAACCGATCGCCGAATCGGATGTCCCATCATCGAAAATAACTTACAAGCACGAAGGCCTCCGTACTTTCAAAAGCATAGGAGCTATATAGTAGGTTTTGTGTGTTATTAGGAGTATGAAGGCCTCTGTGCTCCTAAACTGTTTTCAATGATGAAGTTTTCAAATCGACAATCGACTCTGTTAGACTTGATCTAGCGTATTTAAAGTATCTAGAAAATAAATTTTGCGATTTTTCGATATCATTTATACTAGCGATCGAAAAGGTTCAAAATCAATAATTTTTAATGGTTGATATATATCGTTCACAAGTTTAATGGTGCAGAAGTATTCAAATCACATGAAGTTTTGATAAAAAAAATTTTGTACTATTTATTGCAACATCAATATTTCTGATCAAAAATTTTAATACTATATTACCACTTTTTGTAAAATTTTTATTTTCAGCCGTTGATTTTGAACCTTTTCAATCACTAGTTAAATGATATCGAAAAACTGCAAAAAANTCCTATCCTGATATCAGAGTAATGTATAAGACGATATACTATCAGTAAATGAACAAAGAGTATACAATCCAAAATCTCAGCAAAAGGAGAAGAAGTACGAACTATAACATCTGGATCTACAACTCATATACAACACAGGGTACACAAAACATCTGTACAAAGGTGGTCACTCTATACAATGGACATCACCCTCGGCCGTAGCCCGAGTAACAAGGTGATCGACTAGCACGCTCCTAGTAGTGCCTAGCTAGGCGCGACTCCCTTGCCACGATCCCTAGCCTCTCCTGTAGATGGCTCTGTAAAAACAACCACCAAAAGGGCGTGAGAACTATAAACAATAGTTCCCAGTGGGTAAGCCGCCAGCCTCGGCGAATTACACCACTAGGCTCATGATGTATTAAATAAAAATAAAGGCAGTACTTGCAAGATATATAATTATGCAATGCTAACAGGTAATGAGCATGTAAGCAACATGTAATCATGGCTTCAACAGTAATGAATCAACTGAATGATAGAAGCAAAGCAACGATGATAAGCATGAACATAAGCATAAATGTGTAAGTAACTACTGTACACTGTAACTAGTAATTATTCATTACTGTCTAATTTCCTTTAGCACTTTTCTTTCATTCACGGGGATCTACTCAAGGTAGTCCAGCTTGCGCCGCGCCTAATGGCCCCGTGGTAGTATACACTCCCCACGGCAATCCACTTCGGCACCCAATCCCGCACGGGCGAGCAACTGTCGCGTAGGCCAACTCCGGAGTGCCGGCTTGTAGGGAGCTACCCTCACAAGCGTGTGCGAATGAGCACAATGGCAAGCAAGCAAATTCCATTGTCTAACATGTTTCAAACATCATGGCATAGTATGCTATATTCTACTCTCGATCTATTGATCAGAATTCTCAACATGATAAATATTAGCAGTAACTAGTATCCACTAGATTAATACACATGCAAAAATAATGCTAGTTTACATATAGCATTAGAAACTTTCTATTATCATGGCGTCATCATTTTAGTCATAAATATATTCTTGTTCTCGACTTTACCAAAGTATAATTATCATGTCCATTAGTTATTCAACTTAACTAAAGATAAACATAAACATAAGCATAAGTATAATTATGCATGAATTCTCTCTACTTCGCAGAAATTCTAATCAAGATTATGGCAGAGAAGTTCCACACAACTCTATTGTGACAATATCGCCCAACTATACTAATTCATACATATAGAACATAGGGGAGCTTCACTTGCTCTGGTTAGGTCAAACCCACCTATTACTAGGCTCCAATCAGTCCAAAGAAAATCCCAAAGTCCGCTCCACAAGGTCTCAACTCTGCTGAAAAACAAGGCATGAAAGTGGCATCAATACTACAATCGAAATGTCCGATCTCATCACAATTTGCACTTAGTACAAAGTAGTAGCTTGAATCCCTGCTTTGGGCTAGTTAATACCTCAAGATGAGTCTCCAAGAGCTCTCACAAGTCCACTAAAGGTGCTCTAAAGCTCGGTCGCACTCTCGCTGCAAACCACGTCGAAACAGCATCAAAACGCTCAAATATAGATTAATATCATCGAACTCTTGCAAAATCAGTTTTAAAACTGAAATTTCTAATTACCCTTGATTAGAATACCCTCCAAACCAGCTCCCAAGAGTACACGTTCAGCTCAAAGAGGCTCAAAAACCTGCTGCGAGGAAATCATACGAAACTGCGTCAATTACGCGATTAACCCGTATATAAGTCCAAAATTGTGTTATAATTCACTAATTATCCTTAATAAGCTTTAAGGCAACTGTTCTCTGCGGTTAGGTGGATAATTAATAGCCAAAATAACCCTTCTTCACTGCTGTAAACATCTTCTAATTCAGTTAGAAGCAGCAATACCAAAACAGCTCAAAATTCGACGCTAAACCGTAAACTAGAGAGAAAATCAAGTTAATTACCTCTCTAAAGCTTTCAACTAGCTTTCCAGATAGTACCTCACAGAAAACTCAGCAAACTTCCCTCTCCCCACGCTCCAGGCACTGCCCTTGAGTCTCCAAACCAGCGAGCAACACGGACGGTGCGAAATCGGCACGAAACGGCGAATTTTACCTAGAGAGAGAAAAACCCTAGAGAGAGAAAGAGGGAAAAAGGGAAGAAGCTTGCTCTGAGTTCTAAGGCCTTCCAGCAACTTCAGGGGTCGACCAGGTAGCTGTAGGGATAAGATCAGATGCCAAAAGACCAAAAAAACCCTGCTGCCACGCACCAGCTGCCTCAGCTGCTTGCTGTACCGGTACAACATTAAGCTTGTACCGGTACACCAATGCAGAAAATGCCAATTTCGCAATTTCAATGCACTTTCTCGTCTCCGGCAATCCGATCACTCTCTAACTTGTCCCAAAATGTGTCCAAGCCTTTTAAAACATGTGGGATAGTTCCACAACTCCTGCCACACACTCGAACTCCGCAATTTGCAAAAGTTCATTGTATTACACTACTATAATCCTATCCGGGGACCACTATCATTTTAACTGCACATCTCTTCATCGAACGGTCGAAAATTTATGAATACAAAGAGATTTATGTTCATAATGATATATAGTAGCTCCATTCTCTATATATATATATAGTCTGCCTATGGTGCTTTTAAAAGTATCAATCAGTACCATAGCTGCCATCAATAATTGGCTCATTTCATTTAATCCGACAAGTGAAAAAGTGGAAGCATCAATCAGTACCATAGCTACCATCAATAATTGGCTCATTTCATTTTTTTTCTAACTTTAATTTCTCTCTCTTCATTACGCTTTGCTAGCTTGTGTAGGGAACCTTATAAGAAGGATACAATAATGGGCTTATCTTTTGCTTGCACTCCTCGTCTCCTTCTATTGCGCGCATTAATTATATGCACTCACACATTTCTATTAGGAGAAATGAACCCTCCATAGTATTGGTTTAAATGGACATCATCTTACTCTATGGTGGGAGGCCAGGTTCGATCGAGTAATGTTCGAAATATCAGAAGGTCGGGCTAGATCGAGTTATGTTCGAAGTGGCATGAAGCCAATTAAATCGAGTCACAATCCAGACATATATGTACTGTGTCTGTACGCTTAAATGAGTTAGTTACATCTTTCTAATAGTTCGAAATTTTGAGATTAATAGTTAGCACCAACGATCCGATACATAAATACTTGGAAACATCAGATTCAATTGTTTCTCCTTCATTGTGTGTTTCTACATGAAGAGGGATCGACCTAATGAAAGGAAAAGCACCTAATTCCTTCTTTATCACATACATAGCACATGTGACAATTATTGGAAGTGTAGCTGCATGTAACTGCTTGTTTTGGCCTTTACCTTCGCCTCTTTTTACCCGAAGACATGTGCAATCATATTCTAAAAAGGGAAAATTTTCAATTGGGTGTTTAGTGAAAAACAACATAATCTTTTTCATTAGGATTAGAAGATAGGATTAGAAGATAAGGGGATAGATAAAAAATAACAGTAACATATTAAATTTAAAAAAGAAAAATGAAAACATGTTCTCGATAAAAAGTGATCAGAGGTATCTTCACGTATTACTTTAAGCTCTGGATTGGTTCGATTCTTTTAACAAGATACTTTATTTTTTATCTTTTACTAAAATGAGATATAAAAGTAAAAGTAATCGTAGTATTAGGACCATCGCCAAACAATTTTTTATAGCCAATTTACAAAAAAATTCCTCCATATTAGTAAACATTGTAAAATGTTACCGTCATATGTATAAAAAGTTGTCATCTTTCTAAAGCATGGCGACTTTATAATCGCTACAAGTTGTCATTGAAAGTCTTGCCACTAAATAAAATTATGGCGAAATATGAAAAATCGTCACCTTATAATAAATAGCGTGGCAATATTTTGTCGCCACCAAATATCACTTTTAGTGGTCATTATTTGTCACTAACTTGTTAAAGATAGCGTGATGATATTTTGTCGCCGCTAAATATGATTTTTAGTGCCATTATTTGTTGCCACCTTACTAAAGATAGCGTGGCAACTTTTTCTCGCCATCAAATATGATTTTTTAGTGGCCTTTATTAGTCGCCATCTTTTATGAAGATAAAGTGGCAATACATTTTTACAACCAAATGTATACCTTAAGTGGCAATCACCATGATGACCACCATAGTTGAAGAAAAAGAGGAAACTTTTCGTCACTACCAACTGTGAGAGCAAAATGGCCACCAATAATAAAAAGGTAATAAAATAAAATATAAAAATACACAGCTTATATTTTATAAACAGAACAAATACAAAATAACAAACAAAATATTTAAATAAAAAAAATTATTCTTTTAACAATAATTTAAAAGGCTAATTGACTTCTGATCCACAACAGCTTAAAAATAAAATAATAACAAGATCAATTTAAAGACAATAGAGTAATAATATTCGATATACAGTTCAACATCATTCCTAGCACTCTAAACCAAGGATTTAAGTGCCGTGGTACGGGATCGTGCCGGAAACTTGCCGGCACGGTATGGCACGATGCGTGCCGAGCTGTGCCAATGCGTGCCGGTCAAAAAATTCTTGTATGCAAACACATAATAGCATGAAATATTTATTTTCTTTAGCAACAAAATATTTTAACTATTTATTATGTCTTTTTATCACATTTTTGAACTTTATTGAAGAAATTACTTACTAATTTAAAGAATAGAGGGTTTTGAGTTGTGCCATCGGCACGGGATCTGTATCGTGTCGGTATCTTGTTAGCACGGTACGGCACGGTGGATACGGCCCGTGTCGACGGGCACTTAAAACCTGGCTCTAAACTTTAAAAATAGAAAATACTTAAAAATAATAAAAGAAAATACTTGACCTCCTATTTCAACAGCAATTCATTTCCCGCAACAAATAAAAAGAAGAAAAACAAATTATATATATTAAACAATTTACAACAAAAGTTGGAGTATTTTTTGCATAGGATACACAAACAATTTGTCCTCTTGAATTTATTTGTCCTCTTGAATTTCTGATTCAATGGATTATTAACAAAATAAACAATTGTGAAAACTATGATATATATTGTTCTTGTATAGATTCTTGTATAAAATTATCTTGTAATTCACTGTATCTAAAAGTGCATTAATTAGATACAACAAGCCATATACAATTAAGGGCGAAAAAATAGAAAATAACAAATAAAAATATGATAAAAGAAAAAGCTACTCAGAGATCATGTGAATTATGAACAATACTAATATAGAAAGTCGACCAAACATGGTAAGTCAGCCAAACAGAAAAATTTTGGCCTCGAATGAAATAAAAAAATCTATATGGTCCAACAATACCTATCACCAAGTTATTACAAGCTGATGTAACTGGACCCACCTTATTTAGGATTTATAATGTAATTTATGATCAACAGGTAGTTAATATAAGATTTTCATAAGGAATTAAACTAGCAAACTTAAATGAACTAGCCAACTTAACAATATAAACAATGTAGGTCATCAAAACAACACCAAATCATGAAGTAAAAACAATTAAATTTAAATAAAATTGAAAAAAAAAAATTACAACAGAATGGTTTAGAACAAACAACAAGATGGTTCGACTTTGAAAACAACCAGATCGCATACCGAAAAAAAAAAACCCTAACACTAGATGACAAATCATGCAGAATATATATATTAAACAAATAATTAACCCACAGGGATATAAATAATTCTAAAGACAAAAAACAATTGGAGGAATTACATTTTTCATGTAATAAATTATGATTAATTTCTTTATTCTTTTTATTTTATTTATTTTCTACATTTTTTTCCTAGGCTCCGTTCTCACCCACACTCGCTCCGAGTCCTCCTTTTTCGGCACTGGTGTCGGTGTTTGTGCCGGCGAAGGCGGAGTAAGAGGACGTGGCGCTGTTTTTATTACCGTCGTGGAGGGTCCCGAAGACGGTGGAGGGGAGTCGAAGACAAAAAAAAATGAACGAGAGAAAAAAAAAAAAAAAAATAAAGAGAAAGAGAACACGATGTTACCCTTTTTACTGTTGTAAAGAATCAGGGAATCGATGGAGAAGGGTTGGAGAGAGAAAAAAAAAAGTGGGTCGCAGCGCCGCCTGGGCGGGGTTGGAGGCGAGGAAGGCGGGGGGGTGCGCGGGCGAGGGTGAGGGTGTGCCGAACAAAGACGAGGTGGACCGCCTACTCCTCCGCCTCCGCCTCCACCTCCGCCACCCTCTTGGGAGAGAAAGAAAAGAAAAGGTGTTGCATACCGGACTCGGCGCAATCCGTCGATGATGAGATTTCGCTGAGACGAGGACGGCGTCGAGGATGATGGTCTCCAGTCAAGCCTTTCCTGATTCCTTACTTGGAATTTAGAGTAAGTTGATTAAAGAATAAGATGAGTGTGGGTGTGGGAAAAGGAAGAGGATCAGATAGAGATAAGAGAAAGGATGCAGTGAGAGAAGGAAGAAACAAGAAGGAAGTTTCATTAATCTTCATACTCCCCTTGATTATTACAATCTGCCTTTTTATTCCACTCATTGTTTTGAAATACAAAAATCTAATCCTAACAAACTAACTGTGAGCCAGAAGTTGTGGGCTTCCATTCTTCTATTTGTTGCGGGCCCGGCCTTTTGTATTGGGCTATGTATTAATGCTGGACAGGTACTTGGACTCGGTCTACCACAGCTGTGAAGCAGATTAGAACGCATCTACAACCCAAAGTGCAAGGTCTCTTAAGAAGCTGCCAAGCGCCCTGCCTTTAAGTTTCTATTCATAATTCTCTTCTCTTGGCAGATTGCAACAAAAGGACAAAAAGAAAAAAAAATATAAGAGAGAAAAAGGAATAAGAGTATTTTGATTAGTTTTTTGAAAATTTAATCCGAATCTGTAAAATCCAAAAAGATGGCCTATTTTTGCAAAAACTTAAAACTAGTAGGTTTTTTATGCAAATTGGCCAATTAAAATTGAACATATCGCATTGTTTCTATAGTATTCAAAAGTCTCAAATATCAAAATTGTAGACTTGGACAATGGTTTTCTATAAATCAAATATTAATCTTTCCCCTATGATTTGCTTCAAAAATCACTTGATCTGGGAAAATATATATGTCATGCCCTGAGTCTCGCAAATTGGACCCACTCGGACACATCCAATAGATTCGCCGAATGGATAAAATTTCCCTCATCTACATGAAGCGAAAATATATACCAACCTTTATAACATGTATATATATCGTACATAAATTTTAGTATCAGATTATAAAGCTACTAAACTGAAGCATTACAATTATTCTTTTTAAAGTTTACATCACTTGATTTTCCAAAATATTACCTTATTATGCTTAAACAAAAAAAGATACTTTTCCTAGACCAACTAATCAAGGTCTTTCTAGCTCGCGACGCCTTTGTCGCAATCTCACGTTTCGCCGGTAATAGAAGGCTCTTAAAAGGTGTAAATAACAACGGAGTGAGAACTTTAAATTAGTTTTCAGTGAATGAAAGTGGCCTCCAAACTAACTCGGTGAAAAAGAGGCATTAGGAGAATGATAGCAGTAAGTACAACAACTAATTCTATAATAAAAATACGAAAAGGAAAAGTACAATTATTGTACCTCATAAATACCTAATATGACACAATGAATCACTATATTGTTGGCTAACATGTTTGCCCCTATGCTACCTCTCATCTTTAAAAGGTTTGGGTTCACTATTTACAATTAATACACTTTATATAGAGTCGAAGGCAATCGGCAACCCTCCAATCGGTTGGTACATAGTCAAATGAAATCGACATTTTCAAGTACAATAGAGAGAGTCAAGGGATCGGTGTCTCCTAATATAGAGTAGGGCATCGCGGAAAATTGGCAATCACCCAAAATGGCACTTCAATTTGGGCTCCAACTACAAACACCCATCTAATAAAACAACTAAGCCTAAAAAAATGCATTCCAAAGAACTTTCATAGGACAAGCAAATACCTTGAATTGTTGCAACCAAATAAAAACTATCTCCACTTATCTACAATATTTGCACCAAGTGCCCTGGAATTCTAATTTTCTACCTTTTGTGTAGGGGTGTAATTTGGGCCGTGCCCACATTTTCCGAGCCGAAACGTGCTAGTGGCCAGCCCGGCCCGGCCCGGCCAGAGCTGCCTGGCCTCTGACCCGGCACGGCCCTTCGGCCCGGAAGGCACTAGCTGTGCCGGGCCGGGCCGTGCTTCGGGCCTACCTTTTAAAATATTTATTTTTAAAATTTTTTTAAAAAAATTAGTTTAAATTTGATTAAATCATTAAAAATTTATAAAAATAATTATAATATAGTAAATATTTAATTTTTAAAAAAATAAATAAATTTGTATTATTTTTTTTTGAAAAAAATAGAAATTTCAACAGGGGCGCCTGGGTTCCGGCGGAAGTGGGGGTTTCCGGAGAGGAAAGGGTCTCGAGGAGGGGCCGGGGAGGAGTAGGAGTCGCGGGGGGAAGGAGGTCAGGAAGGTGGAGGGGACAGCCGGACCTTGGGTGCGGGAGCGTGGGCCACGGGGGCCGCGCGGGTCCATGGAGGCAGCTCGGGGTCTCGCGGTTCGGCGACGAGCCGCGGCGAGGGCGCGTGCGGGAGAAGCCATAGGTGCTCTCCTCCCAAGGTCTAACCTTGGGAGGAGCAGGAAGGCAAGGCCCCAAGCCTTGGCTTGGGGGTTCCGGGCCGCCCGACTTCTCCCCGGCACGCGCCTAGCCCGTTCGGGCTGGCCATGCCGGCCGTCGGGCCACAGAGGAGCGCGGGCCAGCCATGGCCCAGAGGCTCGGGCCGGGCCGCCCCGACCCGACACGGGTGCTACAACACCCGTGTCGTGCTGTAGCCCGGCCCGATTTACATCCCTACTTTTGTGGCTAACAATTAGTTTTCTAAACCTATATTCTCTAGCAATTTAAGAAAATACAAGTTACATGACATAACTAACATTAAAAATGCTTTATATTCAATAGACTATGGCATTTGGATCATATAAAGAATGTGATGCTTTATAAGTAAATCAAACAGTACATATATATGCATTTTCTGTAGACATTTCACTAGACGTGAATAATCCCAATATAAGCAATCTAGAAATTTGCAGTAAATTGGGGTGTTGGAGGAAACCAACTAAAAGTTAGATTTTTTTTTAATCCCTACATTCACTTCAAACATGCAATTTAGATAAACATTTTAATAAATAAAAGTTTGACAACAATGATGCTAACAGTTAATTAAATTGAATTAGCACCAATTATTATTGAAAAAGAGGTTATTAGCGATGCATTTTAGCCCTTTTTCGACACACAAAAGTGTCGCTATGTCGACCGTCGATGCTTTCTAGTGTTGGCAGGTAGATCGGTAAGTGCAGTGACGAGAGAAATATGTGGACGCATAGCAAAGCATGGGCAAAATTATCTCCGACACTTTAAACCGCCGTCGTGCTTGTGACCAAATATACTAGTTTGGCAACTTTCAAAAGCGTTGGTAAGTGAACCATACACCTAGCTGACAAAAATAGAAAAAAAAATGCTCAGGTGCGTCGAAAATTTATTTTAGTGTATATTTATAATATTTTTGATAATTTTCAGCAGTGAATGAAATCAACTTATTATTGTATCCAAACCAAAAACTAGAAGTAATATGCATGCACAATTCATAATCGAATAAACATTAATCAAAATAATATAAAACCTATACAAGATATAGTATGTCAATATATACATTTCATTTCAAATACATTATTTTACTAAATAAAAACAGTAACAAAACATGTAAACTCAATTCTAGAGGCATAGGGATTTTAAGTTTTAAAAAAGTAAAGACCAAATAAGTCAAAGTCATCTAAAGTAATGGCAAGTCCCTTGTATTAGTGTCAAGGTTCACGGATTGGCCCACAAGTCTATACAAAATAGATTTAATCTTATTCATTTGTTTTTTCATGTTTTTTTTGCATATTGCAGTGAAAACTTAAAAACTAAATAGTCAAGTATCAAGAAATTAAAATTGGATCGGGTTACTTATTTTACAAGTCTTCTTGAATCGTCCTTGCCTTTGATGCTTTTAGATATTTCGCCTCGTCCCATGCGCCATGAATCAGGATACTTTTTAACCTTCCATGTATCTTTTCTCCTCCTATGTAGGGCTGGCAAATGAGCGAGCTGGCTCGCGTTCGACTCGCGTTCGACTCGATATTTGGCTCGCTCGAGCTCGACTCGAAATTAAATGAGCCGAGCTTGAACAAAAAAAAAGGCTCGAAATTCATTTCAAGCTGAGTTTGAGTATTACTCGGCTCGTTCGAATTAGGCTCGAAAAGCTCGAAAAGCTCGAATATATATATATATATATAGTAGAGCTATTATGCCTTCGATTTTTTGATTCTTAGATCAATCCCTTTAATCGTTTCTTATCTTTGGATTAATATTATTATTACCTTGTAGGAACCACTCAATCCTAAGAGTATTATTTAATCCTAGGGGAGGNTAAATTATTTTTTTTCATATTATAATACTATATTTCATATAATTTTTTGTACTTTGAACTATTAAACATATTTTTGTATCAAATTATAGATAATGTTCTATACAAATTAAACTATTGATCGTATAATGTTGAGAATTTCAAGCGGCTCGTTTAGGGCTCGAGCTCGCTCGACTTGAAATTAGGCTCGCTCGTGCTCGGCTCGAATTAATTTCAAGCCAAGCTTGAGCTTAAATTTAGGCTCGAAATTAATTTCAAGCCGAATTTGAGCCGAGGTAAGCTCGCTCGAGCTCGGGTCGTTTCCACCCCTACTCCTATGCATTGTGAATCGGGAGTGAAGAAAGCTATCAGAGTCCTTTTTTAAAACTCAGGAACATCCATGGTATTCCCAGAGGAATAAATAATTTGGCTATTGGATATGGAAAAGTGGGAACAGAAGAAAGATGAGATTTACTTAATTCTCTTTTCGTCTATTATGATCGATTATTACATTCACCTCTCTCCAAACAAATCGAGAAGGTATATTATGATTGATTATTATTAGATTGCGAGTGCTTTTAAATTTGTTGGCCTCTCAAGTATCAAAGTTGGTATTTTTAGACACTGCGTGTAACTCTTTATTTTTATAATTTTTAGAACTTTAAATTTTCTTACTTGATGTTTAAATTTTCTTATGAACTCTTATTTTGATTCAAGAGACGTAGTAAATAATTATGAAGTCTGACAACCGGTGAGGCTACTTTCACCTGCCACAACCCACTTTTCTTCCTACATTTTTTTTTTCCTTCCTTCTCTAGAACAAAAGGGCACCACATGTCCCTCTAGTCTCTCTCCTCTCCTCTACTTCTACCCTTCTCTCTTATGCTCTCTTTTTCCTCTCCATCTTCCTCTTCCTTCCCTGCTTTTCTTCTTCTCTTTATTTCTCCTTCTAGGTCCTATTGTTACGCCTGCCAAGTACAATAAAAGGATTAGGAGCAGTAATAAGGAGGTTAGTGAGAGTAATAAGCAATAAAGAAGGAAGACGAGGGCTTAGCTTTGTCTCCGCTTCATGCCTTGGGTTGAGAAGCTTCGACCTTCGAAATTTAGCGCTTGGAGTCGTGCTCAGAGGTGAGAAGCGCGGAAGGGGAGAGGAGAGCGACGAGAGCGAGGAAGAAGAATGGCGAACGGTCAGGAGGTCTAGGGTGATTTGGCGAACTGACAGGGCATCCAGATAGTTCGGTGGTTTTGGAAGCCCACTGGGTAAAAGTTTGACAGGGCATCCATTACACCATCAAGAGAAGGTCCAGATCTACACAGCCCAAACCGGATCTGTTGGGCCGCTGGTGGAAGGATTGGAAGCCCGTTTAGGACTTAGGGTTTATTTTTATTCAATTCATTATATATAAGAGGCAGTGTGTAGCTCAGGAGATTTTTATGAAGTTGATTAATGAAAATTCTCCTTCTTCTTAACTTCTCTCTTATTCTCTCTTATCCTCCCTATTTCCCCTGATCCTTCTCCTCGGCGTCCTCATCTCAGCGAGATCTCATCATCGACGGGTTGCGCCGAGTCAGGTACGTAACATATACCTTACCATTTCAATGAGGCTGCCATCTCCTCGCTAACTTCTGACCCGAAGATGTGGAGTTGGAAACTTGGGGTGTAAAAATCATTCTTCAACCTTGAATCAAAGATAAAAAATTTCGAATAAATAATTTGTATGTTGGTTCCTCTTCATATCTTTCCCTTAAGATGGAATTCTCTGTGTTTCCGCACTTTCTTAGTGTGATTTGGGTTTCTTTTTGGTGCTTTGGGTATTTCTCGTTTGACCAACCACACCTTGCCATCAATCGCGGCAGGCGCTAGTTGTACCTTCACCTTGGGCTACATTCGTCAATCAATCAACCAATTTTAGGGCAATCAAGACGGTTGATCAAGCCCTTCCCTATTTGACTAAGGGCTGACTATAGACTCAATATTGGACCTCTAGACCATCCTTACTGACCCTACAAACACCAACAAAATATGACTAGAAGCTATCTCTTAGCCCCCGTTTGGTTCGGGGTTAAGAAAAAGTAGCTATTCCAGGGATAGGGTTAAGTTCAGGGTTAAAATTGTGTTAAAATTTTTTTGTGTTTGGTTGGAGGTTGGAGTTAGTCTAGGATAGTGAAAAAAAGTGTTTGGTTGGAGTAGGTGGGATAAAAAGATAATGATTGATAAAGAAGAAAAAGGTGAGAGCTCGGGATGCGTGCGGGGTTAAAGTTGGGAAGGTGAGTGGGGTTAATGATTGATAAAGAAGAAAAATGTGAGAGCTCGGGATGCGTGCGGGGTTAAAGTTGGGAGGGGGAGTGGGGTTAGTAAACCCCACTAACCCGGTTTGGGGTGAGGTTTACTAACCCCACCCCAAAAGAGTGGTGTTTGGATATAAATTAGGGGTTAAGGGGTTATTTCACCCCTTAACCCCCAACCAAACGGTGGCTTAGGAGCCGTTTGGTTGGATGTAGTTATAAAAACAGTGTAGTTGGAAGTACATGCAGTTGTAAATGTTGCAGTCATAACTATACCTAGGGGCCGTTTGGTTAGATGTAATTATAAATGCAGTGTAGTTAGAGATACATGCAGTTGGAAATACAGCAGTTACAACTACATGAATCATGTTTGGTTGGATGTAGTAGAAAGCGCTGCAAGTATAAATAATTTGTTTGGTTGCATGCAGTTGAGAAATAATTTTTAAAATTTTATTATTTTATATATATGATGGTGAGATTACCTCCAATGTAATAAAGGAAAATAATTTTTATTTGAAAAATATTGAGGAGGTAAGCATACTTTTTACTCAAAGTTACTTTCTCCAACTGCTGTAGTTGGAACTGCGGCCAATTTGCGCGTAGTTCGAACTGCTGCAGTTGGGCCTCCTCCTGCAGTTCCTATTACAGCAGTTGGAGTTAAATACATCAAACCAAACACGAAATTTGTATTTACATACATTTACAACTGCAGTGCAGTCGCAACTACATGCAACCAAACAGCCCCCTAGTCTGTTTGGTTTTATGCAGTTGCAACTGCTGCAGTTACATTTCTTCTGTTTGGTAGTCTGCAGTTGAGATTTGTATTTGTAAATTCTGTCAATATTTAGATAACAATATGAGATTACCTCTTCTGAGCATAACGTAATCATATTTTAATTATTAATTAAGACTTTATATCTATATATAATTTATATATTATAAAATTAAGTATGAATTTAATAAATTTTAAATATAAATATATTATAAATTTGGTCAAAATAAAAATTAAGATATTATTAAACTAGCAGACTGAAAAATAAAAAGTGTATGAAAAAAATTTATTGACCCTAACAGACATTACTAAATCCTATTAGATTTCATGAATGTGTATTTTTGAAAAAAAAAATAAAAAAGGAAGCATATGAAAAAAAAAAAAATTACACTTTGTTTATATTTTTAATGGGCAAGCCGACTCCGGCTCAACTGCTGCAGTTGGGCCTTCTCGTGCAGATGCAATTGCAGCAGTTGGATCTAACTACACCAAACCAAACAAAAAATTAATAGATGCATGAATTTCCAACTGCAATACAGTTGGAAATGCATGCAACCAAACAGCCCCTTAGTGTTGCATCACTAAAATTAAAATATATATCTTGTTAACTATTGCAATTATCTTTTTATATTCATGTTGGACATATTAGTATTATGATGGAGTAAACATGGTCTTATCTGTATGTACTTACACCCCGTTTGGAATGGGTACACGAGGGGGGATAAGGCGGTTATCCCCCCTCTTGCAACCTGGTACAAGCCCCTTGTACCAGGTTGTTCTACCCCAGAGAGAGAGAGAGAGAGAGAAAGAGAGAGATTCTTATATCTATCCCCGATATAACTAGTTCTTGCTGATACTCGAACCAAACGGAGTCACATAACTTGCATGACTTTAGGAAATGCATCGAATTCTGTAGAGACTTGATCAAATTTTGTTAATATACAAGCGTTATCAGAGAACTGATTATGTATGTACTTTCTAATGATATTATATGTAGGAATATTGTATTGAGCGTCGTGACTAGCTAGAGTTGTTGAATTTGGAACATCTGATATCGTCGAGTGTGCATGTGTCAATTTTGATGTTTGAATAACATAGCTAAAAAATCAATTATCACATCGCTTGGTATATATAAATATGCTTGAGCTTGGCGGGAACATTATGACTTAAAAAGAAAAAGAAATGTGATACTTTTAGAATTTAAAATAATCTATATATAAGATATAATAAGACTAAACCTCTTAACACGGTTATAATATTTTGAGCGCTGATTATAGCTACGAAGTTAATAAGGTTAAATATATTAGGGTTAGAGTACTTCTAGAATGGATGATCCTCCTAGGATGCAGGGCATGTTTCCTCATCAAAAATCACTTGGAATAGCGGAAGGCTCTGTGCTTTTGAAAGTATATCCATACCATCCCTCAAGTGTGTCGAATCGTTGGCGCTAACCATTAATCCCAAAAGCTCGAGCTGCTAGAAATACGCAATCAATTTACTTAAAGCATACAGATAAAGCGCCGACGGGTCTTGATTGTGACTCGGCCCAACCAGCCTCACAGCACTTCGAACATGATTTAGCTCGAACATAACTCGACCCACCCAGGCTCACGCTATTTTGAATATGACTCCGCCCAACAGTGCAGAACGCTGGCCCATTTAAGCCAACAATCCTCCCTCTAGCACCTGCACACATTTACAGCATGTGGGAATCGAACCTGTTACCTCTGTCCCCGATAACACTTGTCGGATCGTTGACGCTAACCATTAATCCCAAAAGCTCGAGTTGTTAGAAATACGCAACCAATTCACTTAAATCATACAGATAAAGTGCCCACAAGTTTTGATTGTGACTCAGTCTAACCAGCCTCATGCCACTTCGAACATGACTTGGCCCACCCTAACCTCACGCCATTTCGAATATGACTCGGCCTAATATGGCCTCCCGCCACAAGGCAGGATGCTGGCCTATTTAAGTCAACAAAGTGGCAGCATATTTTTTTTTCTTATTCTTTTAAGCCTTACATTTTTTATAGAATTCAAATTCGAATTCTAATGTGAATCTTATATAGATGCGGCGGTCACGATCTGATTATAAGGGTGTTGGTGCCAATAGAAAAGCGCCACGTGGTGAATCGGTGCACGGCGCAGCCAGGAGCTCCAAAGCTAGAAATAAATGACATTTGGTGCACCGGGAGTAAGTAACAAATGGTAACCAACCGCAAGCAGTTTGAGCAGTTGAGATCGACCTATAGTGGCCCACGAAATTAGGGAAGTGGCTGATCATATAAATAACTAAAAAATAATGCACGGAGTATAAATAGGCGAATAACACCTGAAAAAGTGATCTTTTCCCTACGAATAGAAAACAACTTTTCAATTTCTATGTATTTTTCTTACATTTTTAAGAGTAGTCTACTTATAATTTTTTTTTCCTTTGCCGCATTTTCTGTCTTTCTTAAGAGTAATTTTAAGTTAGATTTCTGGAGTCTGTATGCCGCACAGGCACACTCTTTTTTGTACAAGTCTCCAAATTTAGTTTTAATATATAAAAACATTCGGCTCTTCAGCCGACCCAAATCACTGTGCATTCCGCACATTCGGCTCATTCAGCATTCCGTACATTCGGCTTATTCAGCCGAACCAATTCTACAGTAAAGGATTTCGAACTCGGCTGATCCGATCTGTTATCAGCCGAATCGCTTGATCTATCGAAGGGCGCAAATTTCGAGAATCACCACGTGAAGTCGTATCAAATCACTGCACACTTTCCTAGAGAGATCTTTGACCAGATCAAAAGTTAAGGAATTCGGCTCCTAGCAAAGGGGATTGGATTGCGATGCTCCAATTCCAAACTATGCCTAAATCTTTTCGAGTTGGGATTTGTCTTAGCATGCCAATTCACGTTGTGGGCTTAATTTATGGATTTGTTGTTCCACTTATACATAGTTCAGAGACGTATAATGATCCAAGTAAGAACGAGCTGAGCTTAAGCTGGTGCATTTTGTATCGAGTTCAACTCGAGCTGCTAAGGAATTTATTTGTTTGGATACTTGGGCGCAAATAACAATAACAATAATAAATATTATTATTATTGTTGCTGCTCAGGCCCTACCTCCGGCGCAGGGCACTGCGGCAACCGCAAACCTTCCTGCAGCGTCTACACCAGTCGTTGCTCTAGCCACGACGACGATGACTGTTTCCGCTAGCGCAAATGACACCCTTGCAGCGGAGGCGCCTACATCAGGGCGAAACTGGCAACAAAAGTTTGACCTGCGAAAGTTCACAGGCAAATCGGATGATGGGTAGGCCGTTGAGCGATGGGTCTCCTGTATAGATCGAGAAGCTTTTACGTGACTTGTACATGAAGGAATAGAACAAGGTCCCTCTGGCCGCCCACTGTTTAAAACAATATCTATACTCTTGATCTTGATTACAAGACTTCTATCATCAATTTTTAAAGAATGTTCATTTTCAGCCATTCATTTTTGTGTCCACTTGATGGACAATATCAGAAAAATATTAAATTTGGTTTGTAAATTCTTCAAGTGGTATAGATCATGTTCAACAATACTGATCGTCAATTTGGAGGCTCCATCATAAAAAACAAATAGATGGCAATGAAGCTCATTTGTTATTAATAGCATTCCAACTCAACTCTATATATATCATTTACTCTCGAGTTATTTGTTATATAAAACTATTCTCATAAATAAATTTTTACTATTTGTTTTTATTTCATATATACGTAAACCTATTCCAATTGGAATTTTGAAATTGGCTTATTGGCCTCCAAATATAGTCTGGACTCATTAAAAGCTGTGCTCATTAATAAAGAGTCCGACTACAGTGATGTTAAAAGCACCAACCACTTGGTGTTTGCAAGTTTTTCACCGTTAGGTCTATTCTTTTAATTAATTCCACTCCTTACATTATGGTATTTCACCAACCACTCACTCAATCATAAAAAATTACTATTATTTTTACCATACAAATCTTTATCCAAAGGCCAAAAACTTATCAGCACCAATGACATGTGCTTTTAAAACCATGGGAGCTCAATTCCATTAATAAATAAGCTTTCCTCGAGCCACTTTATTATAAACTAGAGCCCGCTTAATGACAACTTATTTACAAATTTACATAAAGAAGAGAGTTGTAATGGTCAATTTTCTTAAACTGTTTTAGATCAATCTTTTGGTTAACATAGTTGATTCTAAGCCAACTCAGTTAGGGATGTCAATGGGTACGAATACCTAAAGTTTTATCTGAACCCGAACACGAATGAATTGTATATGCCTGATGCTAAACAGACATAGTTTCGAATATAAATATCAAAAATGAAAACCCAAAGGATTTGGAATCAGGTATGAATTTTTACTGCACCTGACCCGTACCCGAACCCGAATTGATTTTACATTTTATATTTGATTATAAACATTTGGGCTGGAACTATAAACACCCATCTAATAAAACAACTAAGCCAAAAGAAATGCATTCCAAAGAACTTTTATATGACAAGCAAATACCTTGAATTGTCGCAACCAAATAAAAACTATCACCACTTATCTACAATATTTGCACCAACTGCCCTTCACTTCTAATTTTTTACTCTTTAGGGTTATACAACTAATTTTCTAAACCTATATTTTCTAGCAATTTAAGAAAACACGAGTTACATGACATAACTACATTAAAAATGCTTTATGTTCAATAGACGATGGCATTTGGATCATATAAAGAATGTGATGCTTAATAAGTAAAATCAACAAAATACATATATATATATATATTTTTGTGCAGGCATTTCACTAGACATGAATAATCCCAATATAAACAGCTTAGAAAATTGTAGTAAATTGAGGTGTTGTAGAAAACCAAATAAAAGTGAGATTTTTTTTATCCCTCCATTCACTTCGAACATGCAATTTTGGTAAACTTGAGCATTCTTATTAGAACTTTATATTATAAAAGGAGGAAACCTTTAAGTGAAAGAAGGACGTTTCGATCTGCTTCACAATGGTGGAACAGCTAGCGCACTTTCTACTAAAAATATCTTTAAAAGTGGCATATGCTTTGATCTCGGAGATAGGCGGTCTATTGACTTTTGGTCTGATAGGTGGTGTGGCGACGCTCCTCTGAAGACGCTTTTTTTTCGACATTTATGAGAAGTAGTTATGAAGGGACTTTTAATGAAGGAGTGTCGCTCACTATAAGGTTGGAGGTGGAGAAAAAGAGCGATTCTCCTACACACCACTTTAATCCTGTTCGTTAATTTACTGCAGTGAATGGCTATGATTTAATAAGGCAAAGCCGGTGACCTGCTATTTGTTTCCCAGTATCAGTTAGCCGGTACCTCTATTGAGGGCTTTTTGGTCATTAAGAAATCTACTTTATGCTATACTTGTGAGGGTAATTTTGGACTTTTACCATTTATGAGATCGAATCTAGCATTACCATCTAGCTTCCCCTTGTACATGAAAGTTTCCAATAACCCCTTCAACTATAAGCAACTAAGAAAGAGCACCCTCAACTTTCAAATTCTTTTGGAACGAGCCCTTACTTTTAATTTTTAAAACAAAGTAGTTTTGTTAAAAAGGAGATTTTATTGAATTTATAAATCATTTTTATCAAATTTAATAATTTTAAGAAAAATGAATTAGAATAATTGACAATCAATGGAGTTATTATATTTAATAAAATTTTAACTAATATAACAAGAATAATTCAAATCTAAAAAAATCAAACTAATTAATAGAACTAATAGAGCCATCGAGATTCAAATTAATATTTTTGAACTTTTATGTTACTTTAATATTGAATTAACAATTTAAGTTTAAAATTTGTTATTCATTTAAAATTTAATTTATACTATAATGAATATAAATTTAAAACTCAAGTTAAATTTTAATTTCGGGGTTAGTTACTTATAAAATTAGCTACTTTCTAATTTGGTAAGTAACAAAATTAAATAAAGAGACAAAGTATTGGAAACTATTGATTTGCTATTTGATTAGCATTTATTTTTCAACATTGTCCTTACAATTGATTTTAATTGGTAACCTGTTGAGTAGGTTACTAATGTTTAAAAGTCAATCATATTCT
This sequence comes from Ananas comosus, assembly GCF_001540865.1. Classification (NCBI taxonomy): domain Eukaryota; kingdom Viridiplantae; phylum Streptophyta; class Magnoliopsida; order Poales; family Bromeliaceae; genus Ananas; species Ananas comosus. Next base: position 9,573,391 of record NC_033635.1, read on the forward strand.
CAAAAAATAAACGGTTAGATTTAAATGAGTTGGTGTATTGATGCATTCATGGACGAAGCTATGTGGTGGCCCAAGGTGGCCATGGCCCCCCTCAACTTTTCAACATTTGCTTAATGCTCCTTCAATTTTTTTTTTTTGGTGTACCATTGATAGATTTGGCCCCCCCTAGATTTTCAATATTTACTTAATAGTATGGTGCTAACATAACTCTCTCTCTTTCTCCTAATCGATATACTCTTTTTATATATGAAAATATATTAAAATCTATTCTTTTGTAATATATTTCTCTACTCTAAAAATTTTATTTAATAATTTTTTTAAAGCTTTTATTTATCTTAGATGAGCTCTTTTATTTGACTAAATCAAGAATTGCACTAAATTTAATAGCTATGTTAATTTTATTTACTAAAAAGCTAAAAAATTACTATTAGATTTAGTAAAATTTTTAAGTTATTTTAATGTAATGATATAAATAAAATAATTAGAAGTTAAACATCTGAAAATAAAAAAAAAATAAAGTTCATACTTTTACATTATTTATTTAATTAATAATTTTTTAATAAAAATTTTTTAATTAGAAAAATTTTGTTTATTATTTATTACTAAAATTTTTATTTAAATATATTTTGGCCCTCCTCAAGATTGAATCCTAGCTTCGTCCCTGGATGCATTTCTCGGAGAGAAATCCTACGAGGAGCCGGGGTCAGGAGGGGTGACTGCAGAATCAAAGAATTCAAGGATTTCCTTTCAAGTTTTCATGTTTTAGACAAGCCTGATGAAATTCGATGTAGATGGAACGCAAGAAGATGTTTCACCGTTAAGTCGATGTATGTACTGATCCGAGATGGGGGAGTTCGAGATTTTCTTTTGCTAAAGGTTTGGGAGTTGAAAATACCATCTAAAGTTAGAATTTTTATTTGGTTAGCACTTAAGAAACGCCTACCTACGATTGACAACTTATTCAAAAGAGCCTGGTTTGTGAATCAACAGTGCGTGATGTGCGACAACGATTTAGAGACTATTGGTTATTTGCTGGTTTGATGCGTAATCAGCAGATTTTTTATGTACAACATCCTAGAAGGTAGGCACATTTCAGGGCCTGAAATGGAGGTCAGGAGTGTATAGGAACTTCTCGGTGGGGACTGCCGCCAAGGGGCAGCTGCGAGGGATCTAACTAAGGTCGTAACCTATTAGTGGATGATCTAGCGGGAAAGAAATAATATTATTTTTGGGAGCCAATCATTTGACCCTTTTTTGACTATTAGACGAATACGAAACATAAGTAGCAAATGGACTGAGTTTTGCAGCTTTTAGTGCCTTGGTTTTGAGTGAGGAGTACAAGTATCAATTTTCTGTAGTTTTTTATTTTAGTTTTTATTTGTCTTTTTTGTTTTGGTTGCCTTCAATGTTTGTCGAGGCCACGTTGCCTCAACCTCTGTAGTTAAATTCATCTGCTAAATGAATAAAGTGGGTAGCGTGCTACCTTTCTCTCATAAAAAAAAAAACAAAGATACTAACAGTTACTCTATATTAATTGAATTAGCACGGATTATTATAGAAAAAATGGTGATTAGCAACGTCTTTTAGCCCTTCGACGCACAAAAGTGCCGCTAAGTCAGCTGCCGACGCTTTCTAATGTTGGCCGGTGGATCGGTAAGTGTTGTGACAAGAGAAATATATGGACACATAGCAAAGCATGGGCAAAATCATCTCCGGCACTTTAAAGTGTTGTTGGGTTTGTCGCCAAATATACTAGTGTTACAAGCCGAATTCCTGGACACTGTCTTAGTCAAAGGTCCTTCTTCGTAAAGTGCGCAAGGAGGTAGAGTGACTACTGATGATGATTCTCGAAGTTAGCCCACGATTGAATCAAGCAATTTAGTTAATGAGGAATCGGAGTACGTAGGGGAGTTCAGAAACTACACAGTGTTTTTTGGTTTGGCAAAAGAGCCAAATGATGCTTATATGCATATTGCTTAAAATTATAAAAATGTTTACAGAATAGGGTGCGCCGCTATGACGTACGGTCTCAGAAGAAATACTAAAAAATTACTCCTAGCAAAAACAGTAAATGTAGAAAAAGAAAAGGGACTACTGTTAGGAATCCGGTACTTGCCCCGGTAACGGATCTTGTGAATCCACAATCTGCTCCGTTACCGACTGCTGTGGATTTGGTACCGATTGTTGGGATTCCGCAACGAAAGCGTCAAATCGAATTTTTACCATAAACCCGTCTCCTCAGCAAGCTGATACAATCATAAAAGAGAAAAATATGCAGATAAAATAAGATTTAATAAATAAGAGAAGATTACATCTGGCTCCTCTTCTGCAACAGAGTAGCTACAACCCGAGCCCTCTTTCTGAATCTTTTCTGTCCTTCTCTCGTCTTTTAATAATCTAAAAGACTACTTACTCATGGACGCACCCATGCACAAGGTGCATCCAACTCACTATCTCTCTCTCTGGTACGGCACACCCAAAGCTCCAGCCGTACCTCTCACCACTAATTAACTCCTTAATGCTATATATATATATATATATATAGAGTCCGGCTACTATGCCATCGGTAGCACGGAGCGCTCCGTGCTACCAAGTTGTTTTCGATGATGTGGCTTCCAAATCGACGATCGGCTCCGTTAGACTTGATCTACACTATTAAAAGTATTAGGAAACTAAATTTTATAATTTTTCGATATCCTCTAAAGAACATAACAAAAGAACATAACAAAAGAACATCAAATTTGGCAAGATTTCACACTTCCTAACCCTATAAACATGTTCTTTTTTTTATTTTCGTTTTAAAGAAAGAATTAAAAAAAAGGAATTACCAAAGAAAGAGATGGATTTGATTGTTTGATTGTTTGTTTATTTGTTAGATGATTAATTAAATATGGTTAATCAGTGGGCCTCACCTTATTAATTATTAATTTAACAATCTTTTATAAAAAAAAGGGTAAAAAATGCATATGCAATTGATCTTTTTCAAGCATATGCAATTGAGCAATCGTTTAACTAATTGAGCTAAAATGTAGATTGAGCTTAGCTTGTTTAATAAACAAACAAGCCCAATGTAATATTCTACATGCTTATACAAAAACTATTTTGAACGAGTAATTAAACATGAATTTTTTATTTTTTTTGAGAAATAGGTAGCACGCTACCCGTTTCGTTTATTTCATTTAGAAATAAACTTAGCTGAAAATGTGAATCAACTAGGATTCGAACTTGGGTCTCGGATACCAATCACCAAGCCCTTTGCCACTTGCTTTAGGACCACTTGCTTTAGGGACGGTCGATAATTAAACATGAATTGTTAGAAGAATTATATAGAGGTTGCTGTTTTCTTTGCTTCTAATTTTTACCTCAATCGGATTATTAAGTTTTCTAAAACATAATTTTTTTAGTTATTAAAGGAAATACGGCTTGTATGACGGAACTAATGCTATGAAAATGCTTTTTGTTAAATATAGATCATGCACATCACATGAGAGGTGTGATATTTGCTATGTAGACACAAACACTACTTATAAGTTAACTTGGTGGTCATTTTCCTTTGAATCATTCCATGTATAATTTATGGTGTAATTTATTGTAGTCACTTGGGCTGTTGGAGGAAACCAATTAAAATTCAAAGTACTTATTCAATTTAAGTATTCATTTTAGAAAATATATTTAATTAATATTAACTTCGTATCGAAATTGTCTAGAATTTATTGAGATAAGAGGAACACTACTCAAGCTCATGAGTCGGCAATTTTTTTTAACACTTATAATCAAAATTTATATACCTCTTTTTCTTACTTAATTTCCTATTTTAATTTCTTTTATTCTTGATCAAATAAGTTATAATTCAAGTATTGTGTTCATGGTTATAAAAATAAGCAATAAGAAAAGAATAAGGAAACCACTACTTCCTATTTCGCCAACACAATATTGAATCCTCTAGAAATTAAACCTAACAGAGAAACTAGGGTTTTCTTCTATAGGGAAAGGACGTTTTTCTTTAGGAATAGGACGTTTTGTTATTACCGAGATTTTGGTCTACTATTTAAAGTAGGTAAATACATATATATACATTTTGTTATTACCGAGATTTTGGTCTACTATTTAAAGTAGGTAAATACATATATATATATATACATTTAGTTATTACCGAGATTTAGGTAAACTATTTAAAGTAGGTAAATACATATATATATATATACATCATACATATATACAATATACATACATACGGTATACATATATATAATAATTTCCCTTCCCATTCTTATAGTATGAATAAGAAAAGTTTTTATGGATAAGATCAATTATCAAATTTCTATATGTGCTACCGCTTAATGTAAACTAGTGCAATACCGGCGCGTTGCGGCGGGTCACCTGTGAAGGTGAAGAACGAAAATCAATAAAATTACTGCCGAAATAAAATATTCCATTGGCTAAATAAAATATTCCATCGGCTTTGAATTTTCATACTATGCACGTTTAGCATATTCATCATCGCCTCTTTTCCCCTCCCTTTTCACTTCATTTTATACCACTTTTTAATGCACTAATAATAATAAAATATAAGAATATAATTATATATTTTTTTAAAATAATAATAATAGTATAATGTAGAAGAATATATATATATATATATATATATATATATATCATCATTATTATTAATTACGGGGATGTACATCATTAGTCCCAATCCTAAGTAATAAAAAAATATATAATATATATATAGGAATCTTCGCATGAGACTTACCGCCTTATTATTAGAGCCAGCGGGCGAAGCGATCGAAGGAAAGCGAAAATGTGAAAACCTGCTTGGCTGTTCCCGATGGACTCCTCCTCCGCCGACTGCTGCCTCTGCGCGATCTCCGCCCTCCGCCCGCCGCCGCCGGCGAATTCGTCAGTCCTACGCCCGCCAGTGAACGTGGCGCGAACGTACAACATGATGAGACAGTGATCGGACAGCGAGCGGGAAAGGACCTGTACAAAATAGGGCACGGTGGAGGTGGAGGATAGAGTGCCAACACGTTGCTTGGGAGGTGGGCGGTTGTTATGATTCCGACCACCGCGCAACCCAATTATGGATTGATGGATGGCGCAATGGGATGAAGAATCGGCTTACCTGATCCGATGCCTCGATCTGATGAGGATGAAACCGAGGATCGTGGATTGGAGATGATGATAAACAGTATTCAATCGAATACTGATCGGGTATCAGCTGTGCGAGATCGATAGCTTCGATTGAGAATGGATCTGTGCTTGAGATGAGATAGAATTGGAGTGAGGAAGAAGAAGGAGAGATAGAGAAGAGGAAGACGAGCTAGAGAGAGAGAGAGAGAGAGAGAGAGTTGGGGAGAATGGGGGATTTTTATTCAAACTTCTCATAGTTTGTTACAGGTAGTTGCTACTATTTATACCCCTCAATATGGGGACCAAAATGTAAAAAGAGTACAGTAACAAGGACTGCAGCTTAATTGTGTTTATACTTAGTGGTTCCGATGGGCATGATCTAATTGAGATTGGATTGGGCCCCTCCCAGGCTTACCGCCATCAACTAATCCTTCCGGAGTCGGATGCTTAATGGATCGGTTGAAGTAACCAAACCCATTACTTGGTAACCCGGTAAGTACACTCCCTTCGATCTTATCGCTGCCGCCCTCCTTGTCTCTGCTTCTCTTCCTCCTTTCCCTCTCTGCTCCATCTACCTCCTATCCCTCCTATTCCTCGGTCGTAACAATCCCCTCCCCTTAGCACATCCTTGTCCTCAAGGATCGAACGCCGGAAACTGCGAGATTAGGAAACGGTAGTCCTCCCAGGTCGCCGACTCTTCAGGCAAGTTGGTCCATTTGACCAAGACTTTGGTAGCCGCCCGATCTCCTGCACGGACCATCTTCCGCTCCAGTATCCTTTCTGGTTCTGCAAGTAACTGCCCTTCCTCCCCCACCAACGGTATTGTAGGGGTCACTTGTGCTTTTTCCTTGGGACTTCTTTTGAGTAGTGATACATGGAAAACTGGGTGGATTTTTGATCCCTCAGGTAACCTTAGCCTATAAGCGACTGCCCCGATCTTCTCGGTTATCTCGTAAGGCCCAAAGTAGCGTGAACAAAGCTTAAGGTTTTTTCGAACTGCCACCGAGAGCTGTCGATAGGGTTGCAATTTCAAGTATACCCAATCTCCAACTTTGAACTCTCGATCTGTTCGCCTCCTGTCAGCAAACTGTTTCATACGATTCTGAGCCTTTTGCAAATTGTCCCTGAGCTCCCGTGTTAGCTTCTCCCTCTCCTTTCCCCAATCCTGTACCACCCCCACTGTACTCTTATCAAGGTTACCAATCATATAGTTAGGGGGCGATTGCCCGTAAAGAGCCTGGTAAGGAGAAGTCTCCAAGGATGTATGATAATTGGTGTTGTACCACCATTCAGCATGGATCAACCAGTGAAACCACTTCCTGGGGTGTTGGAAACACAAACAGCGAAGATAGGTTTCTAGACATCGATTTAATCGTTCCGTCTGTCCATCTGACTGTGGATGATATGCGGATCCCATGTGTAGTTTAGTCCCAAGCAACCCGAATAGTTCTTGCCAAAGCTGACTAGTAAAAATTCGATCTCTGTCCGAAACTATGACCTCCGGCAGCCCATGCAAGCGATATATAGTATCAAAGAAAGCCTTGGCCACCTCTATGGCGGTGAACGGATGGGTCAATGCGATGAAATGTCCATACTTGGACAGTCTATCTATCACTACCAGAATAGAGTCTTTACCTTCAGATTTGGGCAGCCCTTTGATGAAGTCCATGCTGATTGCGCTCCACATCCGAGTAGGAATGGGTAGTGGTTGAAGTAAACCCGCATACATCGAATTGTCTGACTTATTCCTGAGGCAGATTTCACATTTCTCGACATACTTCTTCACATCCTCCTTCAGTTTTGGCCAGTAGAACACTTGTTTCACTCGCTTATACATGTGTTGCCTACCGGAGTGCCCTCCTAACGGAGAGTCATGCATCTCTCGTAGTATTCTTTCTTTCAATTTCCCATCTTGTCCTATATATATCCTCCCTTTGTACCTGATCAGCCCTTGTTTAAGCGTATAGTGACCTTGGTCCGCAGGAGTCTGGAGTGTGCACTTAGCCAGCAGTTGCTTACAATGATTATCTGTTTCGTAACTCTTACTTACTTCAGTAACCCATTCCGGAACGGCTCCCGTCACTGCTTGGACCACCCCTTCCTCCACCCCTTGTCTCGATAAGGCATCAGCTGCGCAATTTTCCTTTCCTTTTCGATATTGAATCACGTAATCTAAGCCCATGAGTTTGAGTAGACCTTTTTGTTGAATGGCGGTGTTAATTTTCTGCTCCAATAGAAACTTCAAGCTCTCGTGGTCCGTCTTTATTATAAAGGGCTTTAAGCTTAGATAATGCCGCCACTTTGTCACAGCGACAAGAATAGCCAAGAACTCTTTTTCGTAGGTCGATAACCCTAGATTCTTCTTACTAATTGCTTGACTCAGATAGGCTATGGGCCTCCCTCCTTGACTCAGCACGGCTCCAATTCCTTGGCCACTGGCGTCTGCTTCTATCTCAAAATGCTTCGAATAGTCAGGCATGGCCAGCACAGGAGCTTCCGTCATCGCTTTTTTTAACCTCTGAAATGCCGAAGTCGCGTCTTCACTTCATTTAAAACTGTCTTTCTTCAAGAGCTCTGTTAGGGGTCGGCTTATTATCCCATAACCTTTGACAAACTTCCGGTAATACCCGGTAAGCCCCAAGAACCCTCTCAACTCTTTTACAGATCTGGGTAAAGGCCACTGGATCATGGCTTCTACTTTACTCGGGTCTGTCGACACCCCGTCCTCAGTGATTACAAAGCCCAAGTAATCTACTTGTTTCTGCCCAAAGAAACACCTCACCCTTTTGGCAAACAAGCTGTGATCTCGTAATATTCCCAGCACCTCTTTCAAATGTTCCACATGCTCCTGCAGGGTCTTACTATATATGAGTATATCATCAAAAAATACTAATACGAACTTTCTCAAGAAGCGATCAAAAATCTCATTCATGATAGCTTGGAACGTGGCCGGCGCGTTAGTAAGTCCGAAGGGCATGACCCGAAACTCGTAGTGGCCGATGTGGGTTCTAAAAGCCGTCTTCGGAATGTCGCTAGGATGCATGCGGATTTGGTGATATCCCGAACGCAGGTCAATTTTTGAGAAATATTTTGCTCCCCCCAACTCATCGAGTAAATCCTCAATAATGGGAATCGGATATTTATCCTTCACTGTGAGCTTGTTTAACTGTCTATAGTCGACGCAAAAGCGCCATGTTCCATCCTTTTTCTTAACCAAGAGCACCGGAGATGCATAGGGGCTATGGCTGGGCTGAATGATCCCTGTTTGTAACATTTCCTTTATCTGTCTTTCCATTTCATTCTTCTGCTCAAAGGTATACCTATAGGGTCTAATGTTAACTGGCGAAGACCCGGTCAGTAAAGGTATCCTATGATCCTGGCTCCTAGTAGGAGGTAGACCCTGTGGTTCCTGGAAAACATCCCCATATTCCCGCAACACCTCCTGAATGGATTCGGGTATGTTCTCTTCTTTTCCGCTATCTGGCGGAATCCACTGTGCTATTGCACAGCAACTGCCCAACTGAGGTTCCTGCAGCAGCTGTTTCGCGGTAATACTTCGCAATTGGGCCTTTTCAGTCATTCCCTTGAGGTGGATCTTCTTCTCCCCTTTAGTAATAATGACAGTATTAATCTCATAATCGAAGGTGATTGGCCCGTGAGCTTTTAACCAGTCGATCCCGAGGATCATACTTGACCCTTCAAGCCTTATCACTCGTAAGTCGGCCGAGTACTTTTCTCCTTGCATTTCCCAAACGTAGTTGGTACACTTAAGCTTACTTAGTACCTTTTGGCCATTGGCTACTGTTACCAATAGTGGGTTAGTAGTGGTTATGCTGGCCTTGGTCTCTTTCGCGATTCCGATATCAATAAAACTGTGTGTGCTCCCGGTGTCCACCAGAATGGATAAAGTTTTTCCTTTACTTTCTCCCTGTATCTTTATTGTATCTTGACTGTCCTCGGCACTTAGGGCATGAATGGACAATCCCAATTCCTCGGCTTCTTCTAATTCAACTTTGTTTTCTCCTTCTACCTCTTGCAAGCTAATCTCATCATAGACTTCAGTCACCTCAGGAACGGCTTGCAGGGCATTCACAACTTGCTGTTTACAAATATGGCCCGGGCTGTACTTATCTCCACATTTGAAACACAGTCCCGCCGCTCTTCTCTGTTCGATTAATTGCCGGTTGGGAAAAACCTTTTCTGCTGCAAACTTGGGTTGGTTCCTGGTGGTATCGGAATATCTTCCCGACGTTGCCGAACCTATACCCTTGTAATTGCTTGAAGGATTGGTGATACCTGCCAGTTTGAACATTTGCTTGTTCCTTTTCATCATAGCAGCAATGGTTTGTTCCTGCAATTTAGCTTGTTCAAAAGCTTGCGCTAATGTGCGGGGATAGAGCATCTTGACGGCCGACTTAATCTCCTCCTTTAGCCCACTTAAGAAGCTGGATAAGAAATAACTTCCGGAGAATTGTGAATCAGTGGTAAGGATCCGCGCTCTTAATTCCTCAAACTACTCTTGGTACTCTTCTACTGTCCCTGTTTGTACCAATTTGTTAAATTCCTCCACAGCATCCACTAACCCCTTAGTATCAAATCGTTTACAAACCTCTTCAGAGAAATCTACCCAACTGACCATTCCTTTCTCTGCCAGGTATCCTTGAAACCAAGTATCAGCCTTATCATCCAAATGCATTGCGATTAATTCCATCTTCTGGTGCTCCTTAATACCATAGAATTCAAAGTACCTCTCACATTTTCTCACCCAACTCCTTGGGTTGTCATTCATGAACATAGGAAAAGCTAATTTGGGATATGGAAATTGAGAACCGGATCGATTTATAGTAGATTGTATATGATGATCTTCCCTTGTATGAGAATGAGATGGGTTTGGTAATATACCTCGTTCCTCTGGATTGGTTGAAGAAGTAACTCCCTTGGTTGATGATGCTTGTGGTATGTTCTTCAGCAGATCCATAATCTGTTCCAGCTTCTTGGAGGTGTTCGCAGAATCTCTCTTCCAATCGTCATAATGGGACTGTCCCTCGGTACGTATCGCCTCCATCCGACTTGCCAGTGATTCAAACTTCCTCTCATTACCCACTGCTAACTGTTGTAGTTGCTTCTCTAGCACGTGAACATGTTCATCGAGCAGCTTCAAACGTGTTCCCTCGGCCATCGCCTTGCTCACGAATTTGAATCGGTTACCTCTCGCCGACCCAATTGTCGCTCAATCGTCAGCTGGATCCACCTGCAAGAGTGTTGCAGGCACCAGGTGGGAACTCGAACAGATGGTGGGCGTGTGATTTCCCAACCAATTCTGTGAGTTCAAGAACCGGGGTCGGCTCTTACAGCGGCTCCCTTTGTCCAGGTTCACCCAAAGGCGATCCTAGCAACTCGGGAAGCTGTGTCGACGTTGGATTCAACAGTTTTTGCAAAACCGGAGCCCTTGCGACTGCGCTGTACCGATCCCTGGGATCTCAACAGCTCTGATACCAACTTGTTATGATTCCGACCACCGCGCAACCCAATTATGGATTGATGGATGGCGCAATGGGATGAAGAATCGGCTTACCTGATCCGATGCCTCGATCTGATGAGGATGAAACCGAGGATCGTGGATTGGAGATGATGATAAACAGTATTCAATCGAATACTGATCGGGTATCAGTTGTGCGAGATCGATAGCTTCGATTGAGAATGGATCTGTGCTTGAGATGAGATAGAATTGGAGTGAGGAAGAAGAAGGAGAGATAGAGAAGAGGAAGACGAGCTAGAGAGAAAGAGAGAGAGAGAGAGAGAGTTGGGGAGAATGGGGGATTTTTATTCAAACTTCTCATAGTTTGTTACAGGTAGTTGCTACTATTTATACCCCTCAATATGGGGACCAAAATGTAAAAAGAGTACAGTAACAAGGACTGCAGCTTAATTGTGTTTATACTTAGTGGTTCCGATGGGCCTGATCTAATTGAGATTGGATTGGGCCCCTCCCAGGCTTACCGCCATCAACTAATCCTTCCGGAGTCGGATGCTTAATGGATCGGTTGAAGTAACCAAACCCATTACTTGGTAACCCGGTAAGTACACTCCCTTCGATCTTATCGCTGCCGCCCTCCTTGTCTCTGCTTCTCTTCCTCCTTTCCCTCTCTGCTCCATCTACCTCCTATCCCTCCTATTCCTCGGTCGTAACAGCGGTAGGCGAGCCGTACGGTAGACGGAAAGAATGGAGAAGCTTCGCCGGCGACGCGTCGACGATATATAGCATGGCGACACGGATGCACATTAATAAGTGCAAGGCGTTGTGGTGGAGTGGGCTAATTAATGAAACCGCTGAGGCAACAGAGAAGCCCTTAGCCAAATTAACGCGTGTGTGCCACATCATGCACAAAATTGGATTTCATTAGAGTTGTGCCAAACATGAAAACTCTCGAGTTTTCAACACAAAAACAATTGGGATTTAATTAGATTTGTGCCACCTCATGCTAAAAAAATATTAAAATATAGCAGTTAAATATGAGAATAAAAATATGAGGTAATTATTGCAGTAAAATATGAGAATAAAAATATAAGAAGTTAAATAATAAGCTATATTTATCTATATCTATATCTATACTACTTATAAAAGCATGAGTTTTAAATTTTTTCTCTTTCCAAAAATGTCTTTATCTTTTTTACTAATATTGTCATGCCCAGTAATTTTCAACCATCCATTTTAAATAAATCTTTAAATAATAATTTATTCTCAAATATAGATCTTAAGCTTTCGCCATTGGATCTCATCCAACGAATAAAAATAAAAGTATCTGTTATTTTTGTTGACAAAAATACCCTACATATCCGTTATCTCCCATCTACGCCGTGTTTCTCAAAAAAAAATTTTCTACCTACCAATCATGTAATACGTAAAACTAAACTTATCTCTTATCTAACCTAACGTAATACCCGCCAATCACCTAATACCTCTGCTAATCACTAAAAATAATTAATACCCGCCCAATCAAAACTAAATCGTTAATTAAATATAATTTTAAATATTTTTAGCAAAATATTCAATATTTAAATAATACCCACCAAAATATTCTCTGCATTCTCAAATATAAAATATATTTTATCCATTTTAAATAAATCTTCAAATAATAATTTATTCTCAAATATAGATCTTAAGTTTTCGCCATTGAATCTTATCCAATGAATAAAAATAAAAGTATCTGTCATTTTTGTTGACAAAAATATTATTCATATCCGTTACTCAAATATTTTTTTTCTATCCATAATACGTAAAACGAAATTTATTTTTTATCTAACGTAATACCCGTCAATCACGTAATACCTCCGCTAAATTTATTTCAGTGTTTTCTCAAATAATTTTTTTCTCAAATATTTTTTTTCTCAAACATAATATCTACCAAAATTAAATTTTAAATTTGTAATGCCCGCCAAAATTTAATACCCGTAAATTTGATAATTTGAATTTTAATTCATGATAGTAGATAGTAGATTTTTCCTTAATTACATAAAATAGTAGATTTAATTTTGACGAGTATTAAAATTTGGCGCGCCATAGAAGTGTTAAATATTGCTAAAAAAATTTAATACCTCCAAATCAAAAATAAATCGTTAATTAAATATAATTTTAAATATTTTTAGCAAAATATTTAATATTTAAATAATGTGTCATAAAAGCATAAAATATTTCTAAAAAATTATATTTGTCCAATCAAAACTAAATCGTTAATTAAATATAATTTTAAATTTTTTTAGCAAAATATTCAATGTTTAAATAATACCCACCAAAATATTCTCCGCATTCTCAAATATAGAATATATCTTAATACCCTTGCATATAATATCTACGCTAACCAATCTTATCTCATCATAATATTTTTCACACAATATATACATCATATCTTTTCTGTTAGCATATCTTTCTTACTATATTTTTATTTTCACCTATACGTTTCTTACATATAAAGAATATATATTTTTTCAGTAGTATCCTTTTTTTATTTTTATCTATATTTTTTTCAAATATTTTCATTTGTTACCAAAGTACATCGTCATCGTCCTACTCATTATCATTGCCTGTGTCGAAACATTGTCGTGTTCGCCACCTTCGTTATAATTAAAGAGGTATTTTAATTCCATCTAAAATTTTTTGATTAAATACTATATATCGAATCTATAATATTTATTTATAAAAATTATATTTTTTAGTATTTGTGCGACGTGCATTGCACGTGCACTTAACTAGTAATTGCAATAGCTCGAGTTTGAAATTGCAACTCATTAAAGTTTGAAAACTAAAACTTTACGTATCTCATACTTTCAGCAAAAAAAATATATTTCATTAAAATTCGAGGACTAAAGTGTTCTGTATTTTATAGTTTAAGGATCAAAAGTGCAATTTATCTTTTTTATACGTTAATTTTAATCCAAACAAAGATAAAATTGAGCATCGATCGGGTTTATTTATTTAGTAATTTTATTTGAGAAAAGAATATATTAAAATATTTAATAAATTTTAGAATGCCTACTTGTTAAAATTAAAAGTCAACCAATCACATTTTGGATATTTCAAAATATTTTAAAAGTAAAATTTATCGTTCATCAAACTATAAATATGGTATTTAAGTTTTATATTAAAATTAAAGTAAAAACGTACAGAACTTTTCTAAAGTACGAATTATTTTGAATTAGCTATCCAACCTTTAAAAATTTAATTTTTACTATCTAACCTTTTTATATATTAAGTTTAAGTCACTTAATAATACATTGACTTCAAAATTTGAATGTGTCGTTTACAATAAATTTAATTAGTACTTCATTCAATTTTTGCAACTAAATATATTAAATAAGTAATTAATTTAAACTTCATCCATCGCTCTTTTATTTTTTATTCTACAATTTATATTTAAATAATTAATATTATAAAATTAAAATTAAAATTTAATATATATAATATAAACTATTTAAAAATATGTATATATTTTAAATTTTTATAATAAAAGAGAAAAATTAATAGATTTTAAAAAAATTAGCTTCTCAAAATCAACAGAAAAGGAAAATAAAAAAGTAAAATTAAAAATATATATAAAAGAGGAATGGGCCCACCTCGGCCAGCTCGGGCCCACCTTATAACTCCTACCCGACCCCTTTCGCCGCCACGTGTTAAAAAACTGGGCTTTTCAAAATATTTTAAATGTAAAATTGATCGTTCATCAAACTATAAATATGGTATTTAAGTTTTATATTAAAATTAAAGTAAAAGTGTACAGAACTTTTCTAAAGTACGAATTATTTTGAATCAGCTATCTAACCTTTAAAAATTTTATTTTTACTATCTAATCTTTTTATATATTAAATTTAAGTCACTTAATAATACATTGACTTCAAAATTTGAATGTGTCGTTTACTATAAATTTAATCAGTACTTCATTCAATTTTTGCAACTAAATATATTAAATAAGTAATTAATTTAAACTTCATCCATCGCTCTTTTATTTTTTTATTCTACAATTTATATTTAAATAATTAATATTATAAAATTAAAATTAAAATTTAATATATATAATCTAAACTATTTAAAAATAGGTATATATTTTAAATTTTTATAATGAAAGAGAAAAATTAATAGATTTTAAAAAAAATTAGCTTCTCAAAATCAACAGAAAAAGAAAATAAAAAAGTAAAATTAAAAAAATATATAAAAGAGGAATGGGCCCACCTCGGCCAGCTGGGGCCCACCTTATAACTCCTATCCGGCCCCTTTTGCCGCCACGTGTTAAAAGACTGGGCTTTCATTATGTTTATAGATTTTTATGCAAGTTCATATCCAATTTAAGTTCACAATATCAAGACAAAAAATCAATTTATTTAGAAAAAAAAAAAAATGTTTGCAAAATTAATTCGATCCTATTAAATTATCAAATGAATCTATTCAAATTGAAAGGCAATAAATAAGTGCTCCATAATCATTCACCCACGCTATATATGAACAAGCTAATTGAACTTTTGAGTGGGCTATGCACTTTAATGCCTTTTAAAATTTAATATGAGAATGCATTTAGTTATCGTATTGAAATTTGTAGAGTAGCTTTAAAACATTCAATAGATCAAGTCATTGTTTGGGCATTTTACATATTTATAATCAAAGCACACGGGTTTATAATTAGTTAATCAGGACTACCAAACTAATTTAGTAAGTGATTTTGATCTCTATTTAATTAATATATAAATGTTAACCTTATCTAGATTGGTATTTTTGCTAAAAATTCTAAGTATAGAAAGAATGGAATTTGGATCTACTTTTGTAAATCTTAAGGGCGAATGTAAACTAGACTCAATGAGAGAATGTTGGAGAGCTTCTGTTGGAGAGTTTTCAAAGTGGAAAGCGTGAATTCTTCATAATAGAAACCTACTACTATTATATCATTTTAATCAAACCAATCGTTTGTTTCTCGTGAGTTCATATTGCAGTCATACTAGAAGAAAATAAGGGTGGATATCGAGCTAGCATTGAGACGATAGATTAAGTATGAATTTGATAGAGCAATTATTTTTTTTTATGGACGAAATTAAGCTAAAGATAATGGCCTAGTACATTGCCCTTTGTTTTCTTTATTTCTTTTTTTTAAGCAGCAACTCAGAGCTTTCCTGACCATGAGGGGTGAAAACATCTTGTGCCATCTCAAAAGATCCGAACTGAACCCTGAAACGCTTGTAAACATCTACAAACTCGCTCAAAAATTTCAAAATTTATTGGGAAAGGAGGCAGGCATTAAAAAAAAAAGTCCAATTCTTTTGAAGTTTGAAGGATAGAATTTCGTTTTGAGTTTGCTTAGATTAGATTAAAGAATTAGCAAAAGCAGTTTTCTCATGTTGGCTTAGAAAAGAAAGGTTTAATGTGTACATTTTCATTTCAGAAAGATCTACAAATGCCATGCCAATCATGACTTTCTTATTCTTCAAGCTAATATGCATGGTGTCATGTAATTTGTAGTAGTTGAATGATTTCTCTTTTTTTTTAAAAAAAAAAACACTTTTTCACAAGTTGATATTCTTGTAGAGGTGAGTAAAAACTTCAGCGTAGACATGCTAAATTTCTAGAGTTTGAAAATTTATGTAGTAATTGAGATGTTATGAAGACGGCTGAAGAGTGATACGGCATGTTCTTGTATGTACAGCAATTACATTACTTATGTTAAGTATGAACAAAAAGTATACCACTTAGTAATCTTACAAAAGCAGATAATAACTTAGATGAAGCTCTCATGGTTAGGATCTAAGTTGTAGGTGCGATCGTGACATATCATATGTCGCACTGAAGATTCAAGTAAGCTAATTAATCGATCGGTAGGTAGATATAAATCAATTAAGCCTAATGAGTGATCAAAACAAACTATATATGCAAAGTACAACTTGATTGCCGATCAGTAGGCCATTCTCCGATAACAGTGGCGCCAAATTAGGTGTAAGCGATAATCATAATCTCCAACACTCCAAGAATCAAATCAAAACCAATGATTAAACACTAGAATTTACAGTTGATTTGTTGAAGGCCCAGAAAAATGTATTAGATATATATTCAGCTGGAAACTTAGCTTGATCTCAAAGTTGCACCTGACCACAGTGGTCCCTGGAAACTTAGTTGGCTCCCATATACTTGAGACAAGAACATTTGATGCCTCAATCCATGAAAAAGCAACATGATCATATTTGAGCACATCCTCAAAGTGGATCTGTGAAAATATGCCTGATTCTTTCGGTAGAATCTTCTCAACCAAGAGACGTAAAGTTCATAATCCATGCGTCGTAATCTTTCTCACCGGAGACTTCAACAGGAAAGTTAATGTCATAGTGCTCTGGAAGCCTCAAAGGTTCTGAAATTCTCATGCCCGCTTTGTGTGGTGGAATCTACCAAATTGGTTGAGAATGATCTGGGGAACGAAAAAAAAAAATCGCTTCCTTTTCGTGTCGCAGGCATCTTGTTTAGTCAAACATGTTTTTTCCTTGGAAATTTCACGGGGTAAAACGAGTTCCTGATTCTTGTTCACATATGAAAATAAGTTACCTTGATCGATCATGACATGCAAACATTTTGGAATTTTTTCGAATCGCAACTATTACCGACAGATTTAACTGTTTGGAATTTTCACAAAATAGTACACTTGTTTCCTGCTTTTGCAATTTTTCGCCTCTTCTTACTTTTACACTATCACTACAACAAAATGTTTTTCCTTGCTTGGATATTCCTTAAAGTTTTTTACTTCAATATTCAAAAATCAAATGAAATAATTTCACAGTAAGAAGTTAAACTTGTGGGTCAAGATCGGAAATATTGCTCGGTCCCTCTCTTTATTTGCTTCCTAATGTTTTTCCTTTCTCTTTCTGTAAAGAAATGAGATTATTAGAGAAACTCTTAATGGTGAAGCGGAAATTTAGTTGCTTCAACTTCTAAAACAAATACGAACTTATTCAACTGTTCAGAAAAAGTAGTTTAAATGTAATTTTTGAGTTGAATGTATAATTTCGCTTGTAAATTCGTTTATCAGGCACTTCTTAGTGGACTTGCTATCTTTTCCTCAGTAATTATTATGCTTTATAGTCTTGAGATTAGTTCATAAATCGACTAATATCTTAAGTTAAGAATCGCTCTACTTCCCAGAATGTCACCCATTCTAGAACTACTGTAGTGCTAACATACTTAACTTTCTTAATCTCTTGGGCCTAGCCAAGTTAAGAACTTTAGCACTATTATAGTTTATTAGGATTATTCCAAACTTTAGAATGTCGCATTCCTCCACTATTTAAGCCCTGACGTCCTCGTTAGACTCGAACCCACTCACAAGCATTAAGCAATATGAAACTCGTCTTGGACCTTGTGGGGAGCTGTGCTCTACCCACAATAGTCGTCGGTCGGGGAACCACGCTCTGCCCTCTTTATGATCCTAGGTTAGCCAAAACTCATCTTACATTTTTTACTGGTAATTAGCTCTGATACCAACTGTGGCGCCCCACATCCCAGAGAAACACCCAGCCTAAAACTACTGTTGCTCTCACACGCTTAACTCTCTTAACTTCTTGAGCTTTTAACCATCGCCCAAAATGCTACAGCCGGTTAAGATGTTTAGCAATATTATTTCTCATTTTGAACTATTCCAAATATTAGAGGTGTCACGAAAAGTGCACAAAAACTGACTTCATTTGTGGTATGTTATATATCGAGAACATTAATTTTGCCTTTGCACACTTTGAATTTTGGATTCTCCATAAATATGCAGTAGGATTATTTGCTATAGAAGAGGCTAGTTGCATACAAAAGGGCGAGTTGTACATGTTTTTTATCATCTTTTTTGCGTATAACATTACAGTTGAGATAAGTCAGAAACAAAAAAAAGAAGGCACGAGAGTATCATCAGCAGGGAATAAAGCATTCGAAATTCTATTGAGACCAGTTGTGATATTAGTCTCTCGTAAAAGTTTAGGAATTGATGAGGAGAGGCACATCGAATTCATTAAAGCGGCGTGTGTAGATGCGGGAAAATCTCTGTAGCTGGATTGAGATTCTTAAGGATAACTCAAGTGGAAGATTTAGCTGAAATGTTCAGTTGCTTGACCTGCAAAATCAGTGCCAACTTTTTTAAATGTTTTGAAGAGTCAATCATATACAAAGCAGTATAAATATAAAAAATTACTTATTGCTGTAGAAGTGTAACTGCATGTAACATGAGCATTTGCTAAACATTTTCTTTTCTTTTTTTTTCATCTGTTTTTATAGATGAGATAAATCAGAAGAAGAAAAATGTATGAGAATATTGTCAATGGAGTAATGCTTCTATACTTTTTTTTTTTTATTACCGTTCATTCACGCGTATTCAACGGCTCAGATTTAGTTTTTTTAAAATTGTGACCTGCAATAGTAGGTCACTTTGGGAGAGGTACCGGTTACCAGGTACCTCAAAAAAGGATATTTTTGTCTTTTAATATATGAGCAATTTAGTCATTTTACATCTATTATATTTTCAAAATTTTTATTTTTTATTTGTTTCCTTTTTCTCTCTCTATCTTTCCTTTCATAATTTGGCATTTCATATAAGAAAATTTTCAAATAATTTGACAATATGATCATTGAATTTAAACTTTAAATAGTAATATGAAATTCCTCTAATTTAAATTTCACTTTTAAATTTAAAATTTAATATTATATTCAAATTTATATTTTAAAAATTTAAGTTTCATATAAATACTTTGAAATATGGTAAACAGAAATAATTGTTTGAATTCTAGTCTTCTGGTTTAGGTTTGGTTTTGGGTTTCGAAAAATTGGTCAGTTTTGAATTTGGATATGGATTTTTGAAATCCGTCGAGTTCGGAAATAAGTTTTGTGATTGTTAGTCAGATTCGAATTCAAATTCCTAACTATTTTTTTTCTCACCAATAATTCTAATCTTTTTAATTTATATGTTTAAAATTATATTTAAAATATTTATTAGCTCTAACAGTTAAATTATCATTCTGTTTAAAATATTTATTATCTTTACCGGTTCCAAATTGTTCTTAATGTTATTCGGTTCAATAGGTTAAAATCAGATTCTTGATAGAATAGGTCAAAGTCTGATCAGTCAAATCAATCGGTTCAATCTAGTTTTTAAATCATTGAATTTAAAATTTAAATAGTAATATGAAATTCCTCTAGAGAAATCTAGTTGTAGAAATCTTACTCTCTAAGTTTTTTATGCATTACGTTTTAAACTGGTGCGAATAAACTGTATTTTAAATCTTGGTAGAAATTTAGTTTTTAAATAGTAATATGAAATTCCTCTAATTTAAATTTCACTTTTAAATTTTAAGTATTTAATTTTTAAAATTTAAATTCATCGTATTTAGAAATAAAACTATTTCTAAAATTTCTATAATTTAAATTAATGTATAATTTGAGAAACACTAAAACATTTAAAGTAGATTCCTAAATTAATGCCTAATAATTGCATAAATTTGGTTAATCAATTAATTTCCTAAATTAGTGCTAATTAATGCATAAATTTAGGACCTCAATTAAAAGTTTATTTAAATATTGTATTATTTAATTACCAAACTAACTTTGAATAAAATAATTTTTTTACCTGCTAAGTATTAAAGTTACATTTTTACCCTCTATTAATCAACGGTTAAGATCTTTTTTATTTTTGTTAAAAAAAAGTACCGAATCATTTCTCTTGTCAATGAGGAATAAAGTACTTGAAACTCGACTGTTAGAGACGGGTTGCGATGTTTTGTCATGTGCAAAGTTTAGCATTTGATGAGGAAAGGTACTCCGAATTCGTTAAAGATGAGGGAAAATCTCCGCTAGCTAGATTGAGATTCTTCGCGAGGAGATTTTGATATCAGTGATCTTTGGCTTTCGTGATCTGCATCGAATCGATGAGAATTTGCGGATATTTGACAGCATAAATCTGCAGATTGATATCAGATTAGTGAGATCTGATAATTTATGTGTGGAACCAGAGGAGCCTAGAATGTCAAAATTCAGAAGCTAGACTTGTTCTCACATCTGATTTTGCTGCAATCTTTCTTTTCTTTTTTTTCTTTTTTTTCTGTAAATATGAGTGGAGGAGCATTAAAAACATGAATTAAGCTACTTATGATCAGTGTTTAGGTCTTTTGATGAGTATGTTATTGCTAGGTTGCTGAATCAATGATAATGAGGATTGTGGTCTACACTTGCCCTTACTTCTGCAAAAAGCCTCTCTAATTTAAGAAGCAGCAGCCATGTGTTCAACTGGAAAGGAAAAAGAAAAGGGAGTATTTACTGTGGTGAAAAGCTTAAATCTACTTTTTGGTCCCTAGGGTAGCTGAGCCTCAATTTCAAATATCTATCTATGCTGTAGATATTTTAATAAAATAATTATTATTGGTTGCTTGTGTTGGCTTAAAGTGACTAGCATTCTACCCATTAGCGGGAGTTCAAAGTTGGGCCGAGTCATGTTCGAAGTGGCGTAAAATTGACTGGGCCGAATTACAATCTAGATGTGTGGGCGTTGTATGCGTACGTTTTAAGTGAATTAGTTACGTATCTCTAACATATCGAACTTTTGGAATTAATAGTTAGCACTAACAATCTGACAGTTTGTTTGGTCCAACTTCCATTTCTCTTCTTCCAGTAGAGTATTTTGAACTAGCGGGCTCGAAATAAATAGTACTTCTACAAAAGCTCCAATTCAACCAAAAAGTACTAATTTCGAAAATAATTTAGTTTTGAAAAATTTTCCTTTTTCTTTCTTTTACTTATTATGTTGATGCTCAATTTACTGCCTTGAGTTGTCTTATTTCCTCTGCTTCACTCATCTCTTTCTAATTTATGGTTCTTCACTTAGTAGATGTTAAAAATAGTAGTGTCCTCATAAATAATGTTGCATATTTTCTTGGAAAATGTTCTATTCTACTTTGACTCTCCTTAACTACTTTACTCGCAAAAGTTCTCGATCACTAACCCATCCATCTCAACGTACCTTGCACTTGCTTCAAAATAATTACAAGTACTTATGGATCGCAAACACTAATCAACTATCTCAAAAATATATGCTGATATAAAAAATGTACTCATCGCACTTTAAAGTTTAAAGTTCAACCACAAGCTCAAGAATTTCAACCTGATTCAATCCATCTGGATATTAGATTTATTATTAAGTCTCTTTCTGTTAAATACATTATAGACCACAACCCCACTCAATTTATTGGGTTTTCCAACTCTACTTATTAGTCTCCTGAGTATATATATTATCACGGGACAAAATTAAAACTATTTTAGCCAATAATAAATAGTCAAGAGCACTTACTACTAAAATTGATTAAAATTGGATTAAGATGCATGGCTACTTTTTTTGGGATCAATTGGAGTTACATTTTTGAGTTCATAAAGAATATTACGAACTTTGTTGGGGTTACTCTTGGATATCAATGTAGACCTGACATGCAACAACAAAAAAACAAAAATAAAGGTAAAACTTAGAAAAAAGAAAAAAAGAAAAATGATTAAAATGGAAGTAGTGGTCCCCTGATGGTTCAGGAAGCACCCTACCAGCCCAGTGGAAGTAATAAGTAATATTGACTTCTTTTGTACCATTTGTTTATGACAACTGAGTATGTTTTTTTTTTTTTAGTATTATCTTAGGTTGTAAAAACATCCCACATGTACACACATGTCATCATGGAATTGATAAAGCATTTTTGGTACAAAAGCCCTGAGCTACAATTAATAACATTGTAATATAATTAATCTACACATATCCTAATCTTTCATCTGCTATTAACAAAGCCTTTGATATGTGTTAGCAGTTCATGGGTCCTGGGCTTAGAGAGATGATAAAAATTATGCAGGATTTGAAAAGCATGCCCCACTCCTCCATACACTACTTGCTCCACACTTTTCCCTGCTCCCCTCAATGCTTTACAAAACTCCAGGTTCCTATCCTTCAATATATCCATCTCAGATATGCACACAAGCATAGGAGGGATCCTCAGCTGCTCCACCCATGGGGAGCCCCTGGACAAGGGG
The DNA here is from genome assembly GCF_001540865.1 of Ananas comosus. NCBI lineage: Eukaryota > Viridiplantae > Streptophyta > Magnoliopsida > Poales > Bromeliaceae > Ananas > Ananas comosus. Next base: position 9,596,078 of record NC_033635.1, read on the forward strand.
TTGCACCAGGGGTGCTCGCGGCTCGCCCCCGCGGGAAGCGCCATCCGCCAGTAGGCGTCCGACGCGGCCAGCGTGAGCGCCGACCGCGCTGCGGATTGGACCGAATTCCGCTCCGACGCGGTCCGCGACTCCCCGCCGAAGAAGGGCTGGATCAGGATGAGCCCTCTTAGCCCGGCCGACGGCCCTAGCTGCACCGCGACATTGAACGCCACCGCCGCCCCCGCGCTGTCGCCGCAGAGGAACGCTCGGTCGAAGTCGACGTGGCTCCGCCACCACCCGCCGCTCGCCTGCTGCCTGACCCACGTCATCGCGGCGATTCCGTCCTGGTACGCTGCGGGCAGGCGGTGCTCCGGAGCGAGCCGGTAGTTCACCGACACGATAACGCAGCCAGCCGTCGTGGCTAACTGAACCAAGAACTCATGGTAGCAGCTCCAGGCGGCGGAGCCGACGCAGAATCCCCCGCCGTGGAAGTAAACAAGGAGAGGAAGCTTCCCCAGGAGTTTGGGCGCGTATATCCGCGCCCAAACTCCGGTGGTCGAGTTGTCGAGAGCACTGTCCCAGCTCATGAGATCGGGCCCGAGGGCCCAGGTGCACGGAACGTCGGCGACGGCGGGGAGGCGGTCGACGCGGCCGTCCTTGTAGAGCCTTATGAGCCCCTCAATCTCCTCAACCACATGGCCATGGCCCTTCCCTTGTGTTTGGAAGCCCACCCGAGGGTTTGACTCACCTACATGAATTGCACCCATCTTTCTCCTCCTCATGCAAATACCAACTTATAGTTAGTTCTACAAGTACATCCCATAGGTTGTGGGGGTTAGTTTCTTATATATATTTATATGAATTTAAAAAGGATTTATTCCGCGTGTTCGACAAGTGGGCGTCGGCGATTCCGCCAACGTGGCGAGCTTGGTGCAAGTTAAGAACTGAACGCAACTTAATAAGAAAGGGTTATTAGTCACCAACCAATATAGAGCACCAAAGTGGGGGTGGGTGGTGGTGTGCATTTCTCCCTTTTTCCAAAATCAAAAATGGCTTGTGGCTGCTGCTCCCTCCAATGTGGAAATTTTTGGCTTGCTTAGCCTAACTAAAGTGAACAAAAAGGCTCTACAACTTGGGTTGTGGTAATGTGATACAACCCTAAACAATCTTTTAATTATATATGTATTAAAATTCTCCATTGGTTCTCTTGAGTTTGTAGAAAAATTGAGCTAAATAAGAGGGGTTGTTAATTGGAGTTTACTTTTTTTCTTATTTTTAATTTCAAATATAATCTAATGCTTCGAGTGGGCCATCTTTAGCCCGTCTTTTTTGAAGAGCCCATTTATATGTAACTGCGATTAACAAATGGCTCCAATTTGGTGCCTTGGTGGAACACTTTACAAAGCACAATAATAAGCTAGTCGCTGGTTGTCACGCGTATAGCAAAATCTCTTTCCTTCTGTTCCTTAACAGTCGCACAAACTTCAACGACTATAGTTTTGAAAGTCAATCAGGAACATTCTAGAAGTTACCGTAGAGCCACACAATGGGCGCAAACGCCGAAAGATTTTGGGCGAGCTGCCACAGTTTGGTGGAAGATGATAGCTAGCAGTTGCGTCTTGTTTCGTCTTATATATTAGCGCCACTAGCATTTTCTTGTTTATACTCTTGGATGATGAGAGGCCTATTCATATATATATATATATATATTATATATATATATATATATATATATATATATATATATATATATATATATATATATATATATGAATAGTGTGTCTCAGGTCATTTCAAACCTTTCAGTCTAAACAAATCCCTCTAGATCTTGAGTAATACGACATAATTTTGCCGATGAGTTTCTCTCTCTTCCTTAACTTCAGTTTTGGAGCGAGTAGGTTTTGACTAGCAAGTTAGAGGTAATAAGTTTGCACATCTTCGTAAAAGAAGATAGGCGCTGCACGGGCTTGAGTCCATGACACAGTGCTCCACTAGAATGTGGGGACCAAAGGACCTTTTTATAGGTTTAAATTATATGGAAAATGCTTTTAGAACCACATGAACATATTGTGCTCTCTAAGTAAGACGCCGACATAAAATTCGAAATAATTTAAAGCTATCTGGACAATATATATGTTCCACGACAAATGAAAGACCACCTCCAAAGTGGTTGTCTTAATCGGAAACATATTCTTCAAGCAATTTCGTGCTACAATTGATAACAGTATTATTAATATTTATATTCAACATTCTCCCTTATATCTGAATGCAAAATATTTTAATAAGTCCAAAACGTAAATTTAAATTAAATGGGAGCTAGGAAGCTGATAATGCTAGGAGTTTAGTGGGACTCGGACTCTGGACCTCCTATTTTGATACCATATTAAATTAACGTAAAACAATCATTTTTTTTAATAGCTTAAACCATTAGAGAATGACTATTTGCATTTATATTCAACAATTTATATCATTTTCAATCTTTTAATTGTAAAAACATAAAGAATTTATCTGAGCTATTCACTAAAATTTTGATTTTAGTATCTAGCCTTGCATATGATTTGATTCCAGTCGGTCTATAGTAATTTCACTTCATAATTTAATGGGTCGTTTACATTTATAGATTTAGTTAGTATGCTTCATGCAATTCTCGCAACTATAAATTCACTAAATTAATAATATTTTGAAGTTAAAATATCATTGCTTTACTCAAATCAAACAAATTTAAAAGTTTAGATAGCCGATTCAAAATGGTCCATTATTTAGAAAAGTTCTTTGTGCATGTTTTTATACTTTTTATTGTAGAAAAATAGTTACAACTAGGGTTGGCGATCCAGCTAGTTGTTTACAAGCCAACTCATGTTCAGCTCAACATTTAGCTTGAAATCGATCGCTTTTTTAATAAACAAACCAAACACGAATTGAATTTTTTAGCTTGAAATCTTAACGAGCCGAATACAAACTAGAAGCAGCTTGCTTATATTTGGTTCACTGTAGTTTATATCTATACTATATATAAAAGCATGTATTTCAAATTTCAGTCTGTCAAAAAGTGTAACTTTCGTTTAAAGAATATAATTTTCATTTTAAAGATGCAGTTTACACATCAAAGAGTGCAACAAGAGGAGAAACAGTATAAATATCTGTCAAGGAGTGCAATTTTTATTTAAAGAGTGTAACTTTCATTTTAAAGGGTGTAGTTTACATTTAAAAGAGTTCAACTTACGTCCATAATAGTACAACGTTTTTTTAAAACAGTGTAATTTAATCTTAACAGTGCAAATTCAACTTCTTGTTCCTTCTTCTATGGTTTTCTTTATTATTTTCTAGTTTTTGGCCTTTTAGTTATTTTTTTTTATTTTAAACAAATAAAAGTGCTAATCCAAAGATACTTCCGTGTATTCCTCACCCTCCTCGCCTTCGATACCGTCGAGGCCGCGCTCACTGCCGCCCTCTGGGGTAGGCGGGTGGGCCGCGTGCCCCCTCCTTCGCCGGCAAGCTTCTCGACGCCGAAAAATGCTTTCTCTTTATCATCGACGGCGGTGGTGGGAACGCGAGTTTCCAGAAGTGAGTTTGGTGGGTGCAAAATTCACTGCAGTAGAGATGGAGAGTGAAAGCGAAGGAAGATGAGGCAGTACCGTTCTCGCTATCGTCGCGGAAGGCCGCGGAGGCGGTGGAGGAGGGTCGGAGAGAAAAAAAAAGAAAGTCGCAGCGCGGTCTCGACGAGGTCGGAGGCGAGGAGGGCGGGCGGTGCGCGGGCGAGAGTGAGGGCGTGAGGGGCAGAGACGAGAGGGCTTGTTTCCGCCTTCGCTTCCGTTACCTTCTTCGTCGAGAAAAAAAAAAAAAAAAAAAAAAAAAAAAAAAAAAAAAAGAGAAAAAGGTATAAGGGTATTTTGGTCAGTTTACTAAAAATTCGGACCCAATCTATAAAATTAAAAAAGACGGCCCAATTTTGCAAAAGCTCAAAACTTGTGAATTTTTTATGCAAATTGGCCTATATTTTATATACAATAATTCTGAAACATCACTATAAATTTTTCATATGTATACATTCTATATGATTTAAATTGTATTTTATTGAATTAAATTTTAATTGTATAATAATAATTTTTAAAAAATTATTTAATCAATGTGGTTATGCCATGTATTTAAGGGATTGAGGATTAATATATGGTGATATTACGAATTTCTATAATTTGGATTTTTAGGCCAACTCAAATGTAACCAAATCTATATTTTGTAAATTTTAATTATTAGATTAAGATTTTAATTTTTTTAAATTTTTTTTCAACTTTTTTTTCAATAGTAAAACTGACGATCTAACTTGCCAGTTTATATTCAGCTCGTTAATAAACAAGCGGAGTATAAACTGAATTTTTCAACTTGATATTTTAACGAGTCAACTCGTATTCAGCTCGCTTAATAAACGAGTAAACACAAATGAATCCTAACTCACTTGTGTTCAGCTCGTCGACCTTCCTAGTTACAACTAGGGTTGCAGGGAATCCATTTGTGGCTTTTTTTTGAAGGAAAAAAAAAATTCTTTGATTAGTAGACTAATGGCCTAACTTGGCGTTGACGTCTCTCTAACTTTGTATCCCCCAAGATTCTACAGACACCTCGGCCAGCCGACAAATTTTAGAATACAACGGGTATGTTGATGATGTGATGTAATAAACTAATCAAATATCTCTTTTTAAAAATATATATATATGTCCATCATGATTATAAAAAAATATTTTGGGAAAACTTCAAAAACCTCCCATGTGGTTTCGTGCATTCTCACTTTGCTACCATGTGGTTTAAAACGTATCAATTTGCCCCCCTGTGGTTTCGTTTTTATCTTTTTGTTATCAATTTTATTATTATTTTTTTTTTAAATCAGTGACAAAATTAAAATTAAAGGATACTAAAGTGACTATTCGATAAATATAGATGGTTATCTGAAGTTTTTTGTATATAATTTAACGAAATATTAACGAAAAAGCTTCCGAAAAGATAAAAATGAAACCACAGGGGGGTAAATTGATACGTTTTAAACCACAGGGTAGCAAAGTGAGAATGCACGAAACCACAGGGGGGGTTTTTGAAGTTTTCCCAAATATTTTTATTGTACTTTTATTTGAAAAGAAAAAATACGATTGACTTATTATTGATGACGTGGTATAAGTGTGACAATGTAGAATTCCTTCGGCCAGCCGCCATGGTGTCAACTTGTCATCTCCAAGTGAGATATGATTTGTTACTGATCTATCCTAACACTAGTAGTAAAAAATTTAATAATTAATAATCGAGATCTCAAGGTTGAAGTCTAATTATTTTACAAACTAAATTTATTTTTAAAAAAAAAAAAAAAAAAAAAAAAAAGTGAGATATGACTTGTTGAAAAAAGAATTTGACAAATGTAAGTGACCTCAACTATTTGACATTTTGAAAGAAGCACCTAACTTTTTACCAGCTATGCTACATGTACACTTCAAAGTACCGTGCTTATTTTATACCCAATTTATTCAAGTTACATCAATTTTTTTATTTTAGAATTCATAAAAATTATTTAAATTTTTATGAATTCTATGATGGGGGTATAAGATCTACACACCTTTTTGGTGTACACAAATAGAACTTTTTATTTTTTTGGCAAAAATGTAGAAAAATCCCTGAACTTTAGCTCTTCTGTGAAAAAGCGCCTGAATTTTTTATTTTGGTAAGTAGACTTTCAAAACTTCGTCAAATAGTTTAATAGGTCTCTCTCTTCAATTGAATATAACAATTACATAGTTAATTTGGTCATGTATCTTGCATTTAATCTTATAAAGGTTCAAAACATAAAGAAATTTACCTTTTCTATTCTAACATTTAAAAAAACAACAAAAGTTGATGGTTGGCTCCCCCTCTTCTTGAATCCTCAAGCTTAGTTATCAAACCTAAAAGGAGAAAAAATTACTTCTCTTTACATTTTATAATTTTATAAGATTATATGCATGACATGAGATCAAGGCAACTGTGTAATTACTAGTTTGATTTAGGAGAGGAACTTACAAAACTATAAGATAAAATTCAAAAGAACTAATTGTTAAAATTGAACGCTCAGATGGCTGTTTGTAAACGCGCTTAAGTTTAGGACGTCTTTATACATTTTTTACTTCTTTTATTGATACTTTTTTAACTTTTAATTATATTTTTTCTTACATTAATTTCACGATTTGTTTAATATAATTAGTATTTGATTTACCAAATTTTCTAATTTTATTGATGAAAGTAACTTAAATCAAAAGATTCAAACCTGAACGATGTCAACTAAAACAAAGGCCTATAGTTTAGGGGTTGCTTTTAGAATACCCTATAGTTGAGGGGGTTACCATACAATTTTTTAAAAAAAAAATAGTAGTAAAAAAAAGGACCTCTTTTAATAGTTGATTGGTATGTGTTACACGAGCACACAAACAGAAAGAAAAACGGTCATCGCAAAGTAGACAAATCACAAACAGTAAAAAAAATATATAGAACGTAAAGATTTATGTAGAAAATTTTTTACAGAAAATAAATTACAGGCGTGTAATTAAGGAGAGAACTTTACTATGAAAAAGAAAGTACTATATTGTAGAAGTAAAATACGATGCATCGCCGCTAGGGCAAAAAGAAGAAAGCTTTTTTTAATAGATTTGTAAGTTTTTTTTTAATAAATTTGTTCAGTATTCAATCTGATTGGTCTGAGCCTCTAGCCCATCACTGACATCTCCCTTTTCCTTCACTAATTATTTTTCGAAATTTGTCCTATCACAAAGCTATCGGCGAACCAGGAGTACAAAATCAAAACTGACAACTAAATTTGGAGACACATCTAAAAGTATAGATAACCAAAAATAAATAAATAAATAAAAATAAATAATAAAAAAAGCAAAAAAATTTTGACTCTTTGATTCTTCATTGGTCCAACAATTGTGGACTGAATCTCCAAGTGCTTTAAGATTTGTGCTATTGGAGTCCAGTTGTGAACACCAAAAAATATAAAAATATTGTGTTCCAGTTATGGGGCTTCAAACTTTGCATGGAGAAAAAATTATTGGACACACAATGGGCACAAAAATAAATGGGTTTTGCAAAAAGTAATACAATTATTGTACTTTTTTTCTTTTTTTTTGCAACCCTAGTCAACTTTGTGTTTCTTGCAATTTTGGAACAAAATATCTGAAAAGGAATTTTCAACAATATAAACTAAATTTTTTTTAAAAAAAAGTTCATTTTAATTAGAGCTATCAAAATTAACTATTTCTAGGATTATTTATTTGATTAATTTGGTTATCTTTTTCTTATGGAATAGAATCATTATCATCCAACTCATTACAAAAATATTTTTACAAAATTCCGCGATCATCAAAAAAAGTGCAAGACTTAAATTGAAGCAAAATTTTATAATAAAAAGATAATTGAAACATGAGATAAAGTGGAAAGAGTTTTTTTTTCTTTTAAGACTTAAAAGTGAAACTCTGAATAGTTGAATGTGATCTACAATACTTGAAAAGGACATTACGCAATAAAACTCGTCAAATATTATAAAGCCGTTGATTTTTATTACCACTTGATACTTAACTCCTAATGTTTCAAAGTAATCAGAAAAAATAGAAGCCTCGTTTGATATTAGTCTTTTTTCGCATTTTAGATAAACTTTTCATATAAAATAATATAAACATCTGAGGTATTTATTTGGCAACCAGAAATAAAAGCCTAAAAGTAACTTTTTTTCACTTTAAAATTTTTTAAAAAAAGTTATTATCATCACTAACCAATCATAACAATAAGAGAAAAAAAAAAAAAGTCTGCGTTCAGTACTTTTAATCAGTATATCAAATTATATAGTATTAAATATTTAAAAAAATTTAAAAAAAAATTAAAATGATACCAAACATGGCCTAAAAGTTTGTCGGCCCGTAAGCAAAAGCAGCTCAACCATTTCTTTTGCCATCTATTTCACTTCAAATTAATATAATATATCCTTACACGAATTTCTTTTTTCATAAATAAATAAAATATATTATAATCATAAAAATAGTCCCTCGAAATTTTCTTTTAAAAAATTAGGAGAACAAAAAAACGGTGAACGAATCATCATTTTCTAAATACTGCAAATCTTTCACCGCTTTATTCAAAATATTAAAACCATTTAGAAATGCTCAAAAAAGCGGTGAACAGCTTATCTTTTTCTAAAACGGTATATATTTGCTAAAGTTCGCACTTTCAGAAATTTAATACTTCGCTTGAATGCAGCTAATAATTACTGTTTTTAAAATGCGTCAACGATTCACCGTGTTATAAAAACAGAGAGAAACTTCAAATGCCACCCCTGTGATTTCACACTTTCTCACTTTAGTACCATATGGTTTAAAGTGTATCAATTTAGTGACATGCGGTTTTATTTTTGTCTTTTTATTATCGATTCCACTAATTTTTTCATTAAATTAGTGACAAAGTAAAAGCTAAAAGGTACTAAAGTGAATATCCGATAAATCTAGGTGGAGAATTTGAAGTTTTTTGTATATAATTTAATGAAATATTAATGAAAAAACTGACGAAAAGATAAAACTGAAACCATAGGACACTAACTTGATACACTTTAAACCACAGGATACTAAAGTGAGAAAGTGCAAAACCACAATGGTGGTATTTGAAGTTTACCCTAAAAGCAGTAAACAGTTTCCCCTTCTTCTCCCGACACCAGGTTACCAACTTCCTTGACCTTCCGGCACTGGGCAGGCGTCAACCCCCATACATGGTCTTACGACTTTGCGGAGACCTATGTTTTTGGTAAACAGTCGCTCGGGCCTGGTCAATGCGACCCCCTTTGTGAGGGGGCACCCCTTCTCCCGAAGTTACGGGGCTATTTCTAATATTAAAAATAGGCTAAATTACAGAAAACCTCCCTGTCAAAGCTCGATTTTTCACTTTCCTCCCCTGTCATTTAAAAACCTACACTTTATCCCATTGTAAAATGAAAAATATTCACAGGGGGTACGGTGTGAACTGTGATGATAAAATGACCATTTTGCCCCTCACCATTTTGCCCCCACCATGTTCACAGGAGAGAAAGCTAAGGGTATTTTTGGCATAAAAATATATATAATAATATTTTATAAACGGAACCCTAACGGATTACTAACGGCAGGGGGCGAAGTGAACATTTTTTTATTTTATAAGAGGGCAAAGTATAGGTTTTTAAATGACAGGGAGGGAAAGTGAAAAATCGGATTTTGACACGAGGGTTTGATATAATTTAGCCTTAAAAATAAGAGTTCCAAAGATCTATATTTATAATTAAAAATCTCTATAGACTTACTTGCCAAAAATTTCTTTCTTAGATCGGTCAGATCATAACCTAGTGCCCAAACCGGTTTAGTTCAACCCAAAAACCAGACCGGCTTAAAACCCGCTTTGCCGACTCAAACTAGTGATCAAATCAGTGAATCGTGGAACAAAACCCAATTTTAGAAGAACCGGTCGGATTTTTTTTTATTTTATATTTCAATAATTAAGGGTAAACTTCAAATACCCCCGTGATTTCACATTTTCTCACTTTAGTACTCTATGATTTAAAGTGTATCAAGTTAGGCCCTATGGTTTCGCACTTTCTTACTTTAGTACCCTGTGGTTTAAAGTGCATCAAGTTAGTACCCTATGATTTCATTTTTCTCTTTTCATTATCCATTTCACTAATTTCTTTTCATTAAATCAGTGACAAAGTTAAAATTAAAGGGTACTAAAGTAAATATTCGATAAACCTAGGTAGGGTATCTAAAATTTTTTGTATATAATTTAGCGAAATATTAACAAAGGAAAAAAAATCAGTGAAAAAATTAAAACTAAAGAGTACTAAAGTGAGTATTCGATAAACCTAGATAGGGTATCTGAAGTTTTTTGTATATAATTTAACGAAATATTAACAGAGGGGCCGACGAAAAAAAAAAAATGAAACCACAGGGTACTAAATTGATGCACTTTAAATCACAGAATACTAAAGTAAGAAAGTGCGAAACCACAGGATACTAAATTAATACACTTTAAACCACAGAGTACTAAAGTGAAAAAATGCGAAACCACAGGGGTGGTATTTGAAGTTTTCCCAATAATTAATTAAGAATATGCATTAGTTTTTTTTAATAATCTACACTTATGATACATTTTTAATTATATAGAGTGCAATAATATTTAAAAATAATATAGAGTACTATATCGGCATATATTTTGTAATATTATATATTAGTATGAACAAATAATAATTAAATATTTATGACGCCATATTAATGCCATTCAGCATGGTAGTGGTTGAACCACTGGTTGAATCAGAGACCCGTCGAGAGCAGTAGGATAACTTCAAGTTGAAAAGATAGAAAAGAATAATAATATTTCCGTACAACTATCCTTCCAGAAAGAATCTCTGTTACAAAGAAGACTTTCTCCGCGAAATGAGTCAAAGATGCCGAAAATGAGAAGAGCATAAACTGCAGGAATAAAGTTTAAGATTACAAGCATTCTTGCAACACAGATTCTCTATCCTTTCAGAACACATAATAATGTTGAAGGGAATCAGCAACCATATTCTCATCTCCCAAGTGACAACATGAGGAATCAATGTTTAAATAAGATGATTCTGCGTGTCCGGCAGCTCTAAGCAACACACACCGCACGACGTAAAACGGAAGAAAAAGCATCGACGGCAAGAAGCTGACTTTCTTTCGCTTCTGCTCATTACCTGCGTTCTGGTGCGTCCATTAGCCGGTCATTTCCGTCTCTTTTGGGAAAAGAGACTGTAATATACGACGAATCTGACGTAAGCAGCACTCAGAAGCAAGTTCTAAAGAAGTTCAAAGTTTACTCAGAATTCAAAACATCAGCAAGACTACTTGAATCTGCAGATCTTCTTGGCCTCTAGAAGCTCGAGATATTTCATAGTTTCAACAAAATAATAATTGCTTTAATCGAACAACACTTTTTCACAAAGCTCTAGCCATGCTAAACAGAACCGAATTTGGAAAATTGACTATGGTGAGAAATCCGTAAAAGGCGCAGGAAATAAAACTTTGAACACCTCAATGATGTGTTTGCAACCTTTTGATTTGTACACCTATTGAACTATAGATTCATACTGCAGGATTTTTATGAATAGAAGCAGAATTGACATCCGACCTAGATACCGAGAAGTAAAAAATTGTGAAGTTTTCACTCGTCAGAACGGAAACACAAAATACATGGATGGTTCGACGACAGGAGGAAGATCATACAGTGTCCGTAACAGTTAAAAGCGTTCATCAACATGCAATTTGATTTTGGTATACTCATTTGCAAATTGCCAACAAATTGAAACTTCCGAAGGGAATCAAGGACTAAACAAGTGGTAAGACAGCATATTCATCAGGGAAAATCATTCTTATTAATAAGAAAAAAGGGCTCTCTTTTCTCATTTTCTTCATAATATAAGAATTTGCTTGATGTTTTCGCTCGACCTTATTTTCTCTATCTTCTCAAGTAACAAAGTTGTAGCACATCGACTAACAAAATCATTAATCAATTTCGCTTCAACTTTTGTTGCTATTGTCATTGAAATCAGCAGAATTTGCTAAGTCGAGATTCATATACGCGCACAATAAACATCAATTGTATCTCTACATAGCCTTTGAATATTTATTGCAAATTGGAATGTTCTAGAGGAGTGACTAGCTCTCTCTCTCTTACCGTCATTCCTAATATACAAGCATTTAAGAATATGGTACAACCATCAAATTACTTCTAGAAGACATCATAAATTGTGGCGTAAAATAGATTTACTCTACTAGCTTTAAGCCAGCGAAACTTTTTCCCTAAGATCCAAACAAAAGGAACAGTAAGTGTCTCTTCCATGGAGCAAAAGACAAAATTGAAGTTAGAAATATCGATTCAATTGAACAAGTTAATAAGTGATCACTTCATTCCAAGGCCAGGCGCATAAGAATTCCAATCAAAATATTAGCAGTACGAGGGTGAATAAAATGCAAGAATATTCATCTTAGCTCTTATTCCCTGCCTTGCTTTCTTGCTCGAGCATGTAATTCTTCTTCATGTCTTCCAAGACACTGTCATTGGTGCTGTCAAAAATATAAAAAAAAAAAATCAAAAGTGAATATACAATTCCCTTCCATTTGTAATCACCTTTTATCTAAATGTCTGCACTAGGCGATAAATGGGCTAGTCACATGCCAATCATTACAGCCTATTTCCCTAGAAATGTATATAAACCTTATCCACTGCATTCAAGTGATAGTTTTAACACATATTGACAGATTTGGACTATATACAGATGTGCGCTACCTTGCATTCTTTGTGCCACTTTGTTTATATATCATGATAGTTAACATTACTAGCAGGTACAAAGATTCATGAAAGAGTTTACTTTGACTATTCCTAGCCGTGAAGCATGGAAACTGGTATAGGATGCTGGTATAAGGATGCTGGTATAAGGATGTAAGAATCTGGAGGTCCACAGAGAAGTAGGATAATGTTTGTTAGCAAAATGCCAATATTACTTTTTTGTGTTTTTGCATGATTGTTCATTTCTTTAAAAAAATTGATCATCCACATAGAAATGTCCAGCAAATATGATAACAAATTTAAGTTATAACGAAGACACTTGAAACAGTGAGAAATTTATTAATCAAGACTTCCACAGCATCATAAACACCAAATTTTGTTGTCTTACAAATTTATTGGATATAATGAGTACAAGATGTAAGTTCATCATCGATTTACGAAGGAATATTTCCGACAATACCTAAATAATCAAAACAAAAGTTAGAGGGATAATCACAATAAACATGTGAGAAATATAAACATTCATAAGCACAAAGTATCACAGCCAATTACTTAGGAAAAACCAGTGTATTTAAGTAGCAACAGTAGAAGAGCAATTCTACAGAAACAATCAAAGAGGCAAAAGTTTGCAGAGTTATAGCAAGTCTTGGATATTACAGTCATTTTTTGCTTCACCATAATACATACAAAACTTTTTGACCCCCTGAAAAAGGAGCCAAAGTTCTTCTGATCTTTGACAAAAAGATGCCACATATATGAAACCCTTGTTGAATTACTAGTATACGCCAATTGTCTCACATCAAATAATGTAGGGACATCAGATTGGTGTAAAAGGACTAGCTCTCTAGTGTACACGACTTAGGGTTAAGCATTTCGTCCCAATGGTCTAAATTTAACAAACTGTTAATACTGGTGCTTTGGCCGGGCCCGTACATATAGCATCAAAGCAACTCTCAAAGGTACTATTATGTGGATTCAGCTGATTGTCCGTTCAGAGTGTTGCCATGGACAAGGGGAGCAAGACACCAATGATGATGCAATAGTTTGGTTGGCTTCGTGCTTCTAGAAACCCACACGGATATCTACTTCAGGGAAAGTAGGACATGTATGTGAATCTGACGAGGATATCAAGGCCTAAACGGGGATCTTGTGACCTCCTAATTGTCATGCATTGGATAGTGCGACGACAATAATGTGGTATACAATGACTAGCATTCTAGTACTCGTAATTTGAACTTACGTACTTTGGGCCAGTGGTTTAGGCCCAACGAGTTGCTAATACTAGTGCATTAGGTTGGACCATAGAATTCACCTTGTTGATTGATGAATGGAAGAAGTAAAATGCAAAAGAATTTGTTATACAATAAGATGGCGCTAGCATTCTATCTATACTCACCAAAATATTGCCACCATTTTAGTGTGAGCTGACATACAACAATTACAGCTCATATAGATACAAAACAAAATCAAAAGAGGGTAAAACAACAAATAACAACCAAAACAGATCATCAAATAGTAATTTGAAAAGCAAAAAATATGACCAAAAATGCAGAATTTTGGAATTTTCTATCAAGTTTTGACCAGAACCTATGAAAAGGCAAAATTGATCGAAACAGTTTGAACGAAAGCATTAGTCCATGGCATCGAAATCCCCAATATATTAAAAAAATTGAAAGTAAAGTCGAATATAGTGCTACGAATGAACATACTATTGATGCAGGCATTCATTCAACTCTTTCGCATGTTTACGGCATTGCCATACTACAGATATAGTTCTTCCTGCAGCACATTCAGCATACTTTGCAGAGTAATAATTGCATTCTTTGAGCGCCTTTTGCTTCATTTTGCTGCGTAAAGCTGGGAAAAATCTAATTAGTATTGACAAAGAAACTAATTTGGAAAGTCGTAAAAAAACATATATTATTTCAGTTTGCCCTTTCCTACATAATAAAGTAATAAGATTTTTTTTGTTAATACTCTCTGTACATCTTTACCATAATGAAATTTCATACTCATGAGTCACATATTTTCTTCTACAACATGGATCTTCTACTTTTGGTTGGTCTAACAGGCCAAGAAATACTTTTCTATATTCTTTTCGCAGAATAATATGAAATTATGTAAAAATATACAACACAAACAGAAAAGGCATTCAAGGCGTTTATAGTGCAATACCATGAAACATGCCACGAAAGCATATTGTGATAAATTAACAAGAGTTCATAAGATATTTCACTCAACTAGAGTTTTACTTTAAGAAATAAAAGCATTTAGGGCGTTTCATAGTCCGATATCATGAAACATACACGATTAAGTACCACAAAAACATGTAGTCATAAACTAACAAGAGTTCATAAGATATTTCACTCATCTAGATGTTTACTTAAAACATAAAGGCATTTATGTAAATTGAAGCTCGAGTCTAGTCTCTAGTTCATGGTGGAATGGAAGTCGCATAAAAGTTAGATGTGGCAATTTAGAATTACACGCGTTATCTTATTGTCTTCGGTTGGTCTTGTCGATCTCATTAGCTCAACTAGATTGACAAGATGTCACCTTCTGTGACTGTCGTGCTTGGGAGAGAGAAAAAGAGAGAGAGGAGAAAGTAGAGGACCAAGGTTTATTAGCAATAACGTACAACAAGATTATCAACTTACATTAGGTTGGATTCAGTTTGAGAACTCAAAAAGTCAAATTCCATTTCAAGTTTCTGCATATCAATGCTATAGTAGGCTATCAAACATTGAAACCAGCAGGTGTGATTTCGCCCTAGTTTGGTCGTTCCATACTTCCAGTCAAGTGAGATTTCTAGGTTTACATATTGCTTAAGCCTTGGGAAAGAGTTCAAAAATATAGTGGGCATTTTTACAAGCCCAGCAATCCATGTATCATCACCAACTTACTAACTACGCTGTCATCCTATAAACTCACTTCCGATTTCATTGGTGTCACATAAATCTCCCTCCGCAAAGTATCCCGGCCAATACACTCTTGAAACCAAAGATCAGTTCGAACACTTTGTTGATGATCGAACTTGTAAGATGTTATTTGCATCAGAAGCCGTAATAGGTTTTGCCCTTAAACGTCACTAACAGCTTCTATTTAAAGCAGAGCAAGAGCTTACAAAGTGGAGACTCTTATTCAAGGGATGCAAAGTACATTTCAGCTTCAAAGTGGAGCCAAAATCTTGAGCATTTTGAATTTCAAATGTCTGGTTTCTGTATCTCAATTTTTTTTCAGAAGCTCTTAGAAACAACATAGCAAGCCCTAAAACTAGAACATAATAATAAGTAGTAAAACTAAAAGCCTAGAAAAGATTCATGATGACCTCCTCCTTTTTTTTCCTCTGATTTTTGTTTCATAAGTTAAAATATAATTAAAAAAAAAAAAAAAAAAAAAAACTTAAATTTCTAGTACCAGATTAGAGAGACTTCAAACATGAAACTAGCAAGGAACAGCTACTTTAACAAGACCATCATAGATAAAACCCATTTTTACAATCCATCCCTCTATCTAATCCCTCTAAAAATATTGCACAACTATAACTTAGACCCTATATTCCAATAACTAAAAAACTATTGTCCCAAACCCTTCCTTTCAAAAGCTAATCACCCATGGTGTTTCTGATGGTTCAAAATTGATCTTGCATCCATATATCTCAAATTAAAAAAAATAAAATAAAATAAAATAAAAGGTGGATCAAAAATGAGATTTTGAGGGGAGAAAGGAGGGGGCTGTGAGTAGGGCTTTTACCTTCTTCCACCTTCTTCTTGACATGGTTTTCTCTAGCTTCTTGGATATACCCCATTACAGAGAGAGAGAGAGAGAGAGAGAGATTGTTGTTCTTTAATTAGAAGAGGGGAGAATAAGAGTAGAGAGAAGAGAAGAAGACCACCCTTGATCTTACTGGGCCAGAGTCCACAACATGAAAAGAAATCCCAGCATTGCTTTAATGGCCTTTAATGGGCTTTAATGGGCTGTGTTAAACTAGAACCCAAGTCAAGATTGAGACTTTGGGCCCAAAAAGATTTGGATTTGTATATACAAGCCCAGAACATACTCTTTTAGGTTGGCCTAGGAAGCTCTACTTTTGGCTACCAGGTCCTCAAAAATTTCTACTTCTAGAGTTCAAAACCAAAAAGAATAAATAAACGAGTCCTAGTTGATATCTGAGATCTCAAATTTGAATCGCACTTTATTCATATTTCTGGCAAAGTTCATTTCTAAAAGAAATAAACGAAGCGTGTAGTATTTTATCTTTCTCTCTCAAAAAAAAAAAACAAAAAACAAAAAAAAATGAAGAAAAGAAAGTAAATTGTGGGGCTAGTATCTAGAATTTTGTTGAGTTTCGCATTGGTATTCAAACTTTGATGTTGAGAATACAGTGCCTGCATCGGTGTGTCATGGGCAGCAGGCGAGATAGATTTGGTGTACATCCATAGGCTGCAGGCTATGGATGTATCCATTTAGAACCTACATGCGCAAATCTTTGACGGCAATCAAATATATAGGAATTTAATCTTGACATCCATCATATCGGTACTCATTTTGATGTAATGCGCAGCATTACAAGTATAATAATGATAAGACATACAAAAAGTTGGAGACGTCAAGGAGGAATTCTACACTATCACACTTGCACCACGTTATCAATAACAAGCCAATCACATTCCTTCTTTTCAAACAAAAGTACAATAAAAATACTTTTTTACAATCATAATGGGACATATATTCTTAAAAGGATTAATTTGATTGGTTTGTTACGCCACGTCACTAATATACCCGTTGCATTCTAGAATTTTTCGACGTCAAGACCCTGACGCTTTTGAAAGCACAGTAAGATATTAAAATATCCCTCTCTCTAGAAGCAAGCATTTATGAACAAATAATACTAAGAAAAACCAAGGAGAGATTCATTATGTAGTAACTATGCAAGTCAAATCAAGAAAAAGACATATAACTGCAATGTTATGAGAAAGTCAAAATAATAATAATAATAATAATAATAATAATAATAATAATAATAATAAAGTTGATAATTAGAAAACAAGTTTTGTTAGAAATTTAGTAAATTTAGTTAAAATTGATTTTTTTTGTCGCATAAAGCAGTCGGTATTAGCCTCCACTTTTAACCTTATAGGAGCGTAAGTAAAATAACAGATCTGTGTCCATCTCTATACTGCTTAACTTATTATTCTTTCTTTAGGATAAATTTCAACAGTAGTTATTAATTTTTGTTCTTATTTTACAAGGCTCTAGACTTTGATTTGTTGAGTTATAGAACTTCAATTTTCAAAACATTCTAATCCTAGTGACCGTAATAAATCATTATTTCTAATCTATCAATTCGCCAATTAAAAAAATTATATACATGGGGTTGGTCCATAATTTTTTTTTTTTTTCATTTCTCTTCTCTACAATCACATAGTTTTGGAGCTTATGGTGTAATTTACTCTCTAGAAATGTTTACCAACATTGCACATAAAACCACAGGGCAAAATTCCAACCTAAAAACCCCCACAAACATCACCAAACAAGTATATCACTTTTCACCTGTAGTTAAAGCAAATAAAAAAAGGAAAATAAAAAAAGAAACAAACAGTAGGGACAATTTATTTATTATTTATTTATTATTATTCATAAGTGGTCTTAAAAGTGTTTCACTATTCATCTTTTAATTCTATGATTAAACGTTAACATCTCCGTGACCCTTGGGCAAAGTTACTTGAATTGGACCCCAAATAAATAGTTGAAAAAAAAAATAAAAAATAAGAGAAAAGGACTAGAAGTTGCCCACATAACTTTATATGTAAATTGCATTCTTGGCATAAGCTTTTAAATCAATTCTCAAATATTTAAATTTGACTTTGAATAATATTTGAATTTAATTCTTAGTTCCTTTCATATTAGAATTGTTATTTTAGTTTGTTCATCTGTGTCGGTCATATCTGATATGAAATTGTTTAAATGTAAACTCTTGACATAATTTATTTTAGATAGTTGTCAATATGCAAATGAATTTAAGTACGTAAAACTTCTCTAAAATTTGAATTTAAACTTATGCAATTTACTTCTTAATTTTTTTTTGAGAGAGAAAGATAGCATCCTATTCGTTTCATTTATTTCTTTTTAGAAATAAACTTAGCTGAAAATAGGAATCAATTAGGATTCGAACTTGAAATCTCAGATACCAGCCATTAAGTCTTTTGCCACTTACACTAGGGACGATCAGTTTTATTCTTTAATTTGTTATCTCTTCAAATCGCACGCTTAACCATACGCAAACATTAGCTTCATAATTGGGTTTACTCAACCTAGTGTTAACATTCAATGGGTTCAATAACTTTATTAGTAATTAATTGCTATAAATTTAATTTGGTAATGATGGATGTATACAGATGTATACATATATTATTCAATAATTATTGGGAAAGTTAATTAAAAATATTCTTTAGTAATCATAGAATTAAATTCATTTTATTTTATTCGGTATGAAAATTTTTCGGTACTATAATAAGTAAAAAGTTTTTTTCTTGAAAAGTTTTGCTATATATGATTTTGTAGAATTTTATATTTCACCGGAGAGGTGATTTTTACTTTATTCTGAATTATTAACTACTAAATTTAAAAAAATATCAATAATTACTCCTTACTTTTATTTAAAATTTTTAAATTTATCATGAAATTACCAAAATATTTTTTAAAATTCCAATTCTCATTAGTAAATTCTAGGTATTTGAAAATATTTGAAAATTCTTTTGAAAATCAATAAGAGTATTTTGGTCAATGAGAAATATATTAAATATTTTTAAAGTTCTGAAAATTATATTAAATATTATGTCTAATATAGTAATATTATCTATCTATATCTATACATTGTTCTCCCTAAATTTACCATATCGTAACATTCACTTCAATTTTGAGTGTGGGCTCCACCTCAAACCGGTTCAAGTTTTCTACATATTTTTCTCTTTTTTTACTTCAACCAAATCGAATTTTTCTCTTTTTTTCTTTGAACAGAATCAATAATCATTGTTGAGTTTGGGCTCTCCCAAACCCGTTTAAACTTTTCACATTTTTTTCTCTTTCTTTGCTTGAACCAAATCTGAATTATTAACTACTAAATTTAAAAAAAATATCAATAATTACTCCATACTTTTATTTAAAATTTTTAAATTTATCATGAAATTACCAAAATATTTTTTTAAATTCCAATTCTCATTAGTAAATTCTAGGTATTTGAAAATATTTGAAAATTCTTTTGAAAATCAATAAGAGTATTTTGGCCAATGAAAAATATATTAGATATTTTTAAAGTTCTGAAAATTACATTAAATATTATGTCTAATATAGTAATATGACTTGAGCTAGAATACTATCGATAGCAAACGGGCTCCGTTGCCACCCATTTGTTTTCGATGATGGAGCCTCCAAATCGATGATCGGCACCGTTGAATATGATCGATACCACTTGAAGTATCTAGAAATCAAATCTCATGCTTTTTCGATATTGTTCTCTTATCCCTCAAGTGAGCGTAAAAATGAACGGCTGAAAATGAATATCCTCTAAAAAGTGATAATAGAAATTTTGTAATCAAGATCGAAAGTATAGATCTTATTCTAAATAGTTTAAAGAATTTTCTAACCAAAATTCAATTGATTTGGATAGCTTTACACCGTTAAACAAGAAATTGTCTCATATCTACCATTAAAATTACAAATTTTAAAACCCTTTGATCATTAGGTCAATGATGTCGAAATGATTTGAAATTTGGTTTCTAGATATTTCAAGTGGTATAGATCATATTCAACGGTACCGATCGTCAATTTATAAGCTCCATCATCGAAAACAAATGGGTGGCAACGGAGTTGGTTTGCTACCGATAGCATTCCAGCTCAACTCATAGTAATATTATCTATCTATATCTATACACTCATCTTCCTAAATTTACCATATCGTAACATTCACTTCAATTTTGAGTGTGGGCTCCACCTCAAACCGGTTCAAGTTTTCTACATATTTTTCTCTGTTTTTGCTTCAACAAAATCGAATTTTTCTCTTTTTTTTTCTGAACAGAATCAATAATCATTGTTGAGTTTGGGCTCTCCCAAACCCGTTTAAACTTTTCACATTTTTTTCTCTTTCTTTGCTTGAACCAAATCTGATTTCATCTTTTTTTACTTGAACCAAACTGGTCAACCTGTTGCATCGGGCCGAACCTGCCCATCTAGTCCACATGTTCCCATCTTTGAACAGAATTTTTTTCTTTCTTTATTTGAACCGAACAGATCACTGTTGCGAGTGCGGACTTCACTCCGAACTAGCTCAAGTTTTTCTTATTTTTGCTTGAACCAAACCAAATTTTGTTTGCTTGAATAGAATCGGGTCGCACTTCTGTATTGGCCGTAATTGTTCATCTTTCTTTTTCTTCTAATGGTATCTTTTATTATTGACAGTATAAACCCCATCTCTCATCATTATTTTTTTTATTACCGTTTTCTATTTCTTTATCGCCGTTTTTTATTTTATTTTCTATTATTTATCCGTATCCGTCTTATCGTACGAATTGCTATACTAATTTTTATATATTATTTGACCTAAATTTTAAAACAGCATAATTTATTACATAAAAAAAAAAAAAAAATATCGCGTGCAAAAAGGTGAAAGTCATCTCGACCGTCGGATTCATCTTCGTATGCGGACTGTCATGTCATGACGGGTGGGGACCGCAATATTTCTGCCAGCTGGCCGGACCGTGTTTCGATTCCCGCGTTCGACACGTGGATGCCAGCTCGGAGTAATCCCGCCCAAAAACGACGACGACGACTCCGCCAGCCGGCTCAACCCAATCGCGTTCTACGTACGTCTTCTCCTTTTCTTCATCCCCCCGCCCAAAAATTGCAGTTAAAAAATAATAATAATAATAATAATAATAATAATAATAATAATAAAAGAAAAGGCTGTACTGCTATGTGTTAACTGTAGCCCGTGTTGTAATTAATTATCTTAAAAACCAAATATAATATCTTAAAAACCAAATATAAATTATTATCTACTAAACTTTAAAAATTCTAAGTATTTTTTAAAAATTCTAAGTATTACCTTACTTTTATTTAAAATTTTTAAATTTATTCTGAAATTATCAAAATATCTTTTTAAATCCCAATTCTCATTAGTAAATTCTAAGTATTTGAAAATATTTAAAAATTATATTAATTATTATGCCTAATATTATTTATCTATATCTATACATTGTTCCCCCTAAATTTACCACATCGTAACATTCACTTCAATTTTGAGTGTGGGCTCCATCTTGAACCGGTTCAAGTCATCTACATATTTTTCTCTTTTTTTGTTTGAACCGAATCGAATTTTTCTCTTTTTTTGTTAGAACAGAATTAATAATCATCGTTGAGTTTGAGCTCTCCCAAACCAGTTCAAAATTTTCACATTTTTTCTTTTGTTTTTGCTTGAACCAAATTCGGTTTCATCTTTCTTTACTTGAACTAAATCGGTCAACCTGTTGCATCGGGCCGAACCTGCCCAACTAGTCCACATGTTTCCATCTTTGAACAGAATATTTCTCTTTCTAGATTTGAACCAAACAGATCACTGTCAAGTATAGACTTCATTCTGAAGTTTTTCTTCTATTTGCTTGAACCGAACCAAATTTTTTTTGCTTGAACAGAACCGGATCACACTTCTGCACTGGGCATAGCTGTTCCTCTTCCTTTTTCTTTTACTGTTATCTTTTTTTTATTGATAAGATAAATCTCACCCCTTATAGTCTCTTCTTTCATTACTATTATTTTTTTTTTGTCACCGTTTTTTATTTTCTCTCCTATCTTCTATCGATCGCATATATATGCATTACTATATTAATTTATTTATACATTATTTGACCTAAATTTTAAAAAATTATAATAACCGCAAAAAAAAAAAAAACAAAATTTCGCGTGCAAAGAGGTCAGAGTCATCTCGACCGTTGGATTCATCTTCGTATGCCGACTGCCATGTCATGACGGGTGGGGCCCGCAATATTTCTGCCAGCTGGCAGGACCGTGTTTGGATACCCGCGTTCGACACGTGGATGCCAGCTCGGAGTAATCCCACCCGAAAACGACGACGACGACTCCGCCAGCCGGCTCAACCCACTCGCGTTCTACGTACGCCTTCTCCTTTTCTTTTCCCCCAAAAATTGCGGTTAAATAATAATAATAATAATAATAATAATAAAAGAAAACGCTGTACTGCTATGTATTAATTATAGCCCGTGTTCTAATTAATTACTTCTCTTCGTCACAAAGCAATCCACGACACCATTTTCGTTTTCGGGTCAAAATATAATCAACCGTTCATCATCATCATCATCATCATCGTTTATACCATCTCTTTTCATAGGTATTTGTTACGGAGAAACTATAAACGCCTCGCTTTCTAGAAAATCATTCATTCTAAAATTATTTTAGTTCTGTCACATTATCTACTGTATAAAATATTATAATCAAATTAAATAATTTAGTTTTATTATATCTTATGCATATATAGTATTATTTTAAATTCTAGAGTGTCTCACGTTTTCGTAAAGCTCAAACGCACACTTACAAAAACCAAACGAGTCTTACTAATCTTAACCATTCTTATTGGGTCATCCGTCTTAACCATTCTTATTGGGTCGTCTGTAGTATTATTCTGATTTAGCCGAAACTTATCTCACGTTTTTCGCCCAGTACTTGACTCTGTTGTCAACTGTGATCCCCCGCTTCGATTCATGGCTGTCGAATCGTCGGCGCTAACCATTAATGCCAATAACTCGAGCTGCTAAACATACGCAACTAATTCACTTAAAGCGTACTGATATAGCACCTACAAGTTTCGATTGTGACTCACTCCAACCCGCCTTAAGCCATTTCGAATATGATTCGGTCCAAAACCCAACCTCATGTCATTTCAAACGTGAAGTTGACCCAATCTAGTCTCCCACTATATGACAGAATCTGGTACTTTTAAGTCAATCCCAACCTCATGGGTGTAAACACCATTCAAAATACTATAACCGGATTAAGAGATGTATTATATCTCATTTCCAAATTCTAGAAATGACACAAAAAATTTTCAAATGTAAAATTAATTTACTTTCTGTTTATTTCAAAAATTATATTCAGTTCTTAAATTAAAGAAAAATAATTTATTTTTGAAAAAAAAAATACTAATCAATCTAATAGTTTGCTGACGGGGAAATAAATTTTACTGCTGTGCCAATTGGTTTAAACAAATTTAAATAACTAATAAAAAAAAAATCTTACTAAATTGGTTAATTTAAACAGGTCTTTTCATACTTATGGCACAAGATTATATATACATGACTTGTTGAGAGTGTTACAAGTAAAACAATTAGGTATAGGGCTCTTTGGAATTTAGCTAAATCTCTCTCTCAGACACACTCCATATATGAATTTACTTCACGAGCAAATTACATTTTTTTGGGTCCCCAAACTATGAGATGTGTGACACTTTGGTCCTTAAATTTTAATTTATTATAATTTTTTTGATTTTATTAAATCATTATAATCAAGTTTCACAACCTAATTTAATTGGCTGAATATTGATAAATTATTAATGTAAAAATAATATTATATCTTAATTATTGCCGCATTATCAATCATAATATTTTCATATCGCTACTGCATTAATAATTTGTCAATATTTAGCTAACTAAATTGGGTTCTAAGACTTAATTGTCATAATTCAGTAAATTCGGTTAAAAATTATAATAAATTAAAGATTGAGTACCAAAGAGTCACCGCATCATACTTTAAGGACTAAAAGTGTAATTTACCCTTATTTTATTGTTAGTATTAATTTATGTGAGGATGCTCTTAAATTCTACCTGTTTGGTAGATTGGCAGAGAATAAATTAGAAGATGACAATGATCTTTTAAAAAATATATATATAGAGAGAACTTGAAAAAACACGTGAATAGTTCTACAAGATGCTAAGCAGATTGTGAGAGCCCAAATAGTCCTATATATGAGATATAATATGGCTAAACTCTTAACTCGGCTTAAGCATTTTAGGTGGTGGCAAGGCCTAAGAGGTTAAGATAGTTAAGCGTGTTAGGACAGGAGTAGTCCTAAGATGGGTGACCCCCTGGGAAATTGGGGCGTCACAGATGGTATCAGAGCCAATTACCAGCCGGAAGTGTGAGATGAGTCTCGGCTGAGCTAGTGTCTGGATGACGGGCTAGCGAGACGAGTCTCACATCGCCTGGTACTTGTGAGTCTGAGCCTGACGAGGACGTCAGGGCTTAAAGGAAGGGAGATTGTGAGACCCCAGATAGTCCTATATATGAGATATAATATGGCTAAACTCTTAATCCGGCTTAAATATTTTGGGTGGTGGCAAGACATAAGAGGTTAAGAGAGTTAAACGTGCTAGGACGGAAGCAGTCCTAGAATGGATGACCCCCTGGGAAGTTGGGGCGTCACACAGATGATGATGGACAATGGAGGTTGATAATGGTCGTTGTCAATAATTAATTCGAACAACGTTGATTAGATCAATGGAGTACAGTAAATGTTGAAATTTAATTATTGACGTTAAAATTACTTTATTAATTTTTACAGTTATGCTATTTGTGCACCTGTAAAATAAATATAACATTTACACATATATGTATAGTTTTAAAAGTTGGTTCACAGATGGTGATCGACAATGATCCTAGACAATCAAAGGCCCATATTTATTCACTAGTTTTATTGGTTTTATTTTCCTCTAAAAATCTAAAAGAGGTTTTGAACTTTTAGATCGTGGGGTGTAAAATGAATATTCTAAAATAAAATGTACATGCAGTTCTTTTGTTTATGGCAATGCAATGGTGAATTTGGTTTTAGATAATACATAGCGCAGGTATGAATTCTTTCGAGTTATTATGCTCGTCGTGAACGTGAGCAGCGATATCTAAACTATTTTAAGTCATTTTCTATTAGATCATTACTTTTAGGTAGAAATTGATAGAGATGTACTTAATCAAAGTGTAGTACAAATTTTATTGGATTTCAAGGACTTAATTGTCCTTGGTTCCTAGTTGGTAACAAGTAAACATTAATCTATTATATGAGAAAATAACTTGGAAAACAACACAAGGAATTATTAAATGCCTATTCTTAGTGATAAATAATTATAAGGTGCTCATCCTCAATAAATAAATACTTTTTGAAATGAAATAAACAAAAATATAGAACATTGACTTATTTGGTACCTTATTACAATGATTAATTTTGAGATCGATGTACAAGTGGCACAGAATAGGAGTTTATATTTACAAACTCTGTAAATATAAAATTATATAAACACCGTTCTCTAGAAACTTTAGCTGTTAGATAAAGGTATTTATATATTTTTATATTTAACATGATCGGCCCATAACCCACAGGTCCCAGGATCGCAACTTCCTTCTGATACCATATGAAGCAACCGTTGTGTTGGATCGTTGGCGCTAATCATTAATTTCAAAAGCTCGAGCTGTTAAAAATATATATACAACCAATTCACTCAAAGCGTACAGATACAGCGCCCACGAATCTCGATTATGAATAGGCCCAATCAGTCTCACGCCATTTCGAACATAACTCGGCTCACCTAGTCTCACCCCATTTCGAACGCGACTCGGCCCAATACAGCCTCCGGCCACAGAGCAAGATGCTGGCCTATTTAAGCCAATACATCGTACTCTAAAACTTAAATTTTCAGAGAACGGTACGTGTTTATATGATTTTATATTTAACAAACTCGTTAGGCAGAAAACTTTTGCTTATTTCTCATAAAAACTTTTAATAATTTAATAAAAATGTAAAATTATAATTTAAAGCTAGTAGATAAATTAAATGGAGTTAGCGCTAAGTATATAAAAATATGTTTCGCATTTAACGATGTGGGATAATATAAAATACCTTACTACCGACACACTACGATATGCAGAACGTAATATTACGTATAAAAATAAAATAAATATTTTTTTATCGTAACATTTTACTGTATATAATATAATTTTCTCATAATTTGAGATGAAGCCTCAAGTAATTCAAACGAAAACAAATTATATATGAAAAGATTGAATTTTAAGGATGAGAAATTCTCTCAATCGAACTTAGTAAACTCTTGGTTTGGGTAATATATTTTTGCAAATATTTTAGGCATACAACTAATTAATATCATTACTTAAACCACCCCCCCAAAATAAACGTATTAACTAAAATAAAATTAGATTAAATGGGTGAAAAAACGGGTTCTAGTTGGACCGGGTCAAATTGTTTGGTCCGAGTCCGACCGGTGTTGACTACGGCGTTGCTTCTTAATTTGACTAGCCGTTGTGGTTTTGACATACCATACATGATACATTGGATTCCCCCCCCCCAAAAAAAAAAAAAAAAAAAAAAAAAAAAAAAAAAAAAAAAAAAAAAAAAAAAAAAAACCCAAAAAAAAAAAAAAAAAAAAAAAAAAAAAAAAAAGTACGAAAAAAAAGTACGAAAAAAAATATTTTATTTAGTTTTAAAATAGTAGTGTTTTGTGAAAATTATATTATTTTTATGTTAAAATATATTTTTTTAGAAAAGCATTCTAAATTTTTTAAAATAATTTTTTTTTATATTATTGGCGTACCGTCACTTGAAAGATATATAAATTTCATTGTGAATATATTAATACTATACCAAAAAACTATATAAGTGAGCATTTTTAGTAGTGCGGATTCTTTTCAAAACAAAAAAAGTAATATTTATGTGTTTTTATCTCAATATGTTTTGAGCGAATATTATTAGGTGATTCTCGAAACCAAATAGCCCACAAGCATAAGCTTTTAGTACAATGAGTATTTTTGAAAACTATTTTATTATATAAACATTACAAAAAAAATATTATCTGAGTTGAACTAGGTGTTATTAATAGGACTAAGTTGTTCCCTGTGCATTGTAGAATTTTTTTATTTTTTAATGATGTAGTATGAATTTAATGATCTACCAATCTAGAATATTTAATAATTTTAAAAAATTATTTTTAATATAATGTAAAAAAAAAAAAAAAACTCTGTGAATATTTTGAGTTTTGCTAGAATACTATTGATAGTAAACGAGCCGTTTTACTACCTATTTGTTTTCGATGATAGGGCTTCCAAATTGACGATCGGCTCCGTTGAACATGATCTATATCACTTCAAGTGTTTAGAAATCAAATTTCAAATTTTTTTCAACATCATTTGCCTAATGATCAAAGGGTTTAAAAATTTGTAATTTTAATGGTCGATAAGAGGCGTTTTCTCGTTTAACGGCGTAAAGATATCCAAATCAATTAAATTTTTGTTAGAAAATTCTTTAAACTATTTAAAACAAGATCTATACTCTTGATCTTTGATTACAAGACTCCTATCATCATTTTTTAAAGAATATTTATTTTCAGTCATTCATTTTTCTGTTCACTTGATGGATAAAAGAATAATATCGAAAGTACGTGAAATTTGATTTCTAGATAGTTTAAATGGTTTAGATCATATTTAACGAAACCGATCGTCAATTTGGAAGATCTATCATCAAAAATAAATCGATAGTAAAATGACTCGTTTACCATGGATAGTATTCTAGCTCAACTCGAATATTCTCGTGCTTAGTTGGGTTCATGCTTTCCAACAAGGCGAAGGAAACGGCCAAAAAGCCATTTGGAGCAATTCTCCCTCCCCACTCAAAGCTGTGGGTCCCACAATTCTCTTTTTTTAGCTCCAACAAGAAATTGCTATACTAGGTGCTTATTCCAACATGACCAGTATGGAGATTATTGCATAGACCTAGTTTACCAACTCAACCACATGGCTCACTAATCATGTCGCAAAAGTTTGCCCCTCAGATAATCAATCATTCTAAAACTACTCTAATTCTAACATACATAATATTTTTAAATTTTTTTAATCTCTAAAACTACTCTAATTTTAGTATGCGTAATTTTCTTAACCTTTTGAATCTAACAACTATTCAAATACTATGACCGTGTTAAAAAAAAAAAATAGTCATATTATATTATATATATATATATAATTATTTTAAATTTGAAAGGTGTTATATATTTTTTTCTTTTTGATCATAATAATTTTGTTAGACTTAAACATACTCATAAGTACTAGGTGATGCGAGTCTCGTCTCGCTGTCTTAGTCATCGTCTCGCTAGTTTTAACCAATCTTATAAGGAATCTGCGTCTCACTCACAACGATGGTCAGTCTGAGAGTCACGCTCAACCATTGTATGGCCCTGACTTAGTGGAGACTCATCATATGCTTTTGGTTGGTGATTGGCTATAATACTAATTATGATGTTTTGCTCTTTAGAAGGGTACTCATTCTAGAACTACACTAACTCTAACATGCTTAATCCTTTTAATTATTTAGATCTAACCGCCGAGCAAAATACTATAGCCGAATTAAGAGATTTTGGTTATATTATAATTTATATATAAAACTATTTCAAATCTTGAAAGTGTCACCTTTGGCGCTAGTGTAAAACTGATGTGTAGTTTTTATTAAAATTAATAATACAATTAAAATAAATAATAAAGGTTGAGAATAATAAAAAAAAAAAATTGATGGCCAAATGGGTAAAGATTGGGATCAAAGTGCCATTGAAGTTTTTGCTTTTTTAATACTAATTTGAATAAAATTAACCTACAGCTACAAGAGAGGGAAAAAAACAAATATTTCTCTTCAAATATTCCCGAACATATCATTAACCCATTTTAATAGGTTTTTTATTTTATATCTGTTCAAAAATTAGTTAAATTTCTAATTTTACAATTCAAACGAAAGTATTCTCCACGTGTAACTTAAAAATATGCTGAGTGACAAAAATGAAAACGTTAAAAAAAAAAAAAAAAAAAAAAAAAAAACATATCTATTTGGATTCTATTTTTTTTTTTCTTGAAACAATTATTCAATAAAAAAATAGTAATAGCATTCAATTAACTGTCAAGTTGAGCGCTTCTATACTTTTAAAAGTTAAGAAATATTTGTATTCCTGATTTTTTTAGCCGTCAGATCATCTCAAAATTCGTACAGCTCGTCTAGTACTATATATTATTAATAGTGTATTCTATTAAGTTTTTTTTTATCAGTATTGCACAGATTTTGAGGCGGTCCAGCGGCGAAAAAATTATAAGCATATTATGCTTCTGCTTATGTTAGATCTTTTAAAAACACTGTGGACTTAAAATTGAATTTTCTATTGAAGTGGACTTTGAGCAGAACTGGAGTTCGACGAAAACTACTTCTTTTCAACTGTTTGTTTCGCAGTTATGAAAGTAAAGTTTCATTAGTTCTGCTGTTTGTTTGGTAAGACATGTATCTATGATTTAAAACTATAATTTATATATAAATAATAAATATTTTAATAAATAAAAATAATAGCATTATATTTTTATATAATTAAACTTGATTTAAAATAACTAAATTATTTTGAATCAAAAGCGTAAAAGCAATTTCTTTTTCACTACATAATATACAGTGATACCCATTTACGACGACGTGGTAGACCGGGTCTACCAGCAACTTCCTCT
The DNA here is from genome assembly GCF_001540865.1 of Ananas comosus. Classification (NCBI taxonomy): domain Eukaryota; kingdom Viridiplantae; phylum Streptophyta; class Magnoliopsida; order Poales; family Bromeliaceae; genus Ananas; species Ananas comosus. Next base: position 9,625,982 of record NC_033635.1, read on the forward strand.
ACACAACACCTAAAACCCAAACCAAGACCAAGCCCCTTCCCGCGTTATTTCTCCTCTCCTCCCCTCCCAATCCTTAACCCACACGGAATCTATATCTATATATATATATACTACTTATTAATATTATTATTATTATTATTATCTTATTATATTACATCCCCTCAAGTATATATATACTATATTATTCTTTCACTAACAAGAGAGAAATTCTAGAGAGAGAGAGAGGAGGATCGAGGAGATCAATTTACAATTTTTTTAATTTTTTGGAAAGAGAGAGAGAGAGTGAAGATCTACGAGTGCTGAGATGGGAAGGAAGCTGGACTTGTTACTGGGGAGGACGTCGCGGCAGACGGCGAAGCTGAAGACGCTGCTGGGGCTGGCGGTCTCCCGCCTCGCCGTCCTCCGCAACCAGCGCCAGGCCCGCTGCGCCGTCGCCCGCGGCGACGTCGCCGAGCTCGTCCGCCTCGGCCGCCTCGATCACGCCCTCCTCCGTGTTCGTCTCTCCATGCCCCCGCAAATCTTAATTTTTCTGGTCTTGCTGTAGGATGTAGTGTTTTTTTTTTTTTTTTTTAATGAATTTGTCATTACTCTCGCGATTTTTCTATTTTAAAGATATTTCAAATTTTAATATTTTAGTTTCAAAAAATTAAAATTATTTTTACATACTTTCTGTGACAACAGAAATTCTAATAGAACTTTATCAAACAGCGGTACATACATCATGAATTTGTATATATGTATATATTCAGGTAGAGCAAGTGATCAGAGAGCAAAACATGCTTGATGCGTTTGTGATGATGGAGAGCTACTGCCACCTCGTCACCGAGAGAGCCGCGCTCTTAAACCACCAAAAGTGAGTCCTCCTCCTCTACTTATCCATATCAAGAAATTCGACACGAACACTCTTGATTTCTCTTCGGCATTTCATCAAGCACGTTCGTCCGGCGCGTCTAATTAAATTCGGTGCAGGACGTGCCCCGAGGAGCTCCGCGAGGCGGTCGCCAGCCTCATCTTCGCCGCGTCGCGCTGCGGCGACCTCCCGGAGCTGAACGACGTCCGGCACATCTTCGTGGCGAAGTTCGGGAAGGACTTCGTGTCGGCCGCCGTCGACCTGCGCAACAATTGCGGGGTCAATCCGAAGGTACGATTTTCTTACGGACTATTTTGTAATTTTCCGAGGGAGTTAAATGCAATATTGAAAAATTTTAAGGGCTGTTCTGCTAAATTCCCCATTTTTTGCTCTTCATGAATTGCAGATGATACAGAAGCTATCTACTAGACAGCCGAGCCTGGAAAGCCGGCAAAGGGTGACGAAGGAAATCGCCGCGGAGAAAGGGATCAAAGTTGAATTTTTCGATGAGCCCGCCTCCACTGTTTCTGAGGTTCGATCGTCGCATTAGTTTTTTCGCATAATTTTTCATATGCATGCAGTATGAGCCACACTTCAATTCAAAGTTTGTTCTGCATAACAATTAAGTCCTATATGAACTATTAAGAATAAAACAGTGTCGCGTTTGAGGATGAATTTGAAATCCAGGTCGAACTTTAGGGTTTTGATTTTGAAGTTAGGGACTAAATTGTTACAATTGAAAAAGGTTTAAAAGTTTTTGACAATATTCATGCAGGAGGAGCAAACCCCGAAAAAGGGCAAGAATGAGATCCGGCCGTCGATCATTGATCGGAAGCTGTCGGAATTGGATTTGGACGACAGCCTCTTAGTCGAGGCGGCAAAGAAGTACGCAGACGTCGAGGCCGCGGCGCAGGCCGCGTTCGAATCAGCCACTTTCGCCGCGGCCGCCGCCAGGGCCGCGGTCGTGCTCTCAAAGTCGGAGTCTCAAGGAAAAGGCTCCGGTGATTGGAGGAACAATACGAGCACCAACTATAGCAAAAAAGACGAGAGTTTTGAGAAGTTGCAAGAAGGGGAGTTATCACCCAAGGAAAAAGGCCTTTCTCATAAAGGACTTAGAGAGAAGTTCGTTGCGGAGCATTTCTCGCGATCTTCGTCTTCTTCTTCGAGCGGAGATTCCGTCGAGATTCATTATAAAGAAACAAGCATGAGCTCGAAGGCGTCGGAAGGACATAAAGGAAAGGAGAAGTTTGTCTTCAATACGAGCAACGACAATGCAGAGAAGAATCAGAGTTTCAAATCGACCGAAGGGTTCGAAACCAAGCAACAGGTCTCGTACCTTCGGCCGCCATATCGGAGGGGAGACCAAGTGAGATACAAAGATCATGGTCATTATGAAAATAGCTCGAAGGACGAGGAGATTGGCAATAAAATGGACGAGTTGAACAAAGAATTGAGGAGACAACCGGCCTCAGTTCGAACCCGAAGAGCACTTTAGTGGCGAATTTTGATCAGAAATAGTGTTCAATAGAAGTTAATTGGTTCTTCTCTTTTTCGTATTTGTTATGCGATGTATGTCGAGTGATGTATCCTTTGTTTAAAATTCTGAGGAGCAGGTAAATATGCCTTCAAACTATAATTTTGTGGGAGAAGGGCTTAACTGAGACTACAGTTTTGAAATTTTTTGCTTATAATTTTGATTTGCTTATTATATTTTTATGGACATATTATTTGTATGCGTTGCGTCTTTGGGATTGTACATAAATTATTGAATACAGTATTTCTAGAGGAAGTAGATTTCTTTAGCAGCATTTTGATGTAGAGGAAGTGCATTGCAGGTTATTGGAGATCTAATACTAATTTTCACTCTTACAGCTTCATTTGGGATGGTGATGTAGTTGCAAATTTTCTTTAGAACAGTTTAATCTATTTCAGATCATCTTATACTGCAACTTACTTGCAATTTAGTTCAGAATCTTGTTTATGGTTATGTTACAGTAGATTATCTGATCAAAGTTCAGGGTTGAACAGCTTGGAATATGGAAGAGCTCAATAACTTTTAGATTTCTTGTTGCTCAAAACTTAGCAATGCGATTTCGCAGAATTCGGCAAAACTTCAATCCCTGAAGCTTGTGTAAAAAAATTCCAATGTAGTCCCTGCATTTCAATTAAGTTGTTAAAGGGCTGGGCCTATTTTGGGCCCGGAATTGGCATTGGCCCAGCTAAATGTAAGGCAAGTTCCAAATTGGGCTATTGTTGAATATAATTATTAAAAATATCATTTTCTAGCAGTTTAAAATTTTGGAGAACAACGAATTTATCACATAATTTAACATGATATCCACACAAGGGGTTCTAAGTTCGAGTGACGTCAGGCTCCTAACATGTCTCGAATTCAGATGTGAGGAAGAGAATTACATATAATTACTAAAAATTACCATTCACAACGGTTATTTCATAGAATTTACAAACTATATTTTATTTGGAATAAGGTAAACTGTTGGGTAATTGGATTGTTTTTCCCAATTTAAAACATATGAAATTTTATTCATAGATACTTCAAATATTTTAGATTGTGAGTAACGATATCGATTATCAATTTAGATTTTAAGAGTTCAGTGCTCTTAAAAGAATAGTAACTTGACTCAATATTACACTATAATACCTTAGTATTGTAAGTGGCCAATATTTACGTTTCTATTTAAGAACGTGCTTTTAATTTTTCTCAATTTATTTAGTATAACTATAGATAAATTAAATGATGTTTTAAAAACCGAAGCGGTAATCGAACTGGAAAGAGAAGAGTTTAGGGATCTGAGGTTCAACCAGGGTTAAACCGGGCTCGAAGCATAAAAGATACTTTATACAAAAACATAATATAATATAGAATTAATTATATATAGGTCCCTATAAATATAGTGAATTGTAAATATATTCACAAAGTTTGACTTTCGTATGTTGTACCTACAAAAAGTCATAATGTTTTCAAATATGTCTCTGTCGTTAGAATTCATTAGAAAAATTTAGTTAACCATATGTTACATATTTATCCATAGGTAGTTAATAAAGTGAATTGACATTTTTATTTCTCTTCAATTACTAGTTGAGATGGACAAATATTTTATGGTAAAAAGGTCATTTTATTTATAAAATAGACAGTATTTTAACGATAACAAAACAGAGAGACATATTTGAAAATATTAGGACTTTTGCAGTGACAATGCATGAAAGTTGAACTTTATATAAATATATTTGCCATTTACTATATTTGCAGGGACTTGTATGGAATTAACCCTATAATATATATGCTTATATATAATAATTTTTGTATATTTTTATTACTAGACCTAATAAATGGACAGATTGGACAACCCACGAGCAGATCATTGTATCCGTACATAAATTATGCAGGTGATGACAGAATTTACCAATAAATTTTTGGATAACCATCATTCTTACTCATACTAGCCCGCGGGTTGATGGGAGGGTATACATTACCTACAACATAATTTTTTTTTTGCCCCCCTTTTTTTATTATACTTTACAAACACAACTAACTTATTTATTATTTTTAAAAGATTAAAATTTAACTTATTACCAGACCTGTATGAAATTTGAATTCTATGTTTAAACTCATTATTATGTTCTGATTTATAAGCTAAATTTTTAAATTTTATGTTATATTTTAACTTTTAAACTTGCATTTTATTTTAAATATTTTTCTTGTGATAACTAATTTTTTTTTCATCTCAATCTCAATCAAACAATAAAAATAGAAATTGACTCTTCTAATTTCAATTGTCCTTGTAAATCAAATATATGAGGAGATTTCACTGTTCTATTGCCAATTCCAGCCCATTCGGATTACGATTTTGAACCAAACACGCCCTTAAAATTTGGACAATCAAGATATGCAAATCACAAAAGCAGTAAATGGAGGAATGGTAATTCTGCTACACACATATGAACTTATGCAAGACATCTCACATGTCATCCAGCCCTTCATCCCAATCTCCTAATAAATACAGATGTATGAGTCCGGCTGGGATACTATCGATAGCACCAAACACTTGGTATTACCGAGCTTTTCGCCGTTAGATTTAACCCTGTGACTATTTTCACCCGTAAGATTATACTATTCAACCAACAACTCACTCAACCCTAGAGAGTCCATATCATCTTAACCATACATTTCTTCATCCAAGGGCCGAAAACCCAATAGCATCAACAACTTGGTGATATTGATAGCATTCCAGCCTAGTTCTATATATATATATATATATATATTGATAATGAAGCACAGCCTAAATACAGATACATTATACACTATAACTATGAAGAAACAGATATAATGGCAACTGCTCAAACACTAAAGGACAAAAAAAAAAAAAAATCACAAATGGAACAATAACCACAAGAATAGTTGGCACCCAGACACTATAATGATGCTAAATAATTGACTGCGCATAGATATAACTGTTAAACGCTCACTAAATAATCCCGCAAAAATATTCGATTTCATCTCATAAATACAGTTCAACCATAAATACTTCAGTCGACGATAGAGCCCATTCATACGAAAATAGTCCATCCGTAACATATTCCACATCGCTCGCACACGTAATCCGATTCACGACACGATTTCAAGCTTTTCCCTGCAATAAAGATAAGACATTAGCTTCTGCATTGTGTTATCTAGAAGTTATTCATATTCTTTCCATCAATCTGAAAAGAACCATCGCATGTGTCATCAAAAAGTTTCTACTGTGATCTACGATGATTGATTTATATCAAATAAATAAATTGATACTTATTCTACTAGAACAATTTGATATATCTTAAATATTCATTTAAGATAACTATAAAAGGTTCAAGCATAGATAAAAGCGAAAAAAAGAGACCATAAATCCTCCTCCACTCTCATGCTTTTCTCATCGAGTATTGTACTATGCTCTTACGCTTATTGAAAAATTTTCCATATCTAAAGTAAAAAAGTGATAACGAGAACTGCTTTTTTAAAAAAAAAGAAAACAAAAATTATAATAACTTGTCCAATGTAATGTTTCCCCAGTTTTATATTTGTCTAGTGTAAAGTTTTTCTCTCGTTTTATATCTAATTTGGATTTTAAATTTATAGAAACAGAAATTACATCTCCTAAGTGAATTGTTGTTCCGAACATAAGAAGTGGATTGTGCTTGTTCACCAGCTGACAAATCCATCGGGCCATTTCCCTACAGCAGTTGTGCCGTTAGATGAGGCTTGTAAGCAAGTCTGCAGGAGTGCAGGAATTCATGGATGTTTTGTGGATCAGAATAACATACTCAGTGGAATGCCTTGATGTAATTTTTAAGTTAAGAAAACTGAATGGAGGATTGATCCTTTCACAGTTCATCCCCTGATGGCAAGGAAGTTCGACTGAAGGCCAGCAGTCCTAGTAACAAACATGCCTGTGAATCGTGATGCACATCAAACGGGTAAAGAACCAAAGAATATAAGGTGTTTAGATCAAATGATCCCAAAATTCACAATCTCTAATGGCTACTAGGGGCCAATTTTGCTCATTTGACGTGGTCAGTTAACCTTAATTTAAGTTCAAAGGAAGTGTATATATATATATATATATATCAAGTCACATCCAATCTTGAATTGCGTAATGTTTCCCTTGACTTGCTTTTTGCTTGTTCAGTTTCTACAATTCATTTGGTGGATGCACAAGACAAGTAAATTATAATTTTCTAAAATTATGGTTTTCAATTCCTAGAATCTTGAAATCCTACAGATCAAGTTTGACAGCGTAAATTGTCAAGTCGGATGCCTAGTCACTCAGAGTGATCCGATTTTACCAACTTACTGATTAAACATAGCTGAGATACTAAAGTGTACCTCCATCCTACTACAATGCCAATACATTACCAAAATACTCCTATACTTTTATAAATAAATCAAAACAAAGTGCCACAGCCTCATCCACGATTCCATGCTGATTTAACATCCCTCATTCGAGCTGCAGCACATCTCTATCTTTGCAAAGTCACTGACAACATGCCATTCAACCTGTGATCTGCACCACATCTCTATGTTTGCAAAGCACTACTGTTGCGAAAATAGGCTGCTTCATATACTTTGCTTCTCCATTGTCCCCCTTAAAGAAGATTAAATAAGTGTTTTTGGTATATCAAGTTTTCGGCGTGTATCCAATATATGCAGAAACCAACTCAGATTGGATTGCTACGTGTTCGCAATGCTACCTGTCCATTAAGGCGTGTGCCCTAACATTTGTCGAAGAAAAAGAAACATTTCCAAAAGATCACGTATCACTTCAATCAAATTAATCTAAAACTACCCATTGACCTGTCCATACACATTACACAACTATGCCATTGCGCCTCCGCCGGTCTCCCACTTCTGGTGCTTGGCCGTCACATTTCCAGCTATGTTCATTTCTTTAAAAAGAAAAAGAAAATAAAAGAAAATGAACGAAACTTGTAGTATGTTACCTTTCTCTCAAAAAGCTTAGGAGGTCAATAGCACAATCTGAGTTCACAGTCGAAAGAGCTCTATTAGAGGTCACCCCTACTCTCTTGATGTGGTTAATGATTATTAAGTTTCTCAACCTAATCCTTTCGCCTTTTAGAGACTTTAATCATTTCAGTTGGTGTTGAACTTCTACTTTGTTTCTAGTTCTCATTAAGATGTATTGCTTATAGAAGATAGTTTCAATTTCACATGTTCAAAAGTAAGGCTGCATAGCTCTTGTTTAGAAAGAAGGAGAAGCACTAGTCCAAGAGTGAAGGAAGATCACAGGGAAGATATAGCCGCCTTTCCACAGTCAATGCCATATCTAATTTTAGCTGGCAAACTAACCACTAGAAAATACAAGAAAAGTATCTAGAGTACTGTCAAACCCACTTCCTCTATTGCTTAAGCAAAAACCAACCTACCACAAGAGAAACAAAGAAATTCTCAAGCTGACCCACTTTCGACATTCGAATACCCACTACTCAGGTTATCACATCCAAGGACATGGAACAAAAGTCAAGAGAATAAAGAAGTAATAAATACTAAAGGGCATAAACATACCGACCGTCCCTAGAGCAAGGGGCAAAGGGCTTGATGGTTGGTATCCGAGACCCAAGTTCGAATCCTAGTTGATTCGCATTTCTAGCTTAGTTTATTTCTAAATGAAATAAACGAAGCGGGTAGCGTGCTACCTATCTCTCTCTCAAAAAAAAAAAGGGCATAAACATAATCAGCTAAGCTTTACGGTCAAAGGCCATTAGCATAGGGTGCCCCGATGTGCCATTGGCGCTGCATGGCACGCCTCGGCAGAACGCCTGTTTTAGATGTCGGCACAGGTTGCGTGGGTTTATCGGCATGGGTGGCATGTGCAGTACGTCCCAACAGTACCAGACCGTGCCAACTGGCACAACAATACTTTACACGCTAGAAACTTTATAGTTCTATACTAAACCAGTTTATTTAAATTAATAAGCCAAAATTTGAAAAAAAAAAAAAAAAAAAAAAAAAACCTTACTTTTCGATCACAAATTCATTTATTAATCCTTTTATTAATTTTAATTGGTCAATGTTAAATTCGTCTTTGAGTTTAAATAAATAAGGTAAATTAATCCGCAGTCACTAGACTTCTATAATCCAGAGTCTCTACACTTGTAAGTGAAATTTGAGTTCCCCGATGATAAGCGCGTGTCAATTGAGGCACCGAGCTTCAATTCTACTTCAAATAAGTCACTCGTTCAAGTCCATACCAATTTTCTCCAAGAAAAATGACTAGGTGGCAACTAATTCGGTTGCAAGTTACAACATCGCCTGAAGGCGTCATCGCTACTACTTTTATCTTTTGAAGATGATTTTGGCTGCTAATTCACTCGGCGAATCACCTTTTGAAATGTTGTAAAAAAAAAGCTTATCAATAATAATCTTGAGAGAGGATGTGACAGTTAAATCAGCTAAGGGGGGTGATAGCCACCGTTCCGAGGAGGTATACGGAGGAAACGTGATTGAAATAACAATTAACGTTGTTCAATGATGATTAAATGAAACTAATTAAAATTTGACAATCTAAATGATACTCCAAACAAATAGATAGCAAAACCAGCATCAAGAAGAAGAAGAAGAAGAAGGCATGGATCAAATTAGTGCAAGTCCGAACCTAAGTTAGGATAGAGACGGCGAGATCCAGACAGGCGGAGGCCAGTTGAATCGAGGGTCGGGAGAATGGCAGGGCTGGAGACTGGCATCTTCGAGGCAGTATATCCCGACGTCGCGCCTCGCCAGTCTGACCTCCTCGCTGTACAGCATGTCCCACCAGTCGTCGGTGAGATAGACGCAATTCGGCCGCAGCCCGCGGACATCTTCGGGCGAGAGCAACATGGAAGAGCCGATCCCGAGGAACAGAGCTCGGCCGCCCAGGCTGCTGATCGGAATCCATCGATTTGTTCCCCAGTCGAGCCTCATGACCTTGATTTCGCGAGTCGTCATGGTTTTCGCGACATCGTCGAAGTCGAAGTTCCTCCACACCTGCAGGAGATCGCCGGTGGCGTCGTCGGCGACGAGGTACCTCCTGTACTGTCCTGCGACAAGGGGGTCGAACTGGCTGGCGACGAGCCTGACGACGTCGGCGTAGCCTCCGCTGAGGTCGACGGCGAGCAGATCCCCATCGCCCGACAGAGCGAGGAGGCTGCCGCGGCGGAAGGCGACGTCGTGGAAGCGCCAGCCGTCGTCGTGGAGTCGCCACCTGTCCGCCCCCGCGGTGGTGAACGCGAGCTTCGACGCGATGCCGTAGAGGGCGACGACGGTGAGGGGGCCGCCGGCGGCGGGGCTGGAGGAGAAGGCGACCTTGTCGAAGGAAAGGCCGCGGAACTCCTCGGGCTTGTAGTGGAAGTAGTAGTCGGTGGGGTCGGAGAGGTGGAAGTAGGAGGCTACGGAGCCGTCGGGGGCGTAGGAGGGGTGGATGTCGGGGAGGGTGGTGATGGAGGGTAGGGGGATTTCTTGCCCGGTGAGGGGGTTGAGGAGGGCGGGCTCGGAGAAGGGGTCGAGGGTGGCCAGCCAGCCGTGCTGGGAGCCGACGCAGTACTTGCCGCGGAGGCCGGGGACGGGCAGGCGGTGGAGCGTCTGGCCGGGGAGGCCGAGGAAGGTGAACTCGTCGCTGCGCTCGCCGTCGTCGTCGCCGCCGCCGCCGAGGAGAAGGAGGTAGGGGACGTGAGGGGACGGCGGGACGCCGGACACCGAGTGGGCCCAGAGCCGGCAGACCTTGCGGAAGGCCATGTAGTCGATCGCCGTCAGACGCGCCGCGATGGCCGCCAGGACGCCCGACGAAAGGTCCGTCCAGTCCCTCGCCATCGTGCGCACCACAAAGTACCTAACGTGAAGCGCCTGCTCGTCTTCAGATTTGAGAATTGAGACTACTCAACCCAACTCGACTCCTCTCTCTCTCTCTCTATATAAATAATTATGCTAGTAATCCTATTCGGATTCAAATTATAGATCTATTCAAAATCGATGTTTAGATTCCGGATATATTATTATTAGATATAACTATTTATAGACCCCTTAAAATTTTAAAAATATTTAATTTATTCTTATTTTTTATCTTTACCATATATCCCTTATTATATATTCTCGTGGTATTCCAAAATACCCCTATAGTTATCGCCCATTAAGTTAACTTGACATGAGTTAAATATTTATAAAAATTTTAAAAAAATCGAAATAACTCTTTTGCCCTTAACTTAAGGACAAATAAAAAATATTGGTGATAGTTAAAGGATATATTTGAAAAGACCAAAAATTCAAATACTTTTTATATTTCTAACTTAAAGAGCAAATAAGCAAACATAAGAACAAATAAGCATGATAGAAGTGTATATTTGAAAGGGCAATTTCATACAGATAAGCTATTGCTAATATTTTATTAACAGAATTTAACTCTAGAAGTATATTTGAAATAGGTTGGAATATATAAAGAATATTTTCAATATTAGCATTTTAAGTGGGGTAAATTAAAAAGTCGGAAACTTATTAAGGATATGTAAGCAATTGCCCCTTATTATTATTATTATTATTATTATTATTATTATATAAAAAAACTTGCGTAATCTGCCTAAACTCTTACCGTATAGTTCAAAATTAAGATAATCTTACCTATAGGATAAGCAGAAATTAAAATAATTTTCTATTTAGATGGAGAAGCATGTTAATTAGTTAATTAATTAATTATAAAAAATAAATTAAATAGGATAACTAATTAATAATTTATTTAGTAAGTGATATATTTATTTAATAAATTAATTGGTATAATTTAAAATATTAATTAGGATAGTTTTCGGTTATAGATACGATCCAGTTTTCTACCATTAAATCTCTTTTTTTATCAATTCTACTCTTTAGATCATACTATTGTGCCAACCACCCAACAAACTCTACAAGATCAACTATAAGATTTTACTATTTATGATCAATATGTATATTATGAAGTGTGCTATTAAAGTTACAATTTATCCTGCTATTCTGATATCCTAAAAGGGTTTAGTTCTAGAAGCTTGAGGGATTGTAAGATCTAAGTATTGGAGATGCCTAAAACTAATAGGATCTATAATTGCTTAAAACTTGTAGTATTCTTGGTGTTTAGTTGCCATTGAGATTTTAGCATCTGAAACTCATCGACACATCTGGAGAGTGTCGGGACAAGTCGAAGTCGTTTTGGCGCGAATTGAACGAAAAACGGACTCGCCGCGAGATGAGAATGGAGTTTTGACGCTGAAATCTATATAGTGCAGGATATCAGTAGTGAGTACATGTACAGGGCAGGGGAGTATCGGTACCCCAGTGTAATTCCAGAACAGAATCCTCTTGGGTTGCGCCAATCTGATTCTGAGTACCGGTACAGCATAGAGCTGGTACCGGTACCTTGTGTGCGAGCTTGCGGGTTGAGAGGTCGAGTACCGGTAACCAAATTAGGTACCGATACTCCAGCTGAATTTTTGAAGCCTCTTCACAAGACTCAACCTCGACTGGGATTCGAAACTGCCTGTCCTGAACTGTAAGGAGGAGCTGCTCCGGGATGAGAGAGACGTCCAGACAACGAATACGAGCTCTAAAGAATGAGACATCGTCCCTCCTCTCGCTGAGGGGGTCTATCTCCCAAAGTTCGCTAAAGCCCGATACAGCGACTAAAACATCCTCCTCATTCCAACAAAGGAGCGGCCAAAAGTGGAGGCAGATCCAAACCTTGTGGTGGAGATGACCCCTCTCAACTTCTCCGAGCTCAATCTAATCGAAGAAGTGGAACTCGAAGTTGTCGAAGCGGAGAGGATTGCGACCAATGGCGGAGCCCCGCATAACCCAGTTGGGAAAGAATACAGCTATAGAAGAGTCGAGAAAGGTAACGACCTTAAAGTCGCGACAGGACCCTCCAAACCTGCTTTCCAAACCACGGGGTAGGATGTCGCAGACTACAGTGGGTTGTGTTAGAAAATTGCGTACGGTAAAAACGCAGCGAAAAGGAAATCAAATAAATTTGATTTTGAAAACTCTCGAGATCCAATCTCAAAAACCACGCAATTAGGATCTCTCATATTCTTTAAGATTAAAGAAGAAAAACAAGATCAAATCTTTACCTTTTTCGCAGATTGATCTTCACCTTAACTTGATGATCGTGGAATCCGGTTCTCTTGAAGCCGCACACGCGTCCGGTCTCTATAGGTATCCACACGAGGTTCTTGATTTGATCGATGTCCTCACCGAGGTGCTAGCTCCCTTGCAAAAGGACGTCTTTTTGTTAGAATATGGAGGAGAGAGGAGAAGAGAGATGACGGCTAGAGTTTTCTAAAAACTCCCGTATATATAGAGGAATATAATCCCATTCCTAATAATATAATGACAAGCTAGAGTTTTCTAAAAACTCCCGTATATATAGAGGAATATAATCCCATTCCTAATAATATAATGACAATTAAGGATAAGTGCAAATCTAGATTTAAATTTACCCTTTCCTTAATTGGTTAGATCAATCAAATCCTAATTTGATTCGATCTTTATATTAATTTGATCTTATCAAATTAATAATGCAACATTTGCACATAAGTCCTCTTATAATTTACTAACTATTAGTAAGTCATCTCTTGTAATATTTACACTTTAATACCACTAATTTGTAACAATTATAAATTAGTCCAATTATCAACATATTGACAATTAAGTCATCCGGCGATTCAATAATCGCAATCTAGTTATCCAATCAATCACAACCTCTTATGTGTGTGACCCTATAGGTTCTATTCTATCTGGTAGTGAGATATATTTTAATCACTATCAACAATATCACTGAAACTCCTTTCAATGGATCGGAACAATTCCAACTCAGCCCAATGAGAATTATCGATCATCTAGATAATTCTCATGAGTCTCACAATCCACCAGTGACGCCTAGCAGCATGTAGTGGCATTCCAGTAGAATGGAATACTGAACCTCTTGGTGCAGTTACCGTGTGATACAATCCTTCTATCATGAGTCCCGACTAGACGGAGGTTATGGAATAACTCGTCAAACCCCATCGTCTGTCATATGTTAAATTTATTCGACTCGAGTTTCTAATATCGGAAACCCTTTTCCGCTATTTATTCTGCCCTGGCCAAGGTCTTCTAAACTCGGTCTCATAAATCACATAGGACTAACACCCCTATCTACCAAGGGAGATAGATTCCATCTAAGTGCGCACCCTATTCCTACAATGAACCTACTGCAGCCAACATGCACCGCAAGGACCCGAATGGCTAGGGACCAAGTGTATGTACAGTCAAACTACAGTAACCTCATTGTGAATAGCCGAGGCACCGCAGGTCAAAGCACCAGTCACACTACTGCAACAATTGAGTAAGCCACTGACGAGTGAGTAGACATCCAAGTGACTTCTCGGGTTGGTCACGCTCGGTACCCTTGTTCTCTAACACCCACCTGTATATTCGCTTCAGTGTCCCCGCACCGTCGACTCGAGACCCTTCTACCCAAAAAGGGAAGCGACCTACGCACCAATCTCACCGGATCAATCACCGTCCCCGTGATGATCCATTGATCGGGAGCATTTAGGAATTAACCACCAATGACACATGTCTCAAATTTCTCAACTCTTGAGAATATATGTCATCATCTTATTAATTCCTTGGACGATTCATGGACACACATACAACATGAATGAAAATAAGTACCCAAATTTATTCATAATATTTTAAAATCAAATACAAAATTATGTCCTAGAAAGAATACATGTGTAGGCCTAGTTGGCTTCTAGGGCATACATCTAACAATAAAGGCCAAGAGCATTCACCTTCGCCACGCAACCGAGAAGGAAAGGAGTACCAGCCGAGGGAGGGAGGGGGTCGAGCAGGGAGAAAGGTCGTGACAGACTGAGGGCGGCCAGAGGAGGGACCAGGTTCCATTGAGGTGCGAGATGCACTCCTTTGAAAGGAACAGCGAACGGCGTGGTGTCCCCGATTCATACAGAGCAGACAACGATGCGGCTCCCTGCAGGAAACTGCTCGGTGGCCTCGCTCGAAGCACCTGAAGCAACGACCCCAGAGAGAGGGGTTGAGCAGAAAGCTCGAAGGATAGAGTGGCAAGGCAGGATTGGAGACGCGCCGCCCAGAGGTTGGGAGACGAGGCCTGTAAGAGGAGATAAAAGGGGGGCGAGGGGGCGGTGTGGACAGAAGAGCATTCTTGAAGGAAAAGTCGGGGCGGACACCAGCTGTCCCACTGGGGCCACACGAGTCAAGAGAGGGCGGAGGTGGGACCGGCGGAACAGGCTGAGCACGTGGGGCTTAGACAGGCGGACAAGGGTGAACAGGTGGAGGTGAAGGTCGGGCAGGCGAAATAGGGTGAACGGGTGGAATAGGGTGAACAGGTGGTGGTAGGACAGGTGGAATAGGGTGAACAGGTGGAGGTGGGACAGGTGGAGCAGATTGAGAGTGGCAAGGTGAAGACCCAGGAAGAAGATGAAGATAGGGCAGGGGTGGATGTCGCCTTGGACGAATCATGATCTTTTAATTGAAAAGTGAGGGTTCTGAAAGCACAATTTTAAAATTGTGGATTTGTTAAAGAGAAGCAAGAAAAGCAAGATATTGAAAATTAAGAAGATTGATACCTGCAGTTCTTTTCTCACCTATNAGCACAATTTTAAAATTGTGGATTTGTTAAAGAGAAGCAAGAAAAGCAAGATATTGAAAATTAAGAAGATTGATACCTGCAGTTCTTTTCTCACCTATAGATAGTAATGATCAGAATTTGCTAATATATAAAATGCATATGAAAGAGAGGAGAAAGAGAGAAAAAAAAATATAAAAAATAATTATAAGCATCATCTATGAACAATTTTTATATAGCATAAAGGTATCCGCAATAAAAAAAAAAATCTTATTATAAGTATCAATGGTGAGTAGGGCTGGGAAATGAGCGAGCTGGCTCGCGTTCGACTCCTGATATTTGGATCGCTCGAATATTTATTATATATTTATTATATATATATAATATGGTCACTCCCGGGGTCCCTTTTTAGTGGAAAACAGCGGAAAAAACGACTAAATTTTTTTTTTATTGAAACACCGATGAACCCCAGAGTAAAATGTCAGATCGCGCCACAAATATAGGAATCCACTGTTACGAGGACAGAGTCTCCCCTGTAATTGCACTCGGGCGTCGCACAAGTTACAAAAGTATCAAACAATATACAACCACAAACCTAAATGACCTCCACCTCTCCTTACTTCATATGTTACCATTGTACCACCGTAGGTTTTTAACAATTCGAATGTTAACAAAAGTCAACGCAAATCCTTTTAAAAACTGTTCCATACGCGAAACTTTTTATCTTTTTGATAACAAGCCTACCACGAGGCGGGTAGCGGAACACCTTATTTACCAACATCCAGAAATTCTTTTTTATTTACCATTCATTGAAAGGTCCACATATTGCATTCGTGAATAAAAAATAGTTGACTACCATAGATTATATACTGACATAAGAGTCCTACTAAATACCCAAAGATAGTAGCTGCATTAAAATAAACCGATAATCTGAGGGTCGGAAAAGCCTCGGACCTGCTTCACGAATCCGATCCTCACGTCTCGTCCCAAAACTCCTCACCGCCTGCAACACCCTGAACAAGAATAGTGGGGGAGGTTGAACCATGTTAACATGTCTTCCCTCCAGTGGGACCGCAATCGAAGAAGGCGAGGCAGTATCACCGCGATCAGGAAAGAGTAAAAACAGTAGGGTCAGGTAAAAATACGTAGCAACGGATAATTGAACGAATTGAGAGTATATATACTAGAAAGCACAACTACGCTACTTGTAATGTACAACTGCAGCATACAAGATAATCAAAGATATAAGTAGCAAGACAACATGTAAAGAAAGAACTAGAAGTATATATGCAACAACGCTATTATAGACTATATTTGCGTCACCGGACGAGAAGTCAAAAGTACCCAATCTAAACGCACGTGTCGTCTCTACGGACCTCAGGCAAAAACGCACTACCTGCTCACACACTGGCATTGTAAACCCATGGCACACAAGAGAACATAGCTGGGCTCCGGTCGGATGACGCACCACCTTTTCGGGAAAAGGAACCACCCTCCTGCGGGGGATCACCGTGGTGTTAGGTGAAACTCGCCCTCACGCCTGTGGCGCATCAATGCGGATATGATCAATAGCAACTTCGGCAAGTCAGCCGACCATCACTTGCCCTCTGGGCTACCGACCGATGTGTTAGGTCGTCATCAAGTAAACAACGCTGAATCCGGACCGAAGATTGGTCAAGGTCACGGAAAGTGACGACGACCAAACACGCAGTACCCGATGCAAATAGGAGAACGACAACACCAGGTCACAAGTATGGTGCATATACGCAATTGCCATTCTTACTTCACCCCTTACAGGATACTACACATATTGAACACCTACAGAGATAAGATTAAAAGATTAGTTCCATAGTTAGATATCTTCGATGGTCACACTTTAAAAGTTACGAAATGCAAGGACAACCGACCGATAGGTCACAGGAGTGTATTCGATATAGTCCAGAACTACCGTCAGCACCAGCCGACAATCCTACCCCTCAGGGTACACCGACCTCAAAGGTCATCGACGACGAGACTCATGAAGCTGACTGACTAGGTCACAAACATACCAAACAGTGGAACAAGGGTGCAAGGCTCAATATACTATGGATAGTAACAACAGAAGAGTAAGGGTAAGAAACCATCACCAAGCGTGCACCACTGTACCGACGTCGGATCGAAGTACCCACCTGTATAAAGCTGAAACGGTCTCGCGAAGGCGGAGACGAAGCGACCGGACCTACGAAGGGTCCACCGGGTTAGAGTCTAACCCACAAACACAATAACACGACCATTCTCACACAAATCCCAAAATCGTAACCCCTCGGAAATCGGTTTCTCAAACGCAACTACCAAATCGGCTGGAAGTCCCGGAAACCGTATCGAAACTCCACCGTCGCTCACCCGTCGTTTCCGAACCCTCGAGAAGACTCGGGTGACCAGACAACAAGGCTCAGCGACGCTACAATCAACCACGAGGCACCGTCGGATGAATTTCGAGTCGAAAACGCGTTCTATCTGCGGATTTCGTTGAAAAACGCTCCGGAAATGGCGATTTGGTTTCCGCAAGGGCTTGGGGCCTTGGGCGATCAGTCCAGAAGTTGTCCTGAGCCCTAACTTGCTGCCAACAGCAGCCACGACGAAGCGAAACGCAAAAGAATCCCTAACGGCACATGAAATCACATTATTTTATGTGATTTCATGGCTCCAACGGGTCGTACCAGCAAACCAGGGATCTACGGAGGGTGCCATCACACTTGTTGCTAGGTTTCAGCATGCCTGGGGCCGTGCTCACCTTTCGGAGCTCTGCCGGCAGCAACTACGCGCGCACGAGCGACGCGAACAACAGCGAACCAGCGCGCACAGCGCGAAGATAGCACATTACTCACTAACCAGGGCACCGTTAACCTAAATGGAGGTGAGCATCGTGTTCAGCATGAGCCCACGATCATCGTGCTCACCTCTAGAGGTGCCAGGGAGTCATCGGATCACCGAAAAAGTGACCGGAACACAAAACTGTAGTGCTGGAACCATAAATGGCTACTCACCGGAGCAGTGGGAGCTAGGGATGGCCGCCGGCGATCGGGCGGCGGGCGCTCCGGCCGGTGATGGGAGCAGCAGGTCGGGGAGGTCCGGGGGAGGTGCTGGCCGGCGGCGGGCAGCAGCCGGTGGCGCGGCGGCGGAGATCGGGCCCGCACACTTCCTCTCGGGTTGGAGCTTGCCGGCGGCGAGGCGGCGACCGGGGGAGGTCGGGGCGGCGATGATCCGGTGCCGGAGACCAAGGGGGAGGTGGTGCTCACCTCAGAGGGCAACGGCGGCGCTCGGGAGTGGCGCGGCTCCAAGGTCGGCCCGCACAGGACCCGAGCGGCGGCGGGAGACCTTGGCGGCGGCCGGCGGCGCGCGGGGACGGCCGGGGACGCGCGCGCCGGGTTGCTGGAGGTCGCCGGGGTCGACAGGGGGGCTTGGCCGCAGGGGAAGTGCGGTCCCAAGGCCCGCAACCTGAGCTCGGCCTGGCTCGGGTCTGGGCAGACCCGGCTGGCTGCAGCCTCTTCCGGCGGCTCCGGCGACGCTCGGGGGTGGCCGGGGCCGGCGGGGGAGGGCGCCGGAGGAAGATCTCGACCAGGGGAAGGTGGTGCTCTGGCTAACAGGCCTCTCCAAGCACCAAGCTTAAGCCGGTGGTGAGGTGGTCCAAGAGAGGAGGAATGTTGGCTGCAGGCTGTTTCCGGCGGCCGGGGCTGCTCGGCGGCGGCCGGAACGCGAGCACGGGCAGGGCAGGGAGGTGCTGGGATGGCAGGGGCGGCTGGGGTCAGCTGGGGGGTTCTAGGGTTAGGGTTTGGTCCAAGAAAACCCTAGATCCACCTATATAAAGGTGTGGAAAACTCGCGGAAAACCCCCTCGAAAGGAATCTATTTAATCCCAGCTCTCAACCAGCAGTCGCACAATGCGCGATAGTCCCTCTGAGTTCGAAGACTCGCAATTCGATGCATAAAATATAGGGCCTTTTCGCGAATGATCCGATTTCTCAAATCAGCCCCTTCGCGGACTTTTCGCGATTCCCGAAGATCCGTCCGTCAGATTTCCGATCGGATCGCACCAGCGCGATCAGCACGACAGAGGCATCGAATCTAGCATTTCGTTTCGCCCGAAAAGGTTTCCGATTTGCGACAAAACCATCCCTCCAAGGTTCCACCAAAACCCGCATATAGACGACTATATGCTAAAACCATTAAACCCCTTTTTCTCGAAATCTGTGCATCCAAATCCAATTCCGTCAGTGCCATTGGTTCCAAAACAGCTGAACCGGTCGAAACGAGCTATTGGACTGATATGAACGGAGTCCGATACGCGCCAGAAGCCAACTCTACTCCGTGGCTTCTCCGGAAAACCGGAGTTACTATTCACTTAAGTGAAAACTAAAAGTCACGTATCTTCTCCATTTTAGCTCATTTTCGCCCGAAACTTGACGAGTGCTTATGTAATTAAATTACACACATAAAATCATCAACAGAGAGTTTAGTAGCACTGTAAAAAATCTCAGTCCTTACATATATATATATATATATATATATATATATAGAGTCCGGCTATGGTGCTTGTAAAAGTACCAAGCAAATATTTGGTGCTTGTAAATTTTTTACCGTCAGATCTACGCCTTTGATCATTTTCACCCGTTAGATTATACTATTTAACCAACCACCCACTCAACCCTAGGAGGCTCACATCATCTTAACCGCACATTCCTTAATCCAAGGGCTAAAAACTTATAAGTACCAATGACTTGGTACTTTTAAAAGTATAGGAGCTCAATTATATATATATATAGGGTCCGGCTACGATACTATTATGAGTACGATCACCCTCGTACTCATAAATTGTTTTCGATGATAGAGCTTCCGAATCGACGATCCACACCGTTAAATGTTATTTATAGCATTTAAAACTTCTAGAAATCAAATTTTATAATTTTTCGACATCATTTACCTTACGATCAAGAGGTCACAAATTTGACAATTTTTAATGACTGGTATGGGATACTTGCTAATTNTTTAACGGTGTAAAAGAATCGAAATTTGTTGAATTTTGATACAAAATTCTATTCACTATATAGATAAAGATCAATAACTCCAATCTTGAATTGAAGGATCTGATCATTCTTTTTTAGGATGTCGTTCGATTTTGACCGTTCATTTTATGCCCACTTGATGGATTTTATTATGATTTGGAAATTTACGAAATTTATTTTCTAGAAGTTTCAAATACTCTAGATCATATTTAATGGAGTGGATCGTCGATTCGGAAGCTCCATCATTGAAAACAACTTATGAGTACGAGGGCTCCAATACTCATAATAGTATAGTAGTCATGGCCATATATATATATATACTATGCTATCGAAAGTATAGAGAATCTGGTGCTTTTGATTTTTTGATTTTTAGATTAACTAATCATTTTTTGAATTAATACAATTATTATCTTGTAGGGACCACTCAATTCTAGGGATATTATTTAATCTTAGGGCGGACCGCAATCGTCCCAACCATATCATTTTTAATCAAATGGTCAAAAATTCGAAAACATCAAATCCTCTATATTTTCGATAACATAGTAATTCTACACTATAAATATATAAATATAATATATTTTAATTATATATAGGCTGAGTGAATAATCTGAGTTTAGTTAAAATTGGGCCAATATTGTTGGCCCATAAAAACAAACCCAATAGATAAATAAAAGAGCAAAAATTTACTTAATTTATACAATTTTTCTTTCTTTCTTTTTTTCACAGAGTTCTAATTTTTCAATATGTTTCTCTCTTTCTCTTTTTCTATCTCTCACCCTATGTGACCAAACCGGAAGGCCCTCCAAGTTACCAAGTAGCAGCATATACCTGTCGTTGCCTATCTTGCTATTAATTGTATGCTTGAGAAAATATACAGAATATTTTTAAAGTAAAAAATTATTATTCATATAAAATTTTAATTTTAGTTATATATGATTGGATAGTTTAATCCAATATTTATCTATATAATTTATTTATTTTTGACTGCATAAATAAAATGAATAATATGGAGATTGAAGCGCGGAAAGACATGTAAGGCTGAAAAGATTAGATATTCAACTCATAAATTTATTTTTTCATATTATAACTATAATTTATATAATTATTTTATTACTTTGAATATTAGATATATTTTTGTAATCAAATTATAGATAATGTTCTATACAAATTAAACTATTGATCGTATGATGTTGAGAATTTCAAGCGGCTCGTGTTTAGGGCTCGAGCTCGTCGACTCGAAATTAGGCTCGCTCGAGCTCGGCTCGAATTAATTTCAATCCAAGCTTGAGCTTAAATTTAGGCTCGAAATTAATTTTAAGCCGAATTTGAGCCGAGATAAGCTCGCTCGAGCTCGGCTCATTTCCACCCCTAATGGTGAGAAATAAGATTTAAAGATTCAAAATGAGAAATTGAGATTTAAATAATGGCCAAGTGATTTTCACTATAAAATTTAAGAAGGCCAATAAAATTCATTAAAGGCTATATTTTATGCGTTAAGAAGTTCAAAAAATCTAATACGTATAACTTATAACGGAAGCTAATTAAGACCACTAAATAAGTTTTTGAATCAGTTTTTATTTGTTACATAAATGAGAAAGAGAATAGACAGGCTATGTCAAAGAAAAAAAAGACGAAAAATGGTAAAATAATGTGGTTGTACCACGTCAGCTATAGATATCAGGGATTAATATAGAGGTATAGAAAGGCTATTTTTTATGCGTTAAGAAGTTCAAAAAATCCAATATAACTTATAACGGAAGCAAATTAAGACCACTAAATGAGTCTTTGAATCAGTTTTTATTTGTTATATAAATGAGAGAGAGAATAGACAGGCTATGTCAAAGAAAAAAAAAATTGTAAAAAAATGTGGTTGTCCACATCAGCTATAGATATAAAAAATATTTAGTATGCTTGTTTTTTTTTTTTTTTGAGAGAGAGATAGTTAGCACGCTATCCGCTTCATTTATTTCATTTAAAAATAAACTTAGCTGGAAATGTGAATCAACTAGGATTCGAACTTAAGATCTCGGGTACCAACCACCAAGCATTTTGCCACTTGCTCTAGGGACGGTCAGTATATTTAGTATGTTTGTTACTCTCAAGAATTGTGATTATATAAATATTCAAGAAATATGACTCTAGTTATGCTGTTTTACGAGAGTTCAAATGTCAAAAAACTATTTGATATGCTCATAGGCCGTCCGTGCAAAAATTGACAACCAGTTCCTATGGGAAGCTAGCGGAGCGCTGGAACAACACAAGAATGGCATCATCTGGATGAGCTAGAACCAATTTTGACCCTTTTTTTGCTGCTGGTTGCTGGGATCTATCACTACAACAGAATTAGATTATACGGACATATGTTTGAGACACTTTTATGTAAGTGTCCTATTTATATCAAAACTTGAAAAAAAAAAAATCTGCTAATGGCTAAGTATAAAGCCAAATCCAACCAAAAATAAAATATTACTCTACTCAACCCACCCTACCCAGCCCATTCGGCCCGATTACAAACAAAAAAGAAAAAAAAAAATCGATTACCATCATTTTTTTTTCCCTTACTCAATCTACTGAAATTCTAGATGAAAATCCCTTCCCTCTCGTCCTCCTCCGCCACCGTAGCCAATGAGGTAGAGTTTCGACGGTTGTTAAATACTTAAATAAATATTTGTAAATTAGCAGCACTCTTTTTAAGTTATAGCGACACTTTTTAACTGTAACCATATACCTAGCGACCCCACATATAGTGACACTTTTCAAAAGTGTCGGTAATTTAGCCAGCAACACTTTTTTTGATATATACCAACATTTAAAAGTATCGCTATAGACCGTTTTTATTGTAATGTTATATGGAACGAGCGAAACAAGAGAATTTTCAATAATCACCTTTGTCAAAGTGAAGTCCTGGGCTACTATTAGTAGCAAAATCCCATTGTTGCTACCAGTTTTTTAGCCTTTAAATCAACTCTTTTTATTATTTTCAACCATTGGATTAAATACTATAATCCAGTGGGGACCACTCAACCCTAGGGGGACCATTCAACTCTAATTGACTATTATCATCCTAACCTACAATTTTTCATCTAAGGGTTAAAAATTTGATAGTAAAATGAGTGTTTTACTATTAATAGTATTCCAGCCTAATTATATATATATATATATATATATATATATATATATATATATATAGAGAGAGATATATATATATATATATATCGAGAGAGAGAGAGAGAGAGAGAGTAGGTCTCCGTGCTCCTAAGTCGTTTTTGATGATGGAGCTTCCAAATCGACGATCGGCTCCGTTAGACTTGATCTAGCGTATTTGAACTATCTAGAAAATAATTTTGTGATTTTTCGATATCATTTTCCTAGAGATCGAAAGGGTTCAAAATCAACGGGATAGAAGTATTCAAATCAGATGAAATTTTGATAGAAAATTTTTTATACTATTTACAGGAAGATCAATATGTTTGATCAAAAATTTTAATACTATATCACCACTTTTTATGAGATTTTTATTTTCAGCCGTTGATTTTGAACCCTTTCGATCGTTAGGTAAATAATATCAAAAAGTCACAAAATTTATTTTCTAGATAGATCAAGTCTAACAGAGCCGATCGTCGATTCGCAAGCTCCATCATCGAAAACGGCTCAGGAGCACGAAGGCCTCCATGCTCCTAATAGCACACAAGACCTACTCCATATATATATATATANTATATATATATAGAGTAAGGCTACTATGCTAAGGCTACTATGCTATCGGAAGCACGGAGTCTTCCATGCTTCCAACTCATTTTCGATGTTGCGACTTTCGAATCATCGATCGGCTCCGTTAAACTTAATCTAGAGTATTTGAAGTATCTAGAAAATAAATTATGATATTTTTCGATATTATTTACCTAGTGAACCAAGGGGCTCAAAATCAACGGCTGAAAATAAAAATCTTACAAAACGTGATAATATGACATTAAAATTTTAGATCAAAAATATTGATCTTGTTTTATATAATATAAAAAATTTTCTATCAAAATTTCAGGCAATTTGGATTTTTCTACACCGTTAAACTTACAAACGGCTCACTATGGCTATTAAAATTATTGATTTTGAGCCCCTTTGATCACTATATATATATATATATATATATATATATCATCCAGCGTCGCTTACTATTTACTAATTAGAAGACCAGTAATTATAAGCACAAATAGTATGTTTGATATAGGATGACTTTTATTGGTAGAAACCCCAAAGTTGGTAGAAGCTAGGGACGATGGGTTGAAATCAAAGCAGATCGAGCATCAAGCACAATTAAGCAGAGGCCCCTAGCTAGCTATAGAAGTGCTGTGTGTGTGTGTGTGTGTGTGGAGATCTGGAGATGGAGTAAAATGGCACAACCCGCGTGCACGACAGCGCATGGTACAGGTGTAGGCCTGCGGGTCTCGGCTTAATTACCAACCTGATTACTGATCAAAAGCTAACTTGCTATTGGGGTCATCGTAGAGTGTTGGTTCGGTGCTCTATCTATATATAAGGGACACGATCGAGTACTACGGTTAGAAAGGCCCAACCATGACCCGAGATCAGTTTTGAGTCCCAGCTGCAGAAAGATCTCCATTATTGGGAGGCCTGAGAACGGTGGGTTTTTCTTTTATAATTCTTGCACCACTCAGCACACTGAAGCTAGGGGATCTTTAAAAAATAAAAAAAATAAAAAATCAGCAGAGTGAAGAATTACATGCATGTGCAACAAAAAGAACTCAAACAGATTCTGGCACGGAGAAAACTTTAAGATCATCGTATCATTATGCTCCATCATGCGCGAACCACGATATGAATCTTAGGTGTAAAGGCACTCTTAAGTCACTAAATCATGGCATTAACAATACATTATGCACGTTCATCTCATCTTAACTACCAGAAAACTCTAATTTTCAACCCTTTCTTAGGCAGGTTGTTATAATTTCTTATTAACATCTCAACTACCAGAAAATCCTAATTCTCAATCCTTTCTTGGACAAGTTGTATATATTCTCTTTTAGGGCCCATTTGGCATAGCTTCTCTTTTGGGGCGCGCATAGAGTCATTAAAGTTTTCGACATCGACCAGTCCACATGTATTTTAAAGACAAAGCGACCATATCAGTCTTTTCCAGCTTAGTCATTTTCTCCAAATAAAATAAACAATTTCGTAGGTAGAACGCTTTTATGTTGAAAAATCATTATAGGTCGGATCTTGAAATGTACTGAAAGCAAATTCTTAGATGATAATCATAATAGAAAATCTTTATAACGCATCATTTATTTGTTTATAACTCGTTCTAAGATTCAAATATGCTTACCACCACTGTCTAGTGTAGTTTGTTGGAATCTTAGTTGCTAAGTCTGATGCGTTCAATATCTCCCTAGTCGTTATAACTAGTTTCCTAGGTTTAAAAAGACAAAAATCCTAATTTACTTAAAATCTATTTGGGCCTTTGTGTTCTCTCTTTTGGGGCATCTTGGGCCGGTCCTTTATGGACTTTTTTTCTTACGTTGGGTGAGAAATACTGTAAAAATTATTTCAGAAAATAATTTTAATTTTTTAACAATATATCTAAAAAATATTATAATTATAAAATAATTTTTTTAAAAAAATAATTATAAAATTAGCCTTAAACTATAAACGAAACACCATTTTCGTAAAAATATTAAAATTGATAAAAAGTGATGAATAATTTATCATCCATTCTTACTTATTCACTGTTTAGACTTATTTTTATAAATAAAAATTTTAGTCCTCTATTTTTGAGAATAATAAAAAAAAACAGTTAATTTCACACAGATCTTTGCAAATATAATGAATTAGAAATATGAATTAAAAGTGATGAATAATTTATCATCCATTCTTAATTATTCACTGTTTAGACTTATTTTTATAAATAAAAATTTTAATCCTCTATTTTTGAGAATAATAAAAAAACAGTTAATTTCATACAGATCCTTGCACATATAATGAATTAGAAATATGAATTAGAAATACATTCCTACGAAGTTCAACATTCATACAGTGAATATAGTGAATTAGATGACCTACATCCGATCGCTGATAGAAATGTATCAATTCTAGTAGAGAATTTACATTGAGTTTACAATTGAAAAAAAAAAAAAAAAAAAAAAATCTTACCTATGGTATAGATCCTTATGGATCTCCAATGTCCCCTCTGCCCTAAATTTATTCAGGCATTTGGTGCACTTATACGTCAAATTTCTATGGATTTTATTATGGTCCTCGAATGAATTGATAGGGAAGTATAGCCGCTTGCTGTTATTTTCGAGTTTGCAAGTAAAGCAGTATACCATTCGGTCTCTGTACAGGGGAATCAAGTTATCCTGCATTATATAAAAAAAGAAAAAAATATATTAGATTAATAACGATATTAAATCTATACGAAAAAGAAAAATAACTTCGATTAGATCGAAAGAAATTAAACCGAAACAAAATTTTTTACCTTGTCACGGTCACTCCTTGTGGAACCAGATGCAGGAACTGGAACAGGAATTTCTGCAATTTTTGCAGGTGGGCGATCTCCTACAAGTCAGTGATGAATACCATAATACCATTAGTCAACGCAACAACCTACCAAACAAAGAAAATTTGTACTACGTGGGACAGCTGTTGTCGTTTGAGGATGTCTAATACTATTATCCACTTATAGTCGCATCTCTCCATGAAAAGGTTTAAATGCAAAGATCATACTTATATAAAAAATCAACATCATAGTATGCCAAACAGAAAAATTAAAATATTAATTACTTCAGCAAGAAAGATACACTAACCAAGTGCATTAATTACTTCAACAAGATGATAAAAGTACATATGGCCCTATATAGATTAAAAGAATTCTTGCAATTAATGTGGTTTTAAAAAAAAAGGGCAACGAACAACTAGATGTTCAAGAAAAAATAAATGAAATATTAATCACATCTTGAAAAAAAATTCTTAAACCCGAAGAAATATTACAAAAGTGTATAAAATTTTTGGCATGTCTATAAATTGCTCCATGTAAAAGTTAATATACGTGAGAAAGAGCCTCAAGAGTCGTTTAAAAAAAAAGAAGGTTATTTACAAAATTCATCAGTTTAATGTTACAAGGAATTCAGAGAAAAATCCTAAGGTCCGAGAACCGATCTACAATACAAAGCATTCTATACTTCATCAGCCAACCCCGATCTTGAAAGCATTAAATAACCAATTATCTCATATAAACATTTTGTATTTTCTTGTCTAGAGAAGCTCATCCTGTATACTATATGTATGTTATACCTAACAGCAAGATATAGCAAGATATCAATTATCAACAACAATTCAGCAATTTTAGGTGTGTTACAAGTAGATGGACTTAGTGGAACATATTTTATCGCAGCTTATCGAACTTGATAATTTAGTTAGATTGCTTCATTACCTTCGACACCAACAGGCCAATATGGAGCCTTCGTTGGGGCATCTAGACGCTGCAAAATATCCTCATCTGACTTCATAATAGATATAGAAAATCCTGTACCAAAGCAGCTTCATGATCCAATTAGTAAAAAGAGGTTTTCTAAGTACGCCAAAAGCTTCTTGAGTGAACTGACCAGCCATATCAAGTGAGGTCATAAATGTGCCAGTGTAAACTCTGTCAACAGCAACTCCATGTTCCAGCTGCAGCTCAGGAATTGCCTTTCTGGCTGCAATCATTAGCTCCATCAGCGGAGTAGAACCCAATCTGTTTAACGTGACAATAAAGACAAGTTAGCACAAATGTTCTTTCAACGTGTTCATTGCTTTTTGTTTCTAAACATTAATAATGATATTCCTTATTAAATATTATTATGAGGATACTATGTTCACCTACAAGGTGAATCATCATATTGTAAGAAAACTACAGTTGAGGCCATATATAGTGTGTAGTTATAGACACCTTCCCATGGTTCCTATTGACCAATCACCACATGTCACTTAAAGCATATGAAAAGAGTTTTGCTGACCAAAAAAGTTATGCATCCAAACAGGCCCCTAGGTTGTTATAATAACTTGCCAATCAATCCTCTGCAAAACTACTCTTCACCCTAATTTACATATATTTTAATTGGCACAAGTAAGCTCGTTATCGAAAGAGCAAAATCTTGACAGAAGATATAGATTTCCTTCTCATCAAAATAGATTAACAATCTTCATTCTTCAACTTGCAAAGTTAAATCAAATTGCAAAACAGGAAAAATTAGGAAACAGTATTTACCCGTTAATCATGAGAACCACTCTGCTTCCTCTTGTAATAGGAACATACTGAGTTTCCTGCAAGCAGTTGAAACCATTTGCGAAGGAATTGGGACATATATATACGAGAGGACAAGTTACAAATAACACAAATATTATAACATGATAAAGTGTATCTACTGGTTTTTCCACAAAATCTCTGCATATATATAGAGGTTAATCACATCTTGAAGTCACATACTAGTTGCTTCCCCATGGCAACATAGTCCAACTATTACTGGAAAATATCAGTTACCTTGAATTCGGAAAGTTGAAATAAATTTCACTTGCTAAAATAACCCAGTTCTTGATAAAAAGAACATTCAAAAGGCCAGTAAGGAGGATTGAAATGGCAATTTCACTAAATGGAGTTGGTAATGCAGAATTATCTAAAGAACATTCAGACCCTGTTCTTGATAAAACAACAAATATAAAGGGTATTGATTCTTCTTTGTTCTTTTTCCCTATGCATGGCTTGCATAAGTCAAAATCATGTAATCTTATGCTAACAAGGTAACACGTAAATTTTAGAGGCTACGCACTACAATGTAGAATCAACCATGCAGAGTCACCTTCAGACATTATTTAGCTACTTTCAACATAGTGATATGCTGATTTAGCTCGTACCTTGTTTGATATGTAATAAAAAGATAGGGAGGTACTGTTATATGATCCTGCTGTATGTAATGCATAGCAATTTCGGCAAGTTTAAACTCGGTATTTAAGGCAAAGACAACATTTACCATATATTGTAAGAGGACAAATCTGTCACTGCATTTTTTGTCGCATTGACAAAAATCCCACAGGAAAGATGAAATAGTTACAGTTTCTCAAGTTAATACCTTACATCAAGTTACAAAAAAAATTAATAAATAAAAAATCAGCAGAAAATTGAAAAAACGTAACTAGCATGAAAAGGGAAAAAGAAAGCTCACTTGCATGCATATATAGGTTCATCTCTTAATTTATTATTTATCATCCAGTTGATAAACTAAAACAGTACCAAGTTAACGCAACATCAAAAGAACTAACAAAACATCAAAGCCAAGGACTTGTACCTGTGACAATATCTGCTTGAGAACATGAGATACAATTACATCAACAGGTTGGAGCTCAACAAAAGCAGCGCCTGGTTCCCCATGCTGAAAAGGCCAATTACTTTTCTTAAACCTTATTTGTGCAAATAAATGTAAGGCTCATTAAAATGCATTCCAAATAAGAAGAAGCAACTGATAAAAAAGAGGCTTACAAGTAACTAATACAACATAACCTAGATGAAGAGTAGAACCGGTGTCCAATTAATGCAATTAGCAACATCTAAAATCATGTAGTAACTTACGATTCCAAGACCAAGCTCCATCAGTTCTGGACCTAGATAATCCGAAGTAACCTGGCCAGGCAATGTGCACACTGACAAAGCAACACCCATTGTTCCCACCATTTCGGATGCATGCTTTGCTTCTGCAGCAACATCAGCAAGTGATAAGCCAGCGTCAGCAGCAGCCCCAGCAACCTACCAATTAAAGCAGATACAAAATAAGAGACAAACAAAAGGATCCGCTTATCATGCTTTAAAATCAAGTACAATATGTATGAATATGGCTTTGAACATTTCAACACGTAATCGGCAACAGATTGCACAGAAAAAGGTAAAACATACAGCCTTATCTGAACTGTAGTGCATCTAAAATGGCTACAGAGCGCTTAAAGATTTGACTGTACTGCCTCACTTTTCATTCCGTATGATTATAGAAAAAGCCTTTCAAGTTCAGTTAGATCATAACAGATTCCGCCCAAAAAGTCATAGAATATTAGTCAAGTAACGGAAACTTCCAATTACATTACATAATATTCTGTCAAAAAATTTCAAAATGCTATCACATGTTTATGGTTAGGTAGTTCAATCAAAACTATTAAATGATTAGGTAGTAAAAGCAAAATTTAAAGTTCAGATAGTCATTTTGAAATGTTCTGTTGTTCAGGTAAGGTCAGTACATTTTACCAAAGAAAAGAGTTCTTCATGTTTCCAACCTACAGCGACTGAAATAGGCTATGCTCATAAGTTAATTATAAGCACCAAGAATATGCACCTTGTTAACAAGCACAGTTCCAGCCAGACCTCTTCTCCCAGCTATGCCATGTGGTGGCGGCAGAGCACAGTCATCCCCCACAATAACCATCTGCAGGAATCAAAACATTACAAAACCTAACAATATTATTTTAATGAATATTTACTTTTGATCAAGACACCAGATAGTAAATACCTCCACATCATAGCCTTCAGATTTTGCTTGCTCAGCTGCCAAACCAAAATTGAGCCGATCACCGGTGTAGTTCTGTTAACATTCAAAATCAAACCTCTTGAGAAGAAAAGAACTTACATAAGCTAGCAGGCAGAAGCTATAAAGAAAGATATACTCAGATGACTTATCAATATTTTTCTTGCATTTAAAGGATAATTAAAGAAAATAGCATTTTTCAACTATTCCGTGAACATTGTAAGGGCACCAAAACAAGAGTTACGTAAAGGTTCAACCCCCTCACCCCTCCCGCCTCCCCCACTCCCCAAAGAAAAAAGCACATTGAAACAGTCAGATTTGACTAGCATAAATAAAGGATAACATAGTACCATGACAATCAGAAGGCATCCTTTAGGACCTGTTACAGCTCGAATAGCCTAAAATGCTATGGTGTCAGCACAAGTAACAAATAATTGAACTGAAAAATGAGTACCAAATGAACCATACAGCTAAAATAGAATCAGCAAGTGGAGATGTGAAAATATCTCCGGAGACGGCTGCTGTCAACATCCCTGGCCCAACAAATCCAGCATGAGCAGGCTCATGACCACTTCCACCTCCTACGTAGAAGAATGCACAGTTAAAGCAAGTATGACTACCACAAAAAAAAAAGAAAATAAAAGCAGAGGGGAAAAAAGTAAGACTAGTTAATAAGTTACCACAGGCTAGCGTCAACCAACTGAGATTTGGAAAACAACTAAGACACTAACTGGCGTTATTTTCGAATCTAAGGGTATCAGAAATTTCTGATTGATTCAACTCCAATCCTCGAATTCTGTGTAATCAAAAGTTGGCCTACTTGTACAAAAGATTGCTCGACATAAAGAGAGCTCATATGGATGAGGTGGTTGTCAGTTGTCACTGTACAGCCTGGAAAAGGCCAGAGTAAAGGACCATTTGGAAATGAAGATTAAATAAAGGTCTTATACTCTTATTGGAGCACCCAAATACTGATCCACACGTTGATCAACTTCAGAGAGTTAAATACAAAAAGAGTATTTTGGTTTGGGTCAATGGGGCTTAATCTACAGAATATCAAAGTAGAGATAATACAGACTATGCCTTCTCCAGTACAGCCCCATTTTGAAAAGAATTAAATACAGAAAAAATTGATATCACCAATATATTAGTAGATGTCTTTGGTGTCAATGAGCAATAATCCATTCTACATATTAAAAGACAGGACATCGGGGTCAGACGTCGATCACAAAGCCTAGGCTTGAACGCTTGAGCAAGGACACTTGTATGAGGGTAAAAAAGACCTTTCTTATCTTCTACTTCAATTAAATCACATGAACATGCCACAATCAGATAAACATCAACTCCCAATTCTTAAATTAGAGCATTATTTGACTATGGCAAATGGGTTCAAAGTCCATAGGAAACATTATAGAAACATAAACACTCTATAGATAACTATAACTAACCTGAAAAGGCAATTTAATTAGAGGAAATATCACTACAATATGTATGCAAACCGTGATCGCCTACTCATAATTAAGCAAACTATATGATTAGTCTTGTTTATTTGCATGCAGTAGCCATCTTGGCACAAATTGGTTGCGGAGTCACGTGGCTATCCCATGGTTCAACTGGCCTAAGTAAAGCATCGCCTGGTCCATGTTGGCTCAGATTGTCTAGTTGGTCGCTAGATAACCGCCCAAAACCACTACAGAAGAACTAGGCCAAAGGACAAGTTCAATGTCTGAAGGACAAGAAAGGCAACATGTGAAAAGAAAATCATGTATGAATAGCATGTAGGTTTAAATTGGGGTTCGTAGCTTGTGAAAATCCTAAACCTACTAAAGTGCCCAGTATAATACTAGTCAATATATATATATCTTTCATACCAGTTGTTTTCTTCCAAATGATATGGCACTTTCGGCAACTTCGTTTTCTCACTTACTCCTTACGGAAAGATATAAAATCCTCATAACCTTGCAAGGAGTTGCATCATACAATAGGGTGCGAGTCAGTAGGGCCAAATTTTCCAGTAGGGAGTGGTATTTACGAAATCCCATTTAGCCTAATCTGATACCGATTTCCTTAAATGAAAATATATACGTCGTAAGTGTGCGTGACGTCGTAAGTGTGCGTAAGCATGCGCACGTACTGTGCATACACACGCATGAACACGTACTGTGCATACAGACGCATGCATGTTTGTGTGCACACATGCATCGAGACCTGCATGTGGCACTTATCTTGTTTTCCAAAACAAAATTGTGTACTACATGTGGGCGGACATGCGGTGCCGATAGGCGGGTGAATCTATGTGCATATTTACACAGACAGGAGTAAGCGTGCACAGCGTATGTATTTCATCATACCATTTTTTACATTTCATAGGTATCTAAACACATCGAATGCCCTATTAATTGACCACCTATGCCGACTGTTCTAAATGGGATCACGACAAGAACCGAAAGCATAACTACAATGTCGTCACCTGATATGACCGCAACCTTCTCATACGTCCTGGTCGACACGTCAGCACGCAAGACAACCTTAATCTGCAATCCGTCACACCAAATGATACATCGTTGATCAAGACTCCAAAAGCAAAAGTGACCAAATCGCTCAGAAAAGGCAATTATTGGCCATTAATATTACCTGCGGAAAGCCATCCAAGTATTGCAAACGTGGATACGTCTCCACCAAGCCCTCAATGAACTCAGTCACGACATCTGAATGCAAAAATATTAAGTGAATCTCACTGAACATTGCATGATAAAAAGTACGCCGAAAAAGCCGAAAATGCTCATCAGTGAGGTACTATATCTCCAATACGATATGAAATTAATTCAGCAATGCATCAACAGCTACGCAGCAGGTAAGATGCTTGATCAGGAAACACAGTATCAAAGAATCGAAAATCTCCATAAAACAAGATGAAAGTGAGGAAATGAAGCAAACGAACCAAAACGACATCTCCAACGAATCCCACAGCAAATTGCATATAGCAAGAACACTGGACAAACCGGGAATTCTCATCAGCATAACACCATATCTCTACTCTGCTATGAATTAAACTCAGCATTGCATCAACAGATATGCAGCAGCCAAGGTACTTGACCCAGAAATCAAAGTAATCAAATCCGGCACAAAAAAAATCGATAAATTAACTAAAAATAATCTAAAATCTTCATAAAATACGCACAAAAAGAGCTGACATAAATAGAAAGAACCAAGAAGCACATTAAATAACGTAAGAACACCGAAAAAAAAATCAAGAAATTCGCTGAAAAAACAGAAATTCCCATCAGCATAACACCATATTTTTCCTCTAGTTCGAATTTAACTCGCATTCCATGAATAGACACACGCAGCAAGCACGATGCTTGATCAAGAAACACAGTAATCAAATCTCACAGAAACGAATAACTATGCCATTTCTCTACTCCACCAATTTAACTCAGCAGCGCATCAACAGATACGCAGCAACAAACATACTCGATCAAGAAAACCAGTAATCAAATCTCAGATGAGAAATAAACAAAAGATAAAACCAAAAATAATAAAAAAAAAACACGCATCGAGATCGCCGAAACGAAGCAAGAAACCCACCTTAAGACCGACCACACTATGGTCGAATACGATCAAGAACCACAAACCCCGCAACTCGGGCTCAAAACATATAAAACATCAGAAAAAAGACGAGAGGAGACCATTGGGATCGTTGACGAGCTTCTTCCCCTGGTACGCCATGGCGGATTCTCCGGATTTCGCGATCGATTCCTCCCCCGATCACGCGAAATCCCGTCGCATTGGCGGAGGAGAAGGACGCGATCGATCGATCGGTCGGATCCGATCGCGCCGCGGAGGGGATTCGGAGCAAACCCTAGTCCCCGACGAAGAGAGAGAGAGAAGAGAGAGAGAGGGGAAATGGTAGAGAGCGAGAGAGAGAGCGGGAAGAGTAGAGAGAGAGAGAGCGGGAGGAGCAGAGAGAGAGAGAGAGAGGGGCGCTTGCTCTTATATAGGCTTTGTGAAAATGTATCGAGACCCCCCTCAACTATAGAGTTATTCTAAACAAGCCGTCTCCACTATAATTCTTTTCACTAAGACCCCTGAACTTCTAGTTAATTATAATAAACTTTATTTTTGAGAAAATATAATAAACTTATTTTGATGAAAAGAATTTTAGAAATTATACTAAATTTCTTTCTTGATTTTACCGAATTTAAACTTGAGTGGTCCTAATTTTTTTAAAAAAATTTAAAGTTGACTACGCTACTTCAGAAACGAATGTAGTTGAGGAGTTCTTAGTTGAGGGGGTCTCCGTACATTTTTATGTACCTCTCTTTTTGTCTCTCCAGTGTTTTGTAATGATTTTATTTTGTGACGAGGGGCTTTTGGTAAAGATTCCTCCTGTCCGAGTAAACAAAAAATAAATAATGTGAATTTACGAAAATGCCCTTGGCGTCCACGGGAAGCTACGGTTCTGCCCGTTTGAGCTTAGACAAACGGGATAAGAATTAAGAAGGGGTAAATTGCACTATTAACCCTACATGTTTAGTAAATATTTGTTTGCTCCTCACTGTCTCAAGTTATATATTTAGCTTCCTGATCTTCTCCTGTAAAGTTATTATTTTTAGTAAATATAATTATAAATTTTAGGAGCTATTTGGTTAGATTCAGTTATAATTATACTATAGTTATAACTATCTACAGATTTAAAGTCAGTATTTGATTAATGTATTTATATTCAACTACTATATTTGTAACTATATAAGGAGGCTCAATCACGGCCATAGTTAGTTAATTCGGATTTGGCAAAAATACAGTACGAGTATAATATGTATAAAATTTATTTTCTAATTTTTAAATTTGTTGAAAAATTCGGCTTAAAAAATGGATTCAGTATAAAATATAAGATAATCTATATTTAAACATAAAAAATATAATTTTTTTTATTTAGATTTTCAATAATTCGGGAATTATTCGCAAATTATTCAACTGGCCCAAGAATTTGTGAATAATTTTCTTTTTTTGAAAAAAATTTGTAAACGGGCCGTTTAATTCGAATTTTTAATAAGTCACAAATTAACTCACAAAGATTACGACGGTTGGAACTACACCAAATTTTTCGCAGCTCCAAATGCAACAGCTGAAAAGAGCGATTGAAGTTATTATTTTAGTAGAAAAGAAATTAGATTATTTTTATAAGACTTTTTAATAAAGTATGTTAAAAGAGACGACACACAAAAAAATTGCACTGTATATGATATTTTAAATTTTTAGCTTAAAAGTTAGAAGTTTAAAAAAAATTTATAACCGAAGTTTAAGAATATTTAGTTACTTTTCTAATTTATAAAAGAATATTTTATTATTTATACTGAAATGAAAAGCCATATTAGTACACCACGAATTCATCAATCCTTCATCTAATTCAAATTTCTAAATTTATTTAATCAAATTTTGAATAAAGAAATATCGAATAAAAGCAGAAGCTATCAAATGTATGGTGCATATAAGTACAAATATATCAAATTGGATTACTTTGATTTGCCCTCTATAGTTTAGTTCATTTTTATTTTATCAAACTATGATTAAAAAATTATAGTTAATTATTCTGTAATTTTATCTCTATTTTTATCTAAAATATACACTATTAAATGACTTAGTAAAGTAAATTTTTTAATAATACAAAATAGTTAAGTATAATTTTAAATCACGGAATGATAAAGTGTAGTATCTCTAGTGTACAGCATTTGAGGCTTGTTGACATGTCGGCAGAGTGTCGGGACAAGTTCGAGTCGCGTTAGCGCGAAATAGACGCAAAACGGACTCAGTGGGACGCGAGAGCGGGAAGTTAGCATTGAAATCTGTAAAGTTCAGATTTTCAGCTTTTGTACCGGTACAACATCAGAGGTATACCGGCACCTAGCACATTTTCTGCACAAACTGCTCTCAGGTTTTTGCCATCTCTGCTGCAGCTACCGGTACAACATTACATCAGGGTAGATGAGAGGGCTTTTTTATCTTTTCTCACCTCATTGGTGTCACCTCTCTCCCTACAACCTATATAGGAGAGAGAGGCAGAGGAGAGAGTTATTTGTTGTACTCCCTCTCTCTCTTGTGTTTGGCCGTACCTAAGGAAGAGGAGGACCGAGTTGGAGCTCAGATCGACACCGACGTCGCGCCGGGGAGCCGCGGTGCGGTTCAAGCGCGCGTTCGTCGTGGTAGCATCACGAGGAGGCCGAGCGAGCGTGTGGTTCCGCTGTTTCGACTTTACGCCGGATTGGAAGTAGCTTTTGAGGTGGATTAATCGTCAGCTTACCTTATAAGTGTATTTATAGTCGACATGTATTCGTTGCGTTGTTTCGCATATTGTAATTGCTCGATTCATCGATTTAGCATATTTAAAATCTGAATTGGAGCCTAATACTTCAGCTATATATTTGTACATATTGAACTTGGATAAGACTTAGGAGAAAACCCGCGATTCTACCCTGTCATATGCTTTAACTATCAGATTTAGCTCTAAAAGCTGTGATTTGTCGTATCATCGCAGTTTCAGAGCGGTGGATACTCAAGGTAATTTAGATTGCAGTTGCACTCGTACTGAGATTCCGAGTGAATTTTTACAGTAGTGTTCAGACTGTTCCGGACAGTTGGGCGCCGTTGGGATTGACGGTGAACGCGGATTACTGATGTAGTATCAGATTGTGCCGAGGGCACGTGTGATTTAGTTGTTAGACCAGTTAGAGCCCTTACTTACAAGTTGCTGAACTAGAGGGGTACCTGCGATAGGTAGAGGTAGTTATTATATTGAGTTCTTATACATACTATGTTGGGTCTCGCTGGAGCGAGCTTTTTGTACACCTGGATATTTGATGTATGTATAGTGAACTTTTGTTTTTATATTCATGTCTTTTTATGCTAGTAGTTCTATACTACTGGTTGTAGTATTGTATGATTATAGGTACAGTTATCGCTTTGTATAAAAAAAAAAAAATTTTATATACGGTAGATTTATCGGCGTGTCCGAAAAACGAGTAATTCGGGGCGTGACATGAAGTAAAATCAACTAAACGAAATGTGAACATTAATAGGGTAGCTGTTTAAACTATGGGCGGCGAAGTAAATATTGAGCTAAAAGATGGGGGGCAAATTTAAGTTTATCCATAGTCAAAAATAAGGTAGTGTATTAAAGTTTGAAAACGAGCAAAGTACAGGGACTAATAGCGTAATTTACCAAGGACCGAAGGATAAGAGGAGAGATAAAGCTTACGAGGACGATTCGTGGCCGTTGGATCAGGATAGAACGGCGGAGGAACGGGATGAGACGGAGTGGCATATCCGGTAATTAAACCCTAACTCAGATGGCGGAGTTCTAGCCCGGGAGTTACTTCCCTTTCTAGAACGCTGCGGGCTTTCGGGGTGAAACTTATCCGCTGCGTGGCCCACAACACCAGAATACCGTACATGGTAGATCACGGCCGTTGATTTTGTGATCCGAACCAATCGAGCGGCGCCGACGAGAGGGATATTGGTGCGGACGCGGCGAACACAATAGCGAACAGCGAACAGCGCCTCGGCGCCCGTGCCGGGATGGCCACGTACGAGGCGCACTGTTTTTTCGCACCCCCACAGGTTGAATAACCCACCGTTGTACACGTGTCCTTATATTTCTATTCCTATTTGACTTAAAATTATAAAATAATAACTAGTTAAAGAACCGTAAGGTCCGTAGCGAATCCATTTATCTTTTTCTTTATAAATAATTAAATATATTTTTATAAAGTAAATAATAATATAGTTTAGTTAATTAAATAAAGAAGTTGTAGAGACATTTTCACATGCAATTAGTTGTATAAGATATGCAAATTTTGATTACAAACAATAATGCTGATCTTAACACCTGTTCGAGTTCAGATTGTAAATTCATAAGTTTATATTTTAATTATAATAAAATTTTAAAATATATAATTATTTATGCCTAATTTTTAAATATTTTATAATGCATGTATTAACTATTAATTTTAATTTTATAATTATTTAGATATAAATAATACATTTTTATAAAAAGCACTACAATTAAGTTTTTTTAAATATATTTAATTACAACAATTACATAAAATATAATAACTAAATATATAAAGTTAAGAAACACATTAAAAAATCATTAATAATAAATTTATATTTGTATTTTAAATTTAAATTTAAAATCATGTTTGTATGTGACCAATAAAGCTTTAAAATAAGAAGAGTTATAAAAGAAAAAAAAATCAAAAAAGAGAGAGATAGGAGTAGGTCCCACAGAAAAAAAAAAAAAAAAAAGCCCAGGCGGGCTCGAGTCCGCGCCGGCTCGCACCTTGCTCGCCCGTGCACCCGCTCGCGCCCGCACGCAGGCTCACCTGTACCCACCCACGCGCCTGTGCCCATGGCCGTGCCTGCGCGCACGCCCACGCCCGCTCGCCCACGCACGCCCCCTCGCACCTCTCGCGTCCGCTAGCCACGTGGCGGACAAGCAAACATTCGGTTCCCAATTCATAAGTATATATAAATAATAATAATAATAATAATAATAATAATTAAAACGTACAAAATTTTATTTGTAGATTATTGCAAATTGATCATTTCTCTTTCAAAATCTTAATTTTACTATCTAATTTTTTTAATTTATTTATTTTATTAAAGTTGGCCAATGATATTTTAATTTTAAAATTTAAATGTGTTCAGCTATATATAAATTCATTAAAGTTCGAAATTAGTTTAAGAATTGAAGTCAAAATATCTTTGACGGACTTAATTAAATAGATTGAAAAGATTGGATAGTAAAATCAAAATTTTCAAAGATTTGATAGTAAATTTAAAATAGTTTATAATTCAGGTAAAATTTATATATTTTTATCCTGAAAATATTTTTATATTCTAACGTCTAGTCTTAGGGCCCGTTTGGATACCTCTAAAAACGTAGCATAATTAAACTATGCTACGCGGGTAGGAAAATAATCCTATGAAACGTTTGGAAGAAAAAAAATAACGTAATTTTTAGAGTATAGTTATACTATACTCCAAAAAATGGAGTAAATTTATAATTCACTTTAACCAAAGAAAAAAAAATTCTACCATTTTGGGCTCCCAAAGATATATCAATTTCTAAATTTTAAATTTCAACATAAAATTTTAAATTTCAAATTTAATTTAAAATCATTTTAATTCCGATTTTAATTTAAAATTTTAAATTTCAAATTTCAAAAGTTCAGAAATATTCAAATTTAATTTCAAATTTCAACTTTCAAATTCAAATTTCAAAAAATGTCTCAAATTTCAATTTCATAATTTCAAATCTTCGAAAAGTTCTAATTTCCAAAGGTTCAAATTTCAACTTTAAATTTCAAATTTCAAATTTTAAATTTAAATTTAATTAATTTTATTTTCAATTTTTAAAATTTAAATGTTAAACTTAAATTTTAAATTTTAAATTTATAAATATGTAAATATAAATTTATTAAATTAAATTAAAATTTTAATTATAGATTGTTTATTTTCAAATTTTAAAGTTTAAATGATATACTTTAAATTATAAAATTTAAAGTTTCAAAATTTTAAATTTTAAATTTTCAATTCCAATTTATATTTCAATTTAAAAATAAAATTCAATTTATTTTTAAATTTTAAATTTTAAAATTTAATTTATATATTTTAATTTTGAATTTTAACTTTTTAAAAATTATTATTTTAAATTATTGAATTTTAAAATTTTGAATTTTAAATTTTAAAATTTTAGAAATTTAATTGTTATAAATACTGTGGAATTGTATGATCTGTATTCAAACAGCTTAAAAATAAAGTTATGGAATTTTTTTCTAGTTACAGAATTTCGTATTTCATTTAGATCAAAACTATAGAATACAAATTCTATGGAGTTTTTTAACTATGTATCCAAACAGGGCTTTAGTGCATTTAATCATATTAATCTCTTAGGCCTAGTCATTGCACAAAATATTATAGCTGAATTAAAAGGTTTAATTCTATGATACTTTACATAGATCATGTATGTCTCCCATCTTAGGATTTATAAAAATTTCAAATAATTGTTTAGTGGGAAAAAAAAAGTGATGTGATAAGTTGAGCTGCATAACACTCTGCTTTAGAGTGTGCGAATAAAAAAAAAAAAAAAAAAAGACTAAAATGCACATTTTGTCCTCAAACTATGAGTCGCATAATACGTGGGCCCTCAAATTTTAATTTATTATAATTTCTCGCTCAAATTTTTGTATTGCTCTAATTAAATTTACAATCCAATTTAGCCGAGACACTTCCTAGGAGTTAAAAATCTAAAAAATTTTATATTATTTTTATTTTTTATAAGATAATAATTTAATATTAATGATATAGAAGGTAAGATTTACACTTTCTTTAGAAGTGTACCAGTTGTAAACATTTTTTTTTTTTTTAGCTTGACAGCTGTACACTCCAATTTAGGGTGTACATTTTACAATTTTCAAATCTGACTATTACCATTATTTTAATTATTTTAGTTGAAAAACAATTTGTATCCTCATCCTATATTTTAAAAGGGAGGAATGAGAGAGAAATAAGAAGAATTCTGGATCAGTAAAATTGATGTGAGAATAAAAATTGAATTTAAATTGGATTAATCTGAGTTATTTTTATTTGGGATATAAGATATACACTCGCATCCCATTTGGTTCGAGGATAAGGAGTGGAATAACCCTTTATCTCCCTTTATTCCCAAACGCTATTTTTCATACCTTAGAATAATAGTTCTCGGTTATCTAGAATATGCTCGTATAATCTAGTATGGATCTGAAATTGCTATTCCACCCTTATTTTTGCAACAAGTAAAAATAAGATTAATTAAACTCTATTTAATAATTTTAAATTATTAATTAATCTAATTAATATATTTAAATTATTAATTAATCTATTTTCACTTCTTTTTTATTTTAAAAATTTAGAAATAAATTTTAAAATTTAAAATTTTAACATTCCAAATGAACTAAAATTTTAAATTTTAAAAATAAAAGATTTAAATTAAAATTTTAAAATTTTAATATTTAAAAATTTAAAAATTAAAATTTAAAGTTTTAAAATTTTAAAAATTTAAAATTTAAAATTTAAAATTTAAAATCTCAAGTTATAAAATTTAAAATTTTAAAATTTAAAATTTCAAATTTTAAAATTTAGAATTTAGAATTTAAAATTTAAACTTATAAACTTTAATTTTGAGATTAAAAATGTCACGTCCCGCTATCGCCAATTTGGTCGACCCGGACCCGTACACAAACGCCGAGCGGACAACACCTCCCTTGTCCGTCCTAGGCTCAACAATAACGAGTACATGTATAAAGAAATAAACAATTTTCAGGATAATATTTCAATATATATGGCTTGCACGAGGGCAAGCAACAAGAACGAGTGAAAGTAAGCTAGCTAAACATGCATTCACTGTATTTTTTTTGTA
This sequence comes from Ananas comosus, assembly GCF_001540865.1. NCBI lineage: Eukaryota > Viridiplantae > Streptophyta > Magnoliopsida > Poales > Bromeliaceae > Ananas > Ananas comosus. The sequence goes on from NC_033635.1 coordinate 9,668,040, forward strand.
AACTTTAAACCAAATTGTAAAATTGAATAACTACAACATTTAGTTATTTACATGTTCATTTATACATTTATTTACAGGTTCCTTTGACATCAAATATATACAATATGAAACCAAAATGGGTATACCACTAACCTCTGGAGTCCTCTAGCTAAGATGCCGGGCCTTTGCCGCGATCCTCGGCCGCTCCGCTCGTGTTAGGATCTGTATGGTTAGTGGTGTAAGAACTACTAAAAGTTTCCAGTGGGTTCGGCCGCTGACCTCGCCGACTCACCCACTAGGTCTATTCAGGCATATGTAGACAAAAAAAAAAGAATAAATAGTAACCAGGTATAACAGATAACTACTACAATGCTTGTACAAAACTGAAAGGAATATTATATAACATATGAAATTGATGCATGCATCCTATTAATAATCATTACCCAATCAAACTGGTTAACCATTTGGTTAACAATAACTCATCAACCAAATCCCTAGTATCGAGGAGACACAAGCTACATCCCGACGGGACCGTCTACTGGGGAGACGCTAGCTCCTAATCCAGTTGATGACCACTCCGGAGCTCATCGCCCAAGGACGAGCGACCTTCCTCGAGCATTAGACTAATGTGAGTATGATCTGGTCCTCGTTTAGAGGGTCCAATGAATGACAATGCCACACTTTAACTCTTACTAGATCTTTATGCTAGTTTTACAATTCCAATCTCGATGCTAACTAATTCTCTAATCACAATGTCGCCAGATTCACTGTTGCTATAGTCCACAGTAAGTTCACACATTCATAGGATTCTATGTCTATATTCTACTGTTTACATGTTCTTTACATTGATATGAATTTAATTGTTCAGTTACTAACTGCATAATGACAATTTCCCTATAATGTATAAATATGATACAATTCATATATAAATATGTTCAACAAGGCGACATAGATATAAAGAGAGATTTGAAAATTTCGGATAGCACCACCCACCTCGTAGGGATGCCGAAAGACTAGTATCAACGCCTCGAAATCTATGAGCACCTAGTCCCCGCAACTCGATGCAAACGAAGCTAAAACGATGTCTATCGTAATTAGCACGCCGTAGATTTGTTGGAATGTCAATTCGAGCTTCCGAGCACGCCAAACTTTTCTTCATTGAGGAATAAAAGAGGTTAAACTCAATTTATATTCATAATTTAATAAGTTTCATATTCAGCCCCAAACTCTATACATGTTGCTAACATAACTCTCTTTAGGTTTACTTGGTAACTAGAAACCTTAGTAATCCTGATTCTTACAGCTTAAACCTTCTTAGAACCAATAGGCTTCTTCTCTAAGTCAATCATCATAACCCATAATCAGGAATTAAGTTCCACTTGTCCCATGTTACACCTTTCACTTATATGTATACTACACACATATACATATATATGGCATAGAGTTGGTTCTATATAGGGTTTACAACATTTAGAAACTTTAGCATCTAAAAACTCTTTATTCAGCATCTTAGTACAGCAGATACTTTCATTCTTTCTCAGGAATTAACATTACCATACTTCCAATTTCACTTTCTAACAAACAATTCACAAGTATATATATTCATATATTTACACATATGCTGTCAGCATCATGTTTCCTAAGCTTTTGTAAGGACTGAGATTTTTTTGACAGTGCTACTAAACTCTCTGTTGATGATGTTTATGTGTGTAATTTAATTACATAAGCACTCGTCAAGTTTCGGGTGAAAATGAGCTAAAATGGAGAAGATACGCGACTTTTAGTTTTCACTTAAGTGAATAGTAACTCTGATTTTCCGGGGAAGCCACAGAGTAGAGTTGGCTTCTGGTGCGTATCGGACTCCGTTCATATCAGTCCAATAGCTCGTTTCGACCGGTTCAGCTGTTCTGGAACTAGTGGCGCTGATGGATTTTGAGTTTGACGCACGGATTTCGAGAAAATCCAAAAATACATGTTTTATATGTATTTGTGTGTGTGTTTCCTTCT
>NC_033635.1:9675564-9686863 GCF_001540865.1 Ananas comosus
AGCTTAGTCAGTTTATATGGTTCAGTATTTTTATTACATTGGAATATGTGGACTTTCATGAATGTAATAAAAGGATTTCTGGATTTGGTAAAATAAAAGGTTTTCTACCCCTCGTGGTAGCTTTTATAAAAGATAAAAGTTTTCGCGTATGGAACAGTTTTCAAAAGATTTTTCGTGGACTTTTGTTTAAACATCGAATGTAAAACTACGGTGTGAATGGTGAATGTATGAAGGTATAGCTATCTGTATATTCATTTAGTTGTGGTTGTATACTGTTTGTACTTTTGTACTTGTGCGACGCCGTGTAAATATAGGGGAGACTCTGTCCGTGTGAACAGTGGATTCCCTGTATTTGTGGCGGATCTGGCATACTCTGGGGTCAGGTTTTCAAAAAAAAAAAATTTAAACGCTTTTCCGCTGTGTTTCAAACTAAAAGGGGACCCCGGGGCGTGATAGCTTTTCATGGTATTAGGAGTCTTAATACCTAAAATCTGCAATTTAGATCTTTTTAGAAGGTAATTACACAATAGTTAACATTATCCTCATTCTGAAATTAAGGTCAATTTACCCCAAATTTCATTCCTAACTAGTGAAGATATCCGCGTGTTGCAGCGGATCGATTCTATAATAAAAAATGATTAAAAGAAGCTGAAGACAAAAGAAATAGTAAAAGCATAAGAAGAATAAGAAAAAAGTTGAATAACAAAAAAAATAAAAGTAGAAACAACTGAAGCAGCAATAATAGGGATAGATATAACGAAATTTAGAATTGTAGAAGTTGAAAAAAAAACTGCAAAAGTTGGTGCCAAGAAAAAGCAACAGTCAGCAACAATAAAAAGAGTGTGTATGTATTTCATTGTTCAAAATAGCCTTTTGTACTACTTTATTAGTTGTTTTTTTGTTCTGAATAAATGAAATGCAGATTGCGCTATTTATTATTAATTTATGTAAAAAATGCCTAATAATTATAAAATAGATAAAATATTTGAGCTAAAGAATAAAAAATATATAATGCTTAGATATACCAATCAACCAAATATGAAGACCCAATCTCCAAAGTCAAGATTATCCAAGATTGCAAATAACCTTAACCCATATATTAAGACATAAATGGTAGGGCAAATAGTTATCAAAGGAGCACCCAATTTAAGCTTTACTCCCCCATTATTATATAAGTACAACCTCAGCAGAAGAAAAAAAGAAAATGCAAAACTATTCTCAATCTAACAATTAAAATCATAAAATATATGTAATATACCGAAAATTCGGAAAACAAGTATCGAACTTTAGTCAAATTGACCAAAGTGCGAGGATGGTACACTTCGGCAAGTCCGGAGGTGTTAAAATGATTAAAAGTGAGTTACGGGAGGTTTTCGAGAGCTAAAGAATCAAATTCTGCAAAACTGCAGGTTTTCAGCTCTCGGGGACCGGTCCTTGGTGGGAGAGACTGGTCCCCGAACGCGTGCAGAATGAGACAGCCGAAAAATCGGCTAAGTCCTGAAAAGTTAGCTCTCGGGAACCGGTCCCTGCCTGAGAGACCGGTCCCCGAGAGACCGGTCCCCCAAGGAGGGACCGGATGCATTGCACGCGGCAGCTCTGGCTGCGCAGGGTGGACCTTCGGGGACCGGTCCCTGCTCGGGGAGACCGGTCTCTGCCTGCGAAAACTGCCCAGTCCAGGCAGTGCACAGAGGTAAAAGTTGAGGGGTTTATTTGCATTTTGGCAACCCAATAGCTATGTTATGGGGCCTAATGAGATTTTCTCTCATTCTCTCCCTCACACACACTCTTTTCTCTCCCTCTCTCTCCCTAGAAGACAAAAGAGAAGAAGAAGAAAGGAAGAAAAGAAGGAGAAGAAGGAAAAGAAGGTGAAGAAGAAGATCAAGGAGCAAAGGAGCTTCATCTTCTTCCTCTCTAGTGCAAGAAAAGGAAGCTTACAAGGTAAGCTTTGAACCCTAATGTAGTAAAACCCTAGAAATGGGTTTGAATGAACCTAGAAATGGTTTCTAATGGAATATCTAGTAGTTTGAAGCTTTCTTTTTGCTTCTTTAAAGATCAAAACCATGGTTGAGCTCAAGGTGAGCTTCAACCCACCTCTAATGGTGAAATCTAATCTAGGGTTTTGGAAAGCCTAAGAATGGTTCTAATGGACTATTTAGAGTATAATGAAGCTACTTTTGCTTCCCAAAGAGATCAAACCCTAGGTTTTGATATACATTGGAGCTAGGGCACCCAAATTGGGGCTTTTGCTCATGAGGGTTTCTAAGTGCAATTGACCCTCTAGAAACCTAATTGGGGGTATTTCCGACGCGTTGGTGCGTTCGGATTAACGTTGCGAAAAGCCGATCAAAAGTTATGGGCAAAATGGCCTAATAAGGGTTCGTTTTGCCGCAGGTAAAGAACGAAGCATCTAAAAATCCCAAAGAAAATCATCGGAGCACCTTTGAAAGCCTACGAGGTGGGTGGTGCTTCTCAAACTCATTGAACTTCTCTCTATGCCTAATGTGTCATTCATTTGAGCATGTATATATATATTGTTGCATGCATTTTAGGGTAAAGTAACGATGAAAATGTGATGTTGCATGATTGTGAGTACATCTTGCATAATATGATGAATAAGAACTATGTAAATGTCGAAAACCCTATGTGTATGCATGAGAAAAAGTGAGCACCCAAAGTGAGCAAAAGAACCGAGTGACACTATGACATAGATCGAGTGGCATTTGAAAAAGTAAAGAACACTAGAGTTAGTGTGATGCAAAGAACTAACGTGATGTAAAGAATGATGAAAATGACAATGTCTAAAGTTAAAGTAATGTGGGGAGTAAAGAACACAAAGTGCTAGAAGTAGCCAAAAGTAAAGAACGTAAAGAATATAATTGCTAGAGTTAGCGAAAGCAAAAGAAAAAGTAAAGAACCACGATTGCTAGAGTGGCAACATAAAGTGAAAGAAAGAACACTAGAGCTAGTGTAAAGTCAAGATTGAACTTATAAATCCTTTGAGTTAAGGATATGATCATACTTGCTATGAGTTCCGTGCTCGAGGGCGGTCGCTCCCCCTCGGGCGATGCGCTCCGGAGTTATGCATCACGGGTTGGAGTAAACCCGAAGGACGGTCCTAGCGGGTGAGTTCCTGCGATGATGGACTTAATGTGAAGCAAGTTAATGTGGCGATACCCCCGGGTTAGCCTTGAGATTAAAGAACAAAGAGCAAAGAAAAGTGCAAACACAAAGAACAAAGAAGTAACGTGTAAGAAACAAAGAATTGGCATAATCTGCATATGTTAATGTTGAGCATATTCCTTGTTTTGATATCAGGATATTCAGCAGTCATGTGTTAGATTGTTACTATATTTCAAGCTTTCCTTTCTATTATGCATGAAGTTAGTCTAGTGGGAAAGCTCGTGAGTGTTGAGGCGAACCCACTGGAATTGTTGTAGTTCTCACCCACTTATTTCCACAGAGCGCGGACGACGCGAAGCCGGCGACGCGACGAGGTAAAGGATATCGCGCTTAGTCAGGAGGCCACCACAGTTGGGTCATTTTGTTAGTAAACACCTTTATATCTTTTGTCTTGATGATTTAATGAGGTAAGGAAATAATGTAAAGCTTATTTTGAGGTAAATGTGATGTAAGAAAGAAATGATGAAATTATGTAATGAAATGCAAAGAATCCTAAATTTAAGAGATAGATGCAATGTATATGATCTAAAATGAATCATATTACTTGTGAATGTTTAGTTTCCTTTTTCTTTCACTAATGGCTATTGCTTACCCTCGTGTAAGCCGTTTGTGTATGTTTCCGCTAGTGCTTTTCTCTATTGATGAAAATGTACATGTGATGAGCCTTGGGCGGATAGGGGAAACTCTGTCCGTTCGGCGTCTGTTTGACGTGCTCGGGTCGGGCCAAATTGGTGCCGGTCTCGGGGCGTGACAATATAACTCTCAACAAATCAATCAATTGTTTCTTCCCAATCGGAGAAAAAAAATCTTGTATAAGTGGTAAGATCATCATAACCTAAATAAAACAAACACGTATAGTAAAATGTAAACACTAAGAAAAAGGTGAGTTTGATACATTGCTAAGTTGGCCTACTGTAATACAATGATTTAAATAAAAGTGCTACAGAGTTATATATAATCAGCTCTAGTCAACTCAAAACCATAGCACCATAACGGTTCCAGGGGAGTTGGGGGCCGAGGGTTAGGAAAGAGGTGGCAACACGTGATAAAAGTCGTTGAAAAATTATAGTATTATAGATTTTACACAAACCTCACAAACTGCAGCAAGTTTCTAAACTTAAAAAAAAAATCTTCATTAAAAGAACTCGGGTATGTGAATATTGGGACTTATGTGAAAAATTTAAGAAAAGTTTAAAATATAAAATGGAAAGATAAAATAAAAATTTGAAGAGGCTAAGAGCTTTCATCTTTTAACAAATTACAAAAGGTACTTTACCTCTCCTCTCTCATGTCTTCTGCTATTGGAATTCTCTTAAGAGCCAATGGCTACAGTAGCTTCTTTAAGGCATCTAAGTTGCCTTTTTTACTTGACTTCCAGTAAAATACAATTAAACTGAAAAAATATAAAGGCTTAAATTTAGGTTAGCTCAAAAAAAAAAAAAAAAAATAATCATTAGTGTCCTTTACACCAAGAGCGATCATATCTATCATTGCCTCTTCAAGGTAGATAAATAGATAAGATTGAAGAGGCTTTAAAAATTAGAGATCGATATAAATATTTGAGAAAAAAATCAAGAACACTTGATAAACAATTAGTCATCAACTCCTTTAAAAGAATAAGATCAATTTATCTATATAAATTCATTCCACTTTACAAAAATTCAAACCTAGGAGTGCTGAAATTGCTAATTTGATAAAACCATTTTACATAGACACTATCAATCCCTAAACATAAAAATACAGGGTTCTTTCTTATAGCTAGAAAAAATCGAGCAATGGTTGTATTGAAAAGCAATGAACCATCAATACCAAAGAAACCCAAAAGAAAGTTGATGAACTTCATGGAAAAAATATAAAAGAACATAACACATTTAAGATTATTTAAAAAAAGAAAAAAAGATGAAGATTTAGATTCATCTTTGAGTATTATAACCTTTAACTTATCAGCCTTGTGCTCAAGTAAGTTACATTCAAGCATGAACGTCCGTAGCGATTACATCCAATCTAGCTTAAATAAGAACAGTAGTTTCATGCTATCTGCCTTGACATTTGATTATTGATATGGAACTTACATGAACTCAACAAAATTGCCCCATATCTGCCTTGAGAAGTTATTACTATGTATTGTAATATATGCGCTATATTTATAATTGAAGAGTGCTTGATTTAAGTTCTGTCATTGATGGAGAAACTCATTATCAAAGTTTATATAAATTCTGTGCAGGGATGAATAATGAAAATCTACTCTAGTAGTTTCATCTAAAAAATAAAGCTTGAATAGGGCCCATAATAACTCAGAAGGCTGATTTCTTTAATGTAAATGAGAGTATGAAATTAAAAAACTAGGCAGCCGTAATAATAATTTTTATTATTAAAAACTAATCAAATACCATAATATATATACCTTCCAGCTGAATAAATCATCAATTTGACTGGCAACATATGTCAGATTGGAGCATCAGTTTGTACATCTCACTAACACATCAAGCAGAGAAAGAAAAAAAGAAAAAAATAATAATATGACACATAAAATCAAACATTCACACTATCCATTTTCTGATGTTAAACCTTTGAGTGCCAAATATTTGTGATAAGGAAAACTTATAATAAAATATAGTCATGCAGTTATATTTTCAAGAACTAAAGAAATATGATGATACCGGTGTGTTAAAATATTTTTCATACCTCTGCTATAGTCAAGCTAATTATCAACTATTTCCTTCCTACAGTTCCAGTCTTAAATTTGCATGTGAATTATTTTGTGAACTTTTAGCTTATTGCTGTAGTGTGATGCCTTTGAGGTTTTCTTTTTCTATTATATTATCCCAGATCAAACTTTGTCAAAATTAATAATAGATGTGTTTATAACTTACACATTTTCGTGTTGTATAATTTTTGTTCAGTTTTCTTTTTTCTGCTTGAGATAATGCATTTAAAATACTTAATAAATGAGGAACAAATATTTTGTTAGGCCAAACACCAACCTTGGAGCAAATGTTATCCCTACTTGAGATAATATCCTTATTGCCAATGAAGATGGTTCCAAATGTCGAATAAAGGAGACCGGTGACCTAACATACACATCTCAGTTTTAGATAACAATCTCGACAAAGAACCTAATATATGTCGAAAATATAGTATAGGAAATACACACATTATTTTAATAAATGTGGTTTTCTCAGAACCATTTGGGCTTAGGCCTATGCATTCTCCTTGCGCCATGGCGAGTGATAGGTTGTGGATTGCATGCTTGTTTGCAGTTCCATCCTTTTTAGGGTCAAATTATAGAATAATTTTTGCATGGCTTACCTGGAAAATTCATTACATTTAAAATCTACAAAGTAAAATAATTGTGCATAAATAAAACATTTTTAGATTTCTTAATTAGAAGGTAATAAAGCTGCTCTATAGTATCCATCAAATGCATACTATGAGAGCTCATAGAATCCGTGATACGGAACAAATCTTGGAAATAGGGCTGGCAAATGAGCGAGCCGGCTCGTGTTCGACTCGCGTTCGACTCGATATTTGGCTCGCTCGAGCTCGACTCGAAATTAAATGAGCCAAGCTTGAACAAAAAAAAAAGCTCGAAATTCATTTCAAGCCGAGCTTGAGTATTACTCAGCTCGTTCGAATTAGGCTTGAAAAGCTCGAGTATATATATATATATATATATATATATATATATAGATATATATATATATATATATAGATATAGGTAGTATATATATACCCTATATATATATAGTATGAGTGAGTGGTTACTATGCCTATCGAAAGTATAGAGAATCTGCGGTTTATTCGATTTTTGATTCTTTAGATCACTGTCCTTAATTCATTTCTTATTTTTTGGGATTAATACTATTATTACCTTGTAAGAACGCACTTAATTCTAGGTATTAGTTAATCCTAGGGGGTCGCAATCATTCCAACCATACAATCTTGAATTCAAAGCGTCAAAATTCGAAAAATACAAATCTTTATATTTTCGAATAGGCATAGTAGTTCCACATTATATATATATAGAATATTAATAGTATATATATATTTATATATATATAGTATTATATATCTAGTATATTATATATAGTATATTTAAGCAAATAGATAAAGGTATAAGTATATTATGTATAGGTATAGCTGACCGTGAATAACTTGATTTAAGTTAACCTTGGGCCTAATGTTGTTGGCCTATAGACTAACAAACGTTAATAGGACAAATAGAAGGAATGCGAATATTTTCATCTAACTTAGTACATTTTTAAAGTTTCTTTCTTTTTTTATAGATGCTTAAATTTTTGCAAGTATGTTGTTATTTCTTGTCTCTGTTTCTGCTCTCTCACCCTAAGGTGGCCAATGCGGAAGCCGTGCTAGATTACCAGTAACGAGCATATACCTGCCGGTTGCCTTACCTTTGCTATTGAATTAGTATACTTGAGAAAAGTATACAGAATATTTTCTAAAGTAAAAATTAATTATTTCATATAAAATCTTTAATTTTAATATATGATGGATAGTTAATCAATTATTTATCTGAATAATTATTTGTTTTGGACGGCATAAATGAAAAATGAATTAGATATGGAGATTGAAGGGCGGCAAGGAAATAAGACAGGGGTGAGGTTGAAAAGATATAGTTATTTCATACTTCATAAATTAGTTTTTTCATATTATAATGGACTATATTTTGGTATATTATTTTGTTACTCTTGAAACTATGTAGACATATTTTCTGTAATCAAATTAATAGTAATGTTCTATACAAATTAATAAATACTATTTGCATCGGTCGAGATGTTGGAGATATTTGCAAGCGGGTCTCGTTTTTTATGGTTTTCTGAGCTCTTCTCTGATTCTCGTTAATATTTATGTGCGTCTGTCTCTTTTGAAGCTCGGCTCGTTTATATTTTTTTATATTCATATTCTCATATAACTGATGCTATAATTTTTAGTGTCTTTCAATATTAGTTTTTAAGCGTATATTGAGCTGCTCGTATTTTGTGCTATTGTCTTCCTTTCGGTGATTGTTTCTTTGTTCTTTCGTTCCATTCTCTTTTACGTTTTGTTTAATTCTTCTTCTCGTATTTTTTCATCTATCTCTTTTCCAAAATGATTTTCAGGATTTTTTTTTTGGAGATTTATTTATTCTAGTGTTATATAGATATGTATCGATATGTCATGCGATAATGCTTATTTGTCTTGTAATATCTGTTGTAATGTGGTTGGTCTAATATTATTTCTTATATTTTTGAAATTTAGATATTATCTTAAATTTTAGAATTTTGAAATTTGGATATTACCTTAAATTTTAGATTTTAAATTTAGATATACACCTTGGAAGAGGGAGTTATCAAATTTTCGTATACGTTAAAATCTAAATTTTATCTTGAAATTTAGATTTTAAAATTCAGATATATATCTTGGAAGAGGAGATAACTCTCTCTTCCAAGGTATTTCTGAAACTGCAATTTTGATGAATATAAAAAATTTGGTTAGTGTAACTTGGGTTTTAGAGGTGCTTACGCACAGATATAGTATCGCACTGGTATGCAAGTAAAAGCCAATGATATGATCTTGGAGATGATCAGACTGCCAAAGAATTTTAACATCAGATTGAAAATATATTTAACCACTGCATAAAAATGGCAAATAAATTAAGATCATATAAACATTATCAAACCATTAAGGGATCCCATTTTGATTTCAATTTGATGAGTTTGAGAGAAAAATCTATTACCCAAATTTGACAGGCAACCGAGGTGCGGCAACCATAGAGGCAGTGAGGGTTGTGCGGACGCATTAATTGGAAGGGGAACCAGCTTCATTGCCGCACAATCCCAAAAAGCGAAGAAGGAGGCTGCTGCCAGGGAAGAGAGGAAAAAAAAGGTGAGGAAGCAGGAAAAAAAAAGGGTCGGGAAGTAGGAACTAACTGAGAAGGCAATAGATGGCATCGAAGCGACGGGGAGACGGGATCGAAACGACGGGGAGATGGGATCGAAGCGGTAGGGGAGGCAGGATCGAAGCGGCCAGGAGATGGGATCGAAGTGGTGGGAAAAACAACCGGATCAAAGGGGCGACAACAAAAAAATCCCAAGAGAGAAGCGAGTTGGTTCAGTTATAAAATAAAAAATCAGTGCAAGAATAAAATGAGGAAGAGAATACTGACAACTGGGTCCCACTCATTAAGTCTAAAACTAAGATTAACATGACACGTGGCTAGATAATACGGAGATTAATAGGTTTATATAGATGAACTATATATGCACATACACCTCTATATATACATGTATTCATGCAGTTTTCAGCATATATATATGCAGTTTTCAGCATAGTCTCAAGGTCCCTATATACTAATATAAGTAGTAATCAGTTAGAAACCTCTTATTTAACACCTTTATACAGCAGGGAAAATCATTTTATCTCAGATTACATCCTAACAATCCATTAATATATGCATATAGGCTGCTAGCAAGTTTCTTTAAGCCTCTACAAGCCTTAGAAGTTAAGATCACCCTAGTTTAACCTCTTATAAAGCAACTAGCATCACACTAAGTAAGAAATATACTAATTCTTACCTCAATTTCCTTCTCCCCAGCTGAATCCCTGCTCACAAGCCTCTTCTCTCAGCTTTTTAACCCTTTTTTTCAGCTCAACTTACCAAAAATCTGCACTCCACTAACCTTTCTCTCATCCACTACCTAGGTTGTAGAGAGAGAGAGAAAGAAACGAAATAAGAAGAGAAGGGGAGTTGATTCCCTATTCACAGCAGCTGGGGAAAGTAGCTCAGCTACAGATAAGATCAAAACAAGTGCAACTAACCCCTCCACAAGCTGAAATTTGCAGTTTTCACAAAACAGTCCCTATAGTTTACAAAATAGTCCCTGCACTAAATAGCAGCTGGCAACAGCAACAGTTTTCAGCAGCAACAATAACAATAGAAACAGCTGCTGCAACCAGCAGTAGCAGTAGCATTCAGCAATAGCTAGTGCACTTAAACCCCCCAAAAAAATAGGAATTCTGCTTTTGTAAGGACTGAGATTTTTGTAGTGTAGCTAAACTCTCAGTTGAAGATGTTTTTGTGTGTAATTTAATTACAAAACGGCCCCGAGGCACCTGCCGCCGCCCTCTCAAAGGTCCGCCGCCGCCGCGCGACCACCGACGCCGTTGGACCGAGCCGGTCCGAGCCGGACCCGACGGCGTCCGCCGACCTCGCCGACGCCGCCGCGTCCGCTGCCGCCGCCAGCCGCCCCTACGATCGGCCTCGTGCCCCGCTGTGGCTCCCTCCCAGGCTTCCACCGCCGTCAGAGCCCAGAGGAGTGTTGGGCTCTCCTCTCTCCCTCTCTCTTTCTCTCCCTTCCTTCTACCTTCACCACCGACGCGCCGCCAACCGGCCGGCCCCGAGTCAGCCGCCGCCGGACCCGCGTGCGTCGTCCACGTCCCCTTCCTCTCCCTCCGCCGACCCACCAACCGATCCCGATCCAATCCCAATCCACCTTGTTTTGGGATTTCTCGTTGATATATGTTCCGCGTTGAACGTTTTTCCAGGTGGTTTGTGGCCTTAAAGTTAGGCTCGGGGAGTGGCTTGCTGATTTTGCGTACTTGCGGGGAGGTGCACGCTAGGGAGCGCTTTGCTATGTATTTTATAGCGCTGAAAGCGCTTTTATGGCAAAACGGTGATGGCTGGAGAGGAGCTAGTTGCGCGCTAGAGGCGTCTAGGCAGGCAGTCTAAACGCTTGCCTAACGTGGCCACGCTAGTCGTGGAGCCTCTGTTGTTTCAACGCTAAAGCAAAGTAGAACTAGCTGGTGCCTAAGTGCTGTTTTAGGTTGGAAGAAGCTTATCTTCCTTTGTGTGTGTATTTATGTATATTTTATACATAAAAACCTAAAAGAGCTTTAGGCACGCAGTTTGAGTTTTAGGCAGTCGTGGTAATCAAGGTCTTGTCGACTGGGCCAGCTTTGCTCGATAACCTGACGATATTTGTCTCAGGCCATGCTCGGTCTTCGGTTGAAGAGTGGCACCGAAGAGGCCTTTTAGCTCAATGATAAGTGAAATTCACTTTGAACCTTTAGCGCATCTTAAAGGCAAAATTGAGCAAAAGCGGGCTTTGAACTGCTCACG
>NC_033635.1:9687014-9854980 GCF_001540865.1 Ananas comosus
AAAAAGGTTTTCGAATGGTTTTTATGAATGAATGAATTAGAGTTTAAAAACAAAAGCTTCCATGTAGGGAGCACTTTTAAATAGGATGTTTGTTGTATTGTGCATTGCATCATCCAGCGCCTAAGGAGTGCTTAGAGGCATGCATCATTCTAAGGATTGTTAGCTGTATGGGATTGCATATCATGCCTTGGTTGTTGATTGGTAAATGTAGGTTGTGGTTGTGATCCTGTTGTATCGTTGGTACGCCGTGCAAATACAAAGGAGACTCTGTCCGAGTGGACAGAGGAACTTTGTATTTGTGGCGGGTCTGTACGTCGCGTGGGCCAGGTTGAAAAAAACGAAAAAAATGGCACGTTTTTCGCAACTCTGTTTTAAAAAGGCTTTTAAAATCGGCCCCGGGGCGTGACAGCTTTTACAGATTAGTCCCTGCAATTTTTTTAGTGAAAAATCTGCACTAGCACACTTATCTCCAAGGTGATTTCACACTTCTACTTCACTGCAAATACTTCCAAATACTTTCAAAACATACTAATGACCATCCCAAGCTACTAATTTAGCTCGGAATTAAACCAAATTATATTTTTGCATTATCTTGATCAATTTGATCAAGATTAGCAATGTGATCAAAATTCGATGTATTACAATCTCCCCCTCCTTAAATAGTTTCGTCCGCGAAACTTAAATTCATACCTTAATTCTCCTGATCGAATAGATGAGGATAGGACTCGCGCATATCTTCTTCCAATTCCCACGTGGCTTCACGCCTCAAATGATTGCTCCATTGCACTTTCACATAGGGAATAGTGCGATTTCGCAATTCTTTCACCTCACGGTCTAAAATACATACCGGATACTCTTCATAAGTCGTATTCTCCTGTAACTCCACTGGCTCATACTCTAGTTCATACCCAGAATGATGTACATACTTGCGAAGGTTCGAAACTTGAAACACATTATGTATTCCTTCGCTTCTTGAAGCACATTAGGACCAAGAACAATCTTTTCTCCTACCTCACTCCAATGAATAGGGGATCGACATTTTCTCCCATAGAGAGCTTCAAATGGTGCCATTGCAATACTCTCCTGGTAACTATTATTATAGGCAACTTCAGCCATTGCTAAGAAATCATGCCAACCACTCTTGAAGTCAAGTACACATGCCCGTAGCATATCCTCCAAAATCTGAATCGTCCTCTCCGACTGTCTATTAGTCTGAGGATGAAACGCCGTGCTAAAGTCGAGCCGTGTGCCAAGAGCATCCTGTAAACTCCTCCAAAAGTGAGATGTAAATCGCGTGTCTCGATCAGATACAATCAACGTCGGAACCCGTGTAATCTCACAATCTCGTCAAGGTTCACCGGTGCTAATTGTCCTACGACCAAGTAGTATGAATCGACAAGAAATGTGTCGATTTCCTAAATCGATCAATTATCACCCATATAGTGTCGTGTCCAGTGTCACGCCCCGATCCCCGCCAATTTGGTCGGATTCGGCCACGTCAACAGACGCCGAACGGACAGAGCCTTCCCTGTCCGCCCAAGGCTCTAGCAACAAGTATAATAAAAGTAATCAACAAAGAGATTTGCAATTATACATGACTTGCACGAGGGTAAGCAACAACGAAAGCGAAAGCTCTAAGCTATAGCATACAACCACACATGATATTTGATTAAATTTAAACCAAATACAAGTGAACTAAGCTATTACATCTATTTTGCTTTTATTCATAAAGTCTTTTACATCTTAATCATTTACCAAAATACATGATTGTTCTCAACTTATATATCTATAAATCAACAAAATAAAAGTTGATACATGTATACAAAACGGGAATGATTAAAATGTAAATGCTCCGGTGGCCTTTAGCTAAGGCGCAATACCCTTGCCTCGATCCTCCGCCGCCCCGCTCGCGTTAGGATCTGCAGGGTTAGTGGTGTGAGAACTAAACAAAGTTCCCAGTGGGTTCGGCAACCGACTTCGCCGACTTACCCACTAGGTCTATTTAGGCATTAGTATTTTAAGAAAGAGATAAGTAACCATTACTAATGCTAATACTATGCCTGCAAGAAAACTGTCAGTGGATATATAATCAAAGCGATATTAAAGATACATGCATGCTTTATCCATATTTTACTTTGGCTTTCTTTACCAAATCTTACCGGTTAACCTTGTTAACCCCAATAGCTCACAACTCCTATCCCGTCTACCGGGAGAGGCTTTAAGCACAACCGCCCGAGGGATCGTCGACGGGGCACTCTCCCCATGGTGTCTACACTCCGAAGTACACCGCTTGAGGAGGAGCTACCTCTCTCAAGCAAAGTCCTAATGTGAGTATCGATCCAATTCTCAACTTGGGAATACATAGCCACTAGTCACAATGTCATTATTGTTTAAACTAGGTTTAACAATGTGTATCTCAATACCAATCAAGTCACTGTAGTCAATATCACCTTTGTTTACTATGGTTATAATCTTTTTCCTACATTCACATGCACATAGGGTTTTCACATACAAGTTCTCTTGTTTCTTTATCATTCACATACTCTTTAAGCAGCTATATGCAATTCAACCAAGCACAATAATAAGCTACCCTATATGCAAGAATGCAACCATTTAAAATGCTCAAGAAAAGGGACATAGACATAGGAGGGAATCCAACGATTTCAGAATGCACCCCCTACCTCGAATGATCGTAGAAGGGTTGAAGTTCGACTCTCGGGATTTTTAGAACGCCTCTCCCGCAACCTATACCCAAAATAGTGCCAAATTAGACCCTATATACAAGATCTCATATCTAGACTTTTCATTTCGACGAACGGAGTTGTCCCACGCGTCGGGAATACCCCTAATTAGGTTTCTAAGAGGGCAATTTACCTCGAAAACGATCGGAGGCAAAAACCCCAAAATCCATGCCCTGACAATGTCATAATGAGATTTCTCCTAGATTGATCTCATTTCTAATCAAAAGATAGCTTAGAACCAACTAGGAAGCTTTCTAATACCATTATTAAGCCTTTCCAAACATCCCTAGGGCACCTACTTTGAACCCTAGCCATCCACCATTAGAGCACATGAAGCTCACATGGATTTCATGGTGTTCATGGCCCAACAATGCTTCTAAACAAGAGAGAAGCTCCAAACCTTAAGTTCTATGGTGGAAATCCAAACCCTAGAGTTCTATTTGCAAGAGAACTCACCTTTGACCAAGCTCCTCCAAGATCCTTCTTGTAGGAGAGCTTCTAGCACCTTCACAACCTCTAAAACCACCTTCTCCTAGCTTCTTCTCCTTCTCCTCCAAGCCCTAGGTCAAGCTCCTTTAGAGAGAGAAAGAGGAAAATGAGAGGAAGAGTGTTTGGAGGTGTTTGCTATGAAGGAGGAGGGTTTGGGGGTATTTATGACATGTTACAATTGCAACTAGGCCCTCCAAAAATTCTTATTTGCAACAGACCTCGTAGGTGCTGCCAGACCAAAGTGTACCGGTACACTTTGGGCTGTCACCTGTTACACGATCGCGTATGACAAAACCCGAGAGCAGATTTCTCGGTTCGCAGGATTTGTACCGGTACACTTTCAGCCAGACACAACACGAGAGCTCTTCTTCTCGGTCTGCGTATCTGTACCGGTGACAACTCGATGGTTGTACCGGTACACTTTGCCCAGACCTGGTTTTTGGCTTCGACTCGACTCCACTTCGCGTCGGCCGATGCTAAAACCCTTCTAACTCTTTCTAAACTCACTTTTAGCCCTTCCAACATTATTGGAATGTTAAATGGAACTTGTTCCATCGATTTCTCTCGGTACTTTAACCTAATTCGGGTAAAGTTCGATATTCACTTTCGGGTTTCAATATGTTATATTCTCCACCCCTTGAATTTAGTTTCATCCGCGAAACTACCTTTTTGAAATTGAGATTCATACCTCAATCCAGTTCCGCAAAGAGATGAGGATGACGCTCTCTCATCACGTCCTCAAGCTCCTATGTGTTTTCCTGATCGTCGTGTTCACACCAATGAACTTTAACATACGGAATTTCTCGATTCTGTAGTTTCTTCACCTCTCGATCAACGATGAAAGCCGGAAACTTTTCATAGGTCATATCCTCTTGAAGCTTGGTCGGCACATACTCGAGAATGTGCTCCGGATCATGAACATACTTGCGGAGATTGGATACGTGGAACACGTCGTGCACTCCCGCAAGCCTCGGTGGTAATGCCACTTTGTAAGCCACCGCACCGACCCGCTCCAAGATCTCAAATGGTCCGACAAATCGGGGACTTAGCTTTTCCTGAACACCGAATCTCTTAACACCGCGCATCAGCGATACCTTTAGAAATACGCGGTCTTCAACCGCGAACTCGATGTCTTTCCTTCGCTTGTTAGCATAATTTTTGTGCCTCGATTGCGCCGTCGCTAATCTTTGTCGGGCGAGGCGAACTTTCTCCTCCGCCTCCCGAACAACATTGGGGCCAAGAGCAACTCTCTCATCCACATCGCTCCAATGAATCGGCGAGCGACATTTCTTTCCATAAAGGGCCTTGAATGGCGCCATCATAATACTTTCTTGATAGCTATTATTGTATGCGAATTCCGCCATCGGCAAATGATCGTGCCATCCGCCCTTATAGTCGAGTACACACGCTCGAAGCATGTCCTCAAGTATTTGAATAGTCCTCTCCGATTGACTGTCACTTTAAGGATGAAATGTCGTGCTAAAGTCGAGCCGTGTGCCTAATGCGTCTTGCAAGCTCTTTCAAAAATGAGATGTGAACTGAGGGTCTCGATCCAATACAATAGACATCGGAACCCCGTGTAGTCTCACAATCTCGTCGAGATAAATTTGAGCTAGCTTGTCTCCCGACCAAGTAGTGTGGATCGGCAAAAAGTGTGCCGATTTTGTCAACCGGTCCACCACTACCCAAATCGCATCATGTCCGCCTTGAGATCTAGGCAAACCCATCACAAAGTCCATTGCTATGTTTTCCCATTTCCACACGGGTATCGGTAGACTTTGCAACTTTCCTGCCGGAAATCGCCGTTCCACTTTGACTTGTTGGCACGTGAGACATTGTGCCACGAACTCCCCGATATCCTTTTTCATGCCCGGTCACCAATTATGTAACTTCAAGTCTTGATACATTTTAGTGTCGCCCGGGTGTACGCTATAGGGAGATTGATGCGCTTCTTGCATAACCGCCCTCCGAAGATCATCGTCCTTAGGCACTCACCAACGATTCCGAAATCGAAGTGCGCCATCGGTCCCAATGCCAAAATCATCGGCACTACCGCTCTCAACTTTACCCCGCACCTTTTGGAGAAATGAATCGAAAACTTGCAATTCTGTAATTCTCTCCAATATGGTTGGTTACACTATCAACGTGGCTAGTGTTGCCGGCACTCCCGGTGCCACAACCTCAAGGCCAAACCGCTGCATCCTTTTTTGCAAAGCCGGTTGAGGTGTAATTGCCGTCGCCAAATTTTTCGCCGACTTTCTACTTAGAGCATCAGCCACGACATTCGCCTTTTCGGGGTGGTAGAGAATCATGACGTCATAGTCCTTTAACAGCTCCAACTACTGCCGCTGTCGCAAATTTAATTCCTTCTGGGTGAACAAGTATTTGAGACTCTTATGATCGGTGTAGATCTCACAATGCTCACCATACAAGTAATGCCTCTATAATTTTAGCGCGAAGATAACCGCCGCTAGCTTGAGGTCGTGAGTCTGGTAGTTCTTCTTATAGCTCTTCAGCTGGCGCGAAGCATATGCTATAACTCGGCCATTTTGCATCAAAACACACCCGAGACCGATATACGAGGCATCACTATACACTACATAGCTCTCCCCCGGCGTCGGTAAGGCAAGCACCGGGGTCGATGTCAATCTTTCCTTTAACTCCTCGAAGCTCCTCTCACATTCGGCGCTCCAAATATACTTTGCCCCTTTGTGTGTAAGGCGCGTTAGTGGAGTAGTTATCTTGGCAAACCCTTCCATGAACCGCCGATAGTAGCCCGCAAGTTCGAGAAAGCTACGGATCTCCGCTACACTTGTCGGGCGAGGCCAATCTTTAATAGCCTCCACTTTCTTTGGGTCCACCGAGATGCCATCACTGGATATAACGTGACCCAAGAAGATAATCTCCGAAAGCCAAAATTTGCACTTTTTTAATTTTGCATATAGCTTCTATTTTCGGAGTGTCTCCAACACGATCCTCAAGTGCTCCTCGTGTTCTTTCTCGGTCCGAGAATATACCAATACGTCGTCAATGAAGATCATGACGCACCGGTCCAATAGCGGACGAAAGACTCGATTCATTAAGTCCATAAAAGGTGTCGAGGCATTAGTAAGCTCGAATGGCATAACCGTGAACTCATAATAGCCATACCGCGTATGGTACGCCGTTTTGTGCACATTCTTGGGCCGTATCTTCAATTGATGATAACCCGATTGAAGGTCGATCTTTGAATATACCCTTGACCCTGCAACTGATCGAATAAGTCATCAATCCTCGACAACGGGTACTTGTTCTTGATCGTCACCTTGTTCAACTCGCAATAATCAACGCAAAGTCGAAGTGTGCCGTCTTTTTTCTTCACAAATAGCACCGGAGCTCCCCACGGAGGCACGCTCGATCGTACAAAACTCTACCTGTGCCATTCTATACGGAGCCTTCGAAATTGGCACCGCCCTGGGAATTAAGTCAATGACAAACTCGACTTTCCGGTCCGGTGGCAATCCCGGTAATTCCGCCGGAAACACATCCGGATACTTGCATACAACCCGAATATTCCCCAAATTCGGGTACTCCTTTTGAGAGTCTACGATGGTCGCCAAATAGGCCTTACAACTACCCTTTATCATTTTCCTCGCCCTCGCCGTCGATATGGTCGCCGCAAAGCGCACACCTTTACACACCCGGTATACTAACTCTTCTTGATTAGGCTCATGGAATGTGATCATCTTACTTTCGCAATCAATGACCGCGTAATACTTGGAGAGCCAATTGATCCCCAAGATTCCATCAAAGCCCTACATTTGCTTCAACACTAATAGGTCGATCGGCATGATCCAATCACCTATCTATATTGGACACTCTCGACACTCGTCATATACACGGAACGAATGCCCTGGTGTATTCACTGTCCAATAGTCCTCGACATTTGTGACCTCTATGTCATGAGCTAGTACAAATGATGCTGATATGCATGAATGCGATGCACCTGTGTAAAATAACACTCTAGTTCTAATGCCTCGGATCAAGATAATACCTGCCACGACATCGTCGGGAACTGCAACCGGCTGCTCCTCCACCTGAGTGGCAAAAACCCGCCCACTAGGTGCCCGAGAGGCCTCCGGCTGTCGAGGCGCTGATAATCGTCCAGCCGACACTGCGGATGGCAGTCTTGCCAGCTATCGCGGAGTGTACTGGACTAAAGTTGCTGAAGGCACTGGGGATGCGCCGCCCGGACACTCCCAACTCATGTGTCCTGCTTGGCCGCAGTGATAACACTTCCCTTCGCGCTGGGAGCACTCACTCGGCCTATGACTCCCGTCGCAAATGATACACGGGAAGGTGGTCGTCTGGCTCCTCGACTGACTCCTACCTCTCCGCCACTGTGATCGCTAAGGTCGCGGGGGTCGCTTGAAGCCCGACTGCCCTGCAGATCCGCTAGTTGCCCGCTTTTTGGACTTATCTTTTTCCTCGTCCTTCTCGAAAGCCTCGCGCTCATCTTGCGCAATGGCATTGCCACGCTCCACCCAAAGCGCGCGATCAAGCACTTCCTCGTAGGTCTTCAACCTAAAGGCATGAATGACCTTGAAGATTCGGGTCGCAACCCGCGCTCGAATGCCTCCGCTCGGTCCCTATCGCCATGGAACAAGCCCGACACGCAGTTGATCATGTGCGTGAACTCTTTCTCGTACTCCCGCACCGATCGGCTACCTTGTCTCAACTTGCGAAAGTCTTCTTTGATCTTCCGCTTGTCGCTTTCGGGAAAGTACTCCAGCAAGAGCATCTCCCAAAATATCTCCCAAGTGATGGAAGCGAGATCCAACGAGCGACCTTTCCTTGCTTGGTTCCACCACAACCTCACCGACCCCTCGAAGCAATGGGCCGCAAGGTGAACTTTATCCTTCTCAAGGGTGTAGATGTCCTTGAACAATGCCTCCATCACGGCTAACCATGACTCCACCGACCATAGATCCTTCACGTCACCGTTGAAGGTTGGAGGGTTGAACCGCTTGAATGTCGTCAACACTGCTAGTGACCGCTCCTGCTTGGCCTCAAGTACATCGGGTAGAGGAGCCGATGAACCCGATGCCATCTGAGGAATAGCCGTCACCGCTACTACTGCTGTCGCTGGAGGTGGTGCAACTAGGGCAACAGGTACAGGCGGATCCCTCGGCACAGATGCCGCAACCTGTCGCGACACCAACTCGTGAGTTGTCCTATCTGCCCCCCCTGCTGCCGCATAGCCCCAGCCAAAGCCGCCACTTGGGCTCGCAGCGCACGAACCTCATCTGATCGAGACTGCTCGGGCTGCGCAAGAGGTGGTGCCGGTGTGGATCGCGTCCTAGGGCGTCCCCTTTGTGCCATCACGTCCTGAAATGTAGCACACATATTAGTACTCGATACACGTGACTCTTACACGTTCCAAATAGCTATCCAATTAAGCGAAAGCAATCGAGCATAATTATTTTCCAACTCTCAGTGTCACGTGGTCGGCCGGCCCACACAATCCCCTTAAGTAGAAAACAAATTAATACTTGAATTCATCTCTAATTCCTTCTAGAGAAGTACTATCTTTAACCCAATCAACTAGCTTTCGCGTATCCAAGTCTACGTTAAACGTTTCCTAAGTCCCTAAGGTCTCCAAGCCTAAGGTCCCTAAGTCCTTCCTAGACTTTTACTTTCACCATTGCTCTGATACAATTATATCTGTCACGCCCCGATCCCTGCCAATTTGGTTGGGTTCGGCCATGTCAACAGACGCCGAACGGACAGAACCTCCCCTGTCCGCCCAAGGCTCTAGCAACAAGTATAATAAAGCAATCAACAAAAAGATTTGCAATTATACAAGGCTTGCACGAGGGCAAGCAACAACGGAAGCGAAAGCTCTAAGCTATAGCATACAACCATACATGATATTTGATTAAATTTAAACAAAATACAAGTGAACTAAGCTATTACATCCATTTTGGTTTTATTCATAAAGTCTTTTACATCTTAATCATTTACCAAAATACATGATTGTTCTCAACTCATACATCTATAGATCAACAAAATAAAAGTTGATACATGTATACAAAACGGGAATGACTAAAATGTAAATGCTCCGGTGGCCTCTAGCTAAGGCGCAATACCCTTGCCTCGATCCTCCGCCGCCCCGCTCGCGTTAGGATCTGCAGGGTTAGTGGTGTGAGAACTAAACAAAGTTCCCAGTGGGTTCGGCAACCGACTTCGCCGACTTACCCACTAGGTCTATGTAGGCATTAGTATTTCAAGAAAGAGATAAGCAACCATTAATAATGCTAATACTATGCCTGCAAGAAAACTGTCAGTGGATATATAATCAAAGCGATATTAAAGATACATGCATGCTTTATCCATACTTTACTTTGGCTTTCTTTACCCAATCTTACCGGTTAACCTTGTTAACCCCAATAGCTCACAACTCCTATCCCGTCTACCGGGGGAGGCTTTAAGCACAATCGCCCGAGGGATCGTCGACGGGGCACTCTCCCCGTGGTGTCTACACTCTGGAGTACACCACTTAAGGAGAAGCTACTTCTCTCAAGCCAAGTCCTAATGTGAGTATTGATCCAATTCCCAACTTGGGAATACATAGCCTGTCACACCCCGGAGCCGATGCCAATTTGGCCCGACCCGAGCACGTCAAACAGACGCCGAACGGACAGAGTTTCCCCTGTCCGCCCAAGGCTCATCACATGTACAATTTTAAACAAGAAGTGCACTAGCGGAAACATACAAATACGGCTTACACGAGGGTAAGCAATAGCCACGAGTGAGAGAAAGGAAACTAAACATTCACTTGTACTATGATTTACTTTAGATCACATACATTGTATCTATCCAACATTTATAATTCTTGCATTTCATTAAATTACATTGCTTGCATCATTTCTTTTTACATCACATCTACCTCAAAATAAGCTTTACATTCTTTTCTTTACTTTATACATTAACATCTTAAATCATCAAATACAAAAGATGATAAAAGGGGTAAACTACTAACAAAATGTAACCCAACTCCGGTGGCCTCTGACTACGGTGCGATACCTTTACCGCGGTCGCTCGCCGGCTCGCTCGGTCCCGGCTCTGTGGAATAGTGGGATGAGAACTACAACAAAGTTTCCAGTGGGTTCGGCCCCAACATCACCGACTTTCCCACTAGGACTAACTCAGGCATAATAGAAAGGATAAGCTGAAATATAGTAACCAATCTACAACATGATGCTAATATGCCTGAACAATAAGCAAGGAATATGCTCAACATTAACATATGCAGATTATGCAAGTTCTTTCGTTCTTTATCTTTACACTTTGTTCTTTGTTCTTTGCTCTTTGTTCTTTATTCTTTATTCTTTAATCTCAAGGCTAACCCGGGGGTTTCGCCACATTAAACTTGCTTCACATTAAGTCCATCATCGCAGGAACTCACCAGCTAGGACCGTTCTTCGGGTTTACTCCAACCCGTGATGCGCATAACTCCGGAGCGCATCAGGCCCTGAGGCGGAGGACCCGCCCTCGAGACGGACTCAAGCAAGTATTGATCATTATCTTAATCAAAGCATTATAAGTTCAATCTTGACTTTACCTTAGCTTAGTGTCCTTTACATCACCTTTATGTTGCAAATCATGCCAATCACATTCTTTACATTTCCTTACTTTTGCACTCTAGCTATTCTTGTTCTGTTAAATTCTTTGTTTCGTTATTGCCCCACTTTACTTTAACCTTACACATGTCCATTTTCGATCATTCTTACATCACTTATGGTTCTTTGCATCACACTAACTCTAGTGTTCTTTACTTTACATTTGCAAATGCCACTCGATCTATGTCATAGTGTCACTCTGTTCTTTTGCTCACTTTGGGTGCTCACTTTTCTCTCATGCATACACATAGGGTTTTACATTCATAAGGTTCTCAACCATCACATTAGGCAAGTTGTACTCACAATCATGCAATATCACATTTCTATCATCACTTTACTCTAAAATGTATGCAACAATGTATATACAAATGCTCAATTGAATGACACATTAGGCATAGAGAGAAGTTCAACGAGTTTGGAAAGCACCACCCACCTCGTAGGTCTATTTAGGTGCTCCAATGATTTTCTTGAGATTTATAGGCTCCTCGTTCTTCACCTGCGGCAAAACGAAGCCAACTTAGGCCATTTTGCCTATATCTTTACATCGGCTTTTCGTAACGTTAATTCGAGCGCACCAACGCGTCGGAAATGCCCCCAATTAGGTTTCTAGAGGGCCAATTGCACTTAGAAATCCTTATGAGCAAAAGTCCCAATTTGGGTGCCCTAGCTTCAAAGCATCATCTAACCTAGGCTTTGATCTCATTGGGAAGCAAAAGTAGCTTCATTATACTCTAGAAAGTCCATTAGAACCATCTTTAGACAAATCAAAACCCTACTTAGGGTTTCACCATGAGAGGTGGTGGAGCTCACCTTCAAGCTTCACCATTTCCATGGCCATGATCTCAAAAGAAGCAAAAGAAAAGCTTCCAATACTCCAAAAGCTCCATAAAAACCATTTCTAGGTTTACCCAAACCTTAGTTTGGGAGTTAACATGAAAAAGGGCAAAGCTTACCTCTAAGCTTGCTCCTTTCTTGCACTAGAGAGAAAGAAGATGGAGTTGCTTCACTCCAATGGCTTCTTCTCCACTTTCTTCTTCTTCTTTTCCTTTCTTTCCTTGTCTTCTTCTTCTGCTCCTTTGGCTTCTAGAGAGAGAGAGGGAGAGAAGAGAGTGTGAGAGAATGAGAATGAGAGAAATGTCTCATTTGTCCCCTTACTATACTGTATGGGTTGCAAAATTGCAGCTAAACCCCTCAACATTCACTCTTTCACACTGTCTGGACTGGGCTGTTCACGTAGGCGGGGACCGGTCTCTCCATCAGGGACCGGTTCCCGAAGGTCGTCCCAGCGCAGCCAGAGCTGCTGCGGGCGATGCATCCGGTCTCTCCTTGGGGGACCGGTCTCTCAGGCAGGGACCGGTTCTCGAGAGCTGGTTTCTCAGGACTTAGCCGATTTTTCGGCTGTCTCAATTCACACGCGTTCAGGGACCGGTCTCTCCCACCAGGGCCCGGTCCCCGAGAGCTCAAAACTGCAGAATGCCGATTTTGATTCTATAGCTTCGAAAACCTCCCGTAACTCACTTTTAATCATTTTAACACCTTCGGACTTTCCAAATTGTACCGTCTTCGCACTTTGGTCAATTTGACTAAAGTTCGACATTTTTATTTTCCGAATTTTCGGTATATTACATAGCCACTAGTCACAATGTCACTATTGTTTAAACTAGGTTTAATAATGTGTATCTCAATGCCAATCAAGTCACTATGTCAACGTCACCTTTGTTTACTATAGTCATAGTCTTTTTCCCACATTCACATGCACATAGGGTTTTCACATACAAGTTCTCTCGTTTCTTTATCATTCACATACTCTTTTATGCATCTATATGCAATTCAACTAAGCACAATAATAAGCTACCCTATATGCAAGAATGCAACAATTTAAAATGCTCAAGGGATATAGACATAGGAGGGAATCCAACGATTCCGGAATGCACCCCCCACCTCGAATGATCATAAAAGGGTTGAAGTTCGACTCTCGGAATTTTTAGAACGTCTCTCCCGCGACCTATACCCAAAATAGTGCTGAATTAGACCCTATATGCAAGATCTCATATCTAGACTTTTTATTTCGACGAACGGAGTTGTCCCACGCGTCGGGAATACCCCTAATTAGGTTTCCAAGAGGCAATTTACCTCGAAAACGATCCAAAAGCCCCAAAATTCATGCCCTAACAATGTCATAATGAGATTTCTCCTAGATTGATCTCATTCATAAGCAAAAGATAGCTTAGAACCAACTAGGAAACTTTCTAATACCATTATTAAGCCTTTCCAAACACCCTTAGGGCATCTACTTTGAACCCTAGCCATCCACCATTAGAGCACATGAAGCTCACATGGATTTCATGGTGTTCATGGCCCAATAATGCTTCTAAACAAGAGAGAAGCTCCAAACCTTAAGTTCTATGGTGGAAATCCAAACCCTAGAGTTCTACTTGCAAGAGAACTCACCTTTGACCAAGCTCTCCAAGATCTTTCTTGTAGGAGAGCTTCTAGCACCTTCAAACCTCCAAAACCACATTCTCCTAGCTTCTTCTCCTTCTCCTCCAAGCCTTAGGTCAAGCTCCTTTAGAGAGAGAAAGAGGAAAATGAGAGGGAGAGTGTTTGGGGGTGTTTGCTGTGAAGGGGGAGGGTTTGGGGGTATTTATGTCATGTTACAATTGCAACTAGGGCCCCCAAAAATCTCTATTTGCAACAGACCTCGTAGGTGCTGCCAGACCAAAGTGTACCGGTACACTTTGGGCTGTCACCTGTTACACGATCGCGTATGACAAAACCCGAGAGCAGATTTCTCGGTTCGCAGGATTTGTACCGGTACACTTTCAATTTGTACCGGTATACTTTCAGCCAGACACAAACCCGAGAGCTCTTCCTCTCGTTCTGCGTATCTGTACCGGTGACAACTCGATGGTTGTACCGGTACACTTTGTCTAGACCTGGTTTTTGGCTTCGACTCGACTCCACTTCGCGCCGGTCGATACTAAAACCCTTCTAACTCTTTCTAAACTCACTTTTAGCCCTTCCAACATTATTGGAGAGCTAAATGGAACTTGACCATCGATTTCTCTCGGCACTTTAACCCAATTCGGGTAAAGTTCGATATTCGCTTTCGGGTTTCAATATGTTACATCCAGCCTGCGATCGAGGTAGTCCAACTACGAAATTAATCGCAATATTCTCCTACTTCCAAACAGGAATAGGTAGACTCTGCAACTTTCCTGCGGGGAATCGGCGCTCAGCTTTAACTTACTGACAAGTCAAGCATTGCGCCACAAACTGTCCAATGTCCTTTTTCATTCCAGGCCACCAATAACGTACTTTAAGATCCTTGTACATTTTAGTGCCACCTGGATGCATACTATAGGGTGACTGATGAGCTTCTTGTAATATAGGTCTTGGAATCTCCTCGTCTTTGGGTATGCACCAACTATTTTGAAACCGAAGTGCACCGTCAGATCCGACTGTAAAATCACCACCACGCCCGCTCTCAACCTCACACCGCACATTTTGGAGATACGGATCTAAAGATTGTTGATCTTTAATCTTTTCCAACAAGGTCGGTTGAACAACTAGAGCGGCAAGAATAGCTGGCACCTCTGGAGCTCCTACCTCGAGATCAAACCGCCGCATTTCATTCCACAACAACGGTTGATGTGTAATCGTCATAGCCAAGTTCTCCACAAACTTCCTACTAAGTGCATCTACCACGACATTAGCCTTTCCTGGGTGGTATAGAATGGCAACATCATAATCCTGTAACAGTTCTAACCACCGGCGCTGTCGTATATTCAGTTCCTTTTGGGTGAATAAGTACTTAAGGCTCTTGTGATCAGTATAGATCTCACAATGATCGCCACAAAGGTAATGTCTCCACAATTTCAATGCAAAGATCACCGCCGCCAACTCTAAATCATGAATAGGGTAGTTCTTTTCAAAATTTTTCAACTGGCGAGACGCATAAGCAATAACCTGACCACCCTGTATAAGTACACACCCAAGTCCATTGTAGAAAGCATCATTGTAGATCACAAAACTCTCCCCTGACACCGGTAAGGCGAGAATAGGAGTCGAGGTCAATCTTTCTTTCAACTCCTGAAAGCTACGATCACATTCTTCGCTCCAAACATTCCAGGCTCCTTTGTGCGTATAGCGCATTAGTGGAGTGGTAATCTTAGTGAATCCCTCCACAAAACGCCGATAATACCCCGCAAGTTCAAGAAAATTGCAGATCTCAGCAACAGTCACCGGGCGAGGCCAATCTTTAATCGCCTCTACTTTCTTTGGGTCAACAGATACACCACCCTCAGAAATCACATGCTCCACAAATGTGACCTCACGAAGCCAGAAGTCACACTTCTTCAACTTGGCATATAACTGTTTCTCCCACAGAATTTGCATTACCGTTCTTAAGTGTTCCTCATGCTCCTCATTACTTCGAGAAAAGATCAATATGTCGTCTATAAATACTATGACACATTGATTCAACAGTGGCTTAAAGACTCGGTTCATCAAGTCCATAAATGCTGCCGGGGCATTGGTAAGCCCAAACGGCATTACCGTGAACTCGTAGTGACCATAGCGAGTGCAAAACGCTGTTTTGTGCACATCTTCTAGCTTGATCTTCAATTGGTGATAGCTCGACTGGAGATCAATCTTTGAATATACCCGCGACCCTTGCAACTGATCGAACAAATCATCAATTCAGGGCAACAGATATTTGTTCTTAATTGTAACCTTATTCAGCTCGCGATAATCCACGCAAAGCCGAAGCATTCTATTTTTCTTTTTACAAACAATACTGGAGCTCCCCAAGGTGACACACTAGGCTTCACAAAGCCCTTGTAAAGCAAATCCTGCAACTGTGCTTTCAATTCCCTCAACTCAGTCGGTGCCATTCTGTATGGAGCCTTCGAAATTGATGCCGTCTCGGGAATTAAGTCAATGACAAACTCAATTTTCTGATCCGGTGGCAATCCCAGTGACTCTGCAAGAAACATATCTGGAAACTCTCGAACTACAGGAATATCTCCAAGTGCTGGAAGTTCCTTTTGAGTCTCCACAACTGTTGCCAAATAGGCTATGCATCCGCTATTAATCAACTTCCTCGCTCTCGACGTCGACACCGTCAAAGCAAAGAGCGAACTTCTGCACGCACGATATACAACCTCCTTTTGCCCAGGTTCACGAAAAGTAATCACCTTACTTTCGCAATCAATCGTGGCATAATACTTTGAAAGCCAATCCATCCCTAGGGTCAAATCAAAATCTTTCATACGACTTAGCACTAGCAAATCTGTCGGCATAATCCAATCACTCACCTGTACTAGATAAGCCGTACACTCCTCGTAGACACTGAAAGTATGCTCAGGAGCATAAACCCACTAGGCATTCGCACTATCCGAAATCTCGATATCATGAGTTCTAGCAAATGCTCTACTGATAAATAAGTTTGATGCACCTGTATCAAATAATGCACGAGATCTAGTGCCTTTAATTAAAACAATACCTGCCACGACGCCGTCGACCACGGCAGGATCCTCTACCTGTGTAGCAAAAACACGACTGCTCGGTGCAGGTCGGGGTGCCTCAGACTGACGCGGCACAAGCGAGCGTCCAGCGGACATAGCGGGTGGGAGACCCGCCTGCTGTCTCGGGGGCGACTGAACCGACGCGGTGGACGAGGCAGATGACGCTCTACTCGGGCACTGCCGAACCATGTGTCCCAGCTGACCATATCTAAAACACTTCCCTTCACGCTGTGGACAGACCGTCGGTTGATGACTGCCGCCGCAAATAACACATCTAGTGGGTCCCTGATACCTCGACTGGGGTCGTGGGTACCGAGGGGGCCGTTTAGAGCTCGACTGTCCCCCGACACTACTGGTAGTCCGCTTCTTCCTTTTTTTCCTTTCCTTTTTTCCTTTCAAACGATTTGCATTCATCATGCGCAATCGCATCCTCGCTCAACCCAGAGAGCTCGATCCAAAACCTCTTCAAAAATCTTTAACTTAAAAGCATGTATTATCTTGAATACCTCGAGTCGCAACCCCCGCTCAAAACACTCGGTCCGGTCACGATCCCTGTGAATCATCCCCGGCACACAATTTACCAGATGCGAGAACTCCTGTTCATACTCCCGTACTGAACTGTTCTCCTGTCTCAATTTGCAAAAATCTTCTTTCATCTTTCTTTTGTCACTATCAGGTAAGTACTCCATAAACAGTAGCTCCCAAAACTCATCCCAAGTAATCGGTGGATGATCTGGAGACCTCTTTTGCTTGGTTCTTCTCCACCAAACCTGAGCGTCCTTCTCAAAACAGTGTGCCGCCAAATGAACCTTATCTTTTTCCAGAGTATAAATATCCTTAAACAATGCTTCCATAAAAGTAAGCCATGTATCCATTGCCCAAGGATCTATCACAACTCCATTAAACATAGGGGGATTAAACCGCATAAACACCGTCAATACCGAAAGCGATCGCTCATGCTCGGCCTCTATCGCCACCGAATCAGAACAGGAAGGGCCAAAAACCACCGGATGAGTAGTCGCCAGAACAGGGGGCACTGTTGCCGGCTCCGCAGTTGCAGGCACATCCTGACTCACAGGTGCAGTCGCCGTCGCCTGCTGCGACACCAAATCCTGCAGTTTCTCCATTCGCTCCTCTTGTCTCTGCATCGCCCCAACAAAAGCGGTTACTTGAGCCCGCAGCTCACGAACCTCATCAGTCCCAGGCTGCTCAGGCACCTTAGGAGGTGATGCCGGAGTGGATCTCGTCGCGCGCCGCGGCACCATAACTCTTGAAACGTAATATTCAAGTTAGTAAAACAAAACCAATCAGGCGAAAGCAATCAAGCGTATTTGTACTCATCTCTCGACTTTATGTTGTTGGCCACCAACATAACTCCTTAAGTTGGGTACAAATAATCACATGGATCAGCCCCTAATTAACATTAGAGACATGCTAACAACTAACCCTATCTATTTAGCTTTCGCTATCATTAGGTTCACGTCACTCGCATTCCTAGTCCTTAGGTTTCCAATCCTAAGTCCCCTAGGTCATCCTAAACTTTCACTTGTCACTAGCTCTGATACTACTTAATTTGTCATGTCCGGCTATCGCCAATTTCATCGACCCTGGTCCGTACACAGACGCCGAACGGACAGAACCTCCTCTGTCCGCCCAAGGCTTAACAACAACGAGTACATGTATAAAGAAATAAACAATTTTCAAGATAACATTTCAATATACATGGCTTGCACGAGGGCAAGCAACAAGAACGAGTGAAAGTAATTAAGCTAGCTAAACATGAATTCACTTTTTTTTTTTTTTTGTAAACTTTAAACCAAACTGTAAAATTGAATAACTACAACATTTAGTCATTCACATGTTCATTTATGCATTCATTTACAGGTTCATTTGACATCAAATATATACAATATGAAACCAAAATGGGTATACCACTAAACTCTAGAGTCCTCTAGCTAAGATGCCGGGCTCCTGCCGTGATCTTCGGCCGCTCCGCTCGCGCTAGGATCTGTATAGTTAGTGGTGTGAGAACTACTAAAAGTTTTCAGTGGTTTCGGCCGCCGACCTCGCCAACACACCCACTAGGTCTATTCTGGCATATGTAGACAAGAAAAGAGAATAGATAGTAACCAGCTATAACATGTAACTACTACAATGCCTGTACAAAGCTGAAAGCAACAGTATATAACATATGAAATTGATGTGTGCATGCTATTAATAATCATTACCCAATCAAACTAGTTAACCATTTGGTTAACAATAACTCACCAACCAAATTTCTAGTATCGGGGAGACACAAGCTACATCCCGACGGGACCGTCTATTGGGGAGACGCTAGCTCCTAATCCAGTTGATGACCACTCCGGAGCTCATCGCCCAAGGACGAGCGACCTTCCTCGAGCATTAGACTAATGTGAATATGATTTGATCCTCGTTCAGAGGGTCCAATGAATGACAATACCACACTTTAACTCTAACTAGCTCTTTATATTAGTTTCACAATTCCAATCTCGATGCAAACTAATTCTCTAGTCACAATGTCACCAGATTCACTATTGCTATAGTCCACAGTAAGTTCACACATTCATAGGGTTCTATGTCCATATTCTACTGTTTACATGTTCTTTATATTGACATGAATTCAATTGTTCAGTTATTAACTGCATAATGACAATTTCTCTATAATGCATGAATATGATACAATTCATATATAAATATGTTCAACAAGGCGACATAGATATAAAGAGAGATTCGAAGATTTCGGATAGCACCACCCACCTCGTAGGGATGTCGAAAGACTAGTACCAACGTCTCGAAATCTATGAGCACCTAGTCCCCGCGACTCGATGCAAACGAAGCTAAAACGACGTCTATCATAATTAGCACGCCGTAAATCCGTCGGAATGTCAATTCGAGCTTTCGAGTACGCCAAACTTTCCTTCATTGAGGAATAAAAGAGATTAAACTCAAGTTATATTCATAATTTAATAAGTTTCATATTCAGCCCTAAACTCTATACATGTTGCTAACATAACTCTTTTTAGGTTTACTTGGTAACTGGAAATCTTAGTAATCCTAATTCTTGCAGTTTAAACCTTTTTAGAACCAATAAGCTTCTTCTCTAAGTCAATCATCATAACCCATAATCAGGAATTAAGTTCCACTTATCCTAGGTTACACCTTTCACTTATATGTATACTACACACATATACATATATATGGCATAGAGTTGGTTCTATAGGGTTTACAACATTTAGAAGAAACTTTAGCATCTAAAAACTCTTTATTCCGCACCTTAGTACAGTAGATACTTTCATTCTTTCTCAGGAATTAACCTTACCATACTTCCAATTTCACTTTATAACAAACAATTCACAAGTATATACATTCATGTACTTACACATATGCTGCCAGCATCATGTTTCCTAAGCTTGTCATGGTATTAGGAGTCCTAATACCTAAAATCTGCGATTTACATCTCTTTAGAAAGTAATTACACAGTAGTTAACATTATCCTCATTCTGAAATTAAGGTCAATTTACCCCAAATTTTATTCCTAATGAACTATGCACATACACCTCTATACATGTATACATGCAGTTTTTAGCATATAAACATGCAGTTTTCAGCATAGTCTCAAGGTCCCTATATGCTAATACAAGTAATAATCACTTAGAAACCTCTTATTTAACACCTTCATACAGAAGGGGAAATCATTTTATCTCAGATTACATCCTAACAATTCATTAACATATGCATATAGGCTGCTAACAAGTTTCTTTAAGCCTCTACAAGCCTTAGAAGTCAAGATGACCCTAGTTTAACCTCTTATAAAGCAATTAGTATCACACTACTTAAGAAATATACTAATTCTTAGCTCAATTTCCTTCTCCCCAGCTGAATTCCTGCTCACAAGCCTCTTCTCTCAGCTTTTTAACCCTTCTTTTCAGCTCAACTCACCAAAAATCTGCACTCCACCAACCTTTCTCTCATCCACTGCCTAGGTTGTAGAGAGATAGAGAGAGGGAGAAAGAAACGAAATAAGAAGAGAAGGGGAGTTGATTCTCTGTTCACAGTAGCTGGGGGAAGTAGCTCAGCTACAGATAAGATCAAAACAAGTGCAACTAACCCCTCCACAAGCTGGAATTTGCAGTTTTCACAAAACAGTCCCTACAGTTTACAAAACAGTCCCTACAGTTTACAAAATAGTCCCTGCACTAAACAGTAGCTGGCAGCAGCAGTTTTCAACAGTAACAATAACAATAGCAGCAGCAGTTGCAACCAGCAGTAACAGTAGCATTCAGCAGTAGCTAGTGCACTTAAACCCCCCCAAAAAAAGGAATTCTGCTTTTATAAATTAGTCCCTGCAGTTTTTTTAGCGAAAAATCTACACTAGCATACTTGTCTCCAAGGTGATTTCACACTTCTACTTTGTTTCAAATACTTCCAAATACTTCCAAAACATACTAATGACCATCCGAAGCTACTAATTTAGTTCGGAATTAAACCAAATTATATTTTTGCATTATCTTGATCAATTTGATCAAGATTAGCAATGTGATCAAAATTCGATGTATTACAAAAAAATATAAAAAATAAAATTTAAAATTTAAAATTTAAAATTTAAAATTTAAAATTTACTTTTCAAATTCTAAAATTTTAAAATATATAATTTAAAATTTAATTTAATTTCAAAATTTTAAAATCTTGAAATTTAAAAATTAAAATTAAATTCAAAATTTTAAATTCTTGAAATTTAAAATATAAAAATTAAATTTTAAATTATATCTTTTAAAAATTTAGAATTTAAAAAGTAAATTTTAAATTTTAAATTTTAAATTTTATTTTTTTATATTTTTAATCTCAAAATTAAAGTTTATAAGTTTAAATTTTAAATTCTTAATTCTAAATTTTAAAATTTGACATTTTAAATTTTTAAATTTTAAATTTTATACTTTGAGATTTTAAATTTTAAATTTTAAATTTTAAGATTTGAATTTTATATTTGAAAATTTAAAATTTAAAATTTAAAATTTTGAGATTTTAAATTTTAAATTTTAAATTTTAAATTAGAATTTTAAATTTATTTTTTTTAATTAATTAATCGATAAAATTTATAATTTAATTTTTGAAAAAAATTAAAACGTCAGAATTAATCTTCTCCCCGTTAGTTTGGGAGAGGGACAATTTCGGTATTTTTAAATTTCAACAACACATTATGCTCTTATTGTCACCCCTCGGATTACTCGTTTCTCTGAGCTTGCTAACAGACCCGCCGTATACATAGAAATTTCTCTTTTATACGAAGCGATAGCTGTACCTGTATCTGTAATCATACAACACTACAACTAGTAGTATAGAGCTGCTAAAGAAAAATGTATATATAAATAACATCAGTTCAATACATACATAGTATCCCGGTACAAAACACTAGCTCTAGCGAGGCACAAACATCAGTATGTAAAAGAACCAAAAATTACAACTACCTGTAGCTGGTATAAAACTCTAGATTAGCAGCAACTAGGAAGGGGTCAAGCTCGCGACTCCCTTTCCACGGTTTGAATGCGCAATAGCAGCAGCCGAAGAAGTAGGCTCTGCAAAAAGGAGGTCACCAACTGGGTGTGAAAACTACTGCAAAAAGAAGTGGTCCTCAGTGGGTTCCACTACCGGCCTCAACGGCTTACCCATTAACTCTACAGAAGTAAGCAAGGATAGTAAAGAAAGCTGGAATAAATCTACAGTTATATGCCCCTATACTATCACGACCAGCACTAACCATCTGTAGAAAATGCAAATCCTGACCCAATCTCACTAGGGATGTGAACACACCCGTCCCGCCTGTTGAAGCTACACTAACTATCACCACACTAGATCGTCAGTGGAGAGCAAGTCCAAACAGGACAAAACGACATCAATGCAAAAGCACTAAGCCCGACTCCGGAGTGGCACTCGTGGCCGCTACCCAATTGAGTATGCAAGCGTATCTCTGCCGAGCCCAATCAGACTCTCACAGGCTGTAATCAAAGTAGAAAGGTCTAACTGGTCCAACAACCATAATCTACGTGCCCTTGGCACAATCCGATGCCAACACATCAATCTAGGTCCACCGTGAACCACAACGGCACCCGACAATTCAGAACAGTCTATACTCTACTGTAAAAATAATCTCGGCATCCCAGCACGAGCGTAAATACATTCTATACTATTCTGGGTATTCACCGCCCACAAACTGCGGTGATACAAACAAACTACGGCTCCTAGAGCTAAATCTGATAGTTTCTGAAAATAACGGTGTAGAAACGACAGCTTTCTCCTAAGTCAATTCCAAGTCCAACGTGTATAATTAACTAACATTTTATGCTCCAAATTCAGATTTTATTTAAACAACACTCTGCTACCTGCAAAATATGGTCGAAAATCTGCACCTCTTGTGCATGCAACAACGGCGCTACCTCAAGCCCATGCAATGATGTAAATGCTCGCTAACAAAAGAATGTGATGTGCTGGTATCAAATAAGGTACGAGCTCTAATACCAGAAATCAAAATGATACCTGCCACCACCCGGTCGGCTACTGTAGAGTCCTCCATCTGAGCGACATACACCTTGAGCTGTCGCCGCTCACTCTATCGCGGCACAGACTGCGGAGTCCCCCACAAATCACACATTGTAGAGTCCCCTGTGACTGTCTCTGCTGACAAGGTCCCCCAGAACGCTGTCGCCCCGAAGACCCACGACCCTGAGAACGTGATCGTGGAAAATGTAGTATACTGAACTTGGGCAAATTGTGATGTTCGAGTGTGGGAATAGCAATTGAAACTATTTCACATCTTTTGAAGGGTTGTCTAGAGATTTCGGCAAGTTATTGGAGCGAGCAAAAGGCCGAAAGAGCAAAAGCGCATTGCGAAACGCCAAAATCAGCACTCTGTACTAGGTACCGGTACCAGTGTGCTGGGGTGCCGGTACTAGCATGGCAGCTGCATGGCAGTGAGGGTTTATTGGTAATTTTTCCTCTTAGCCTTATCTTCTTGCCTCTTTGGTCGACTCCCCCAGGTGCTCCACTGTGGGATTAAGCTGAGAACAGGATTTGCAACCCTTTCTCTCTCTAGGGTTTTGAAGCTTTTTTAGAGTGAGGTTTGGTGAGTTGAGCTTATTTTTTTCTCCTCTCTCTTGTGTTAGCTGGTTTAGAAACTTTAGGGTCAGCTCTCGAACGAAGGAGGTGGTGTTTTTGCTGAGTTTTCTCAACCTTATCACAATAGATTGCTAATTTTGGAGTTTTGATTAGGTGAGCTATTTAACTACTCACTAGTTTAAAGCTTTAGTAGTGAAGTTAAGTTGTTCTTTGTTCCTTTGATGCTAGCTGATTTAGGAAGGTTAAAAACAACTAGAGAGGAGTTATTTTGCTGTGATTCTTCTACTTAAATCCAGGGAAAAGCTGGATTGAAGCCTCGAGAAGGTGATTAGTTAACTACTTGCCTTATGTTGATTCTATATTAGATGTATTGGTGAAGAGTGATGCTGTTTTGGTTTTTGTTCACAGCAGCTTTGGTATTCACCTTGAGCTGAATATAGCGACCCTTGTGAGCTTGTTTGGGGTGCTTCAACCTGTGTTGAAGTAGAGGTTTAGCTTTATTTTAAACCTAGGTGAGAATCTAGCCTATACTATGTAAGTTTGTCAGGTTATAATGTAGGTTTATAAGTTCAGCTCTTAGCTGATTTTGGATTTATTGTTAAGGTGCTTAGAGGTTGCGGATTACCTTCGCTAGCAGGATCGACGAGGGTCGACGTGTTTTGATGGGTTTGACCTCACCGGAATAAGTGAATTCCCTCTATGTTCTTAATAATGCTATATAATTGTTGATCATGTGTAATTGTGTCATTGGCTCACTATGTGAAGTGTGGTTAAGACAATTAGTATGTCTACTTCATATGGCTGTTACAGAACTCTATAAAGTAGACTAATTGTAGACAAATTTATATTATGCGGCATGCATAGTTAATGTTTAGAATAGATGAATGAACATAGAGCTAGAATTGATATTCATGTGCTAGTAGCATTACAACGGAGTTGTTCAATGCATTAGTTGCAATCCTATCCTATGACATTATTATATCTCCATATAGTAGAGAATAAAGGCACTAAATATATGACATGATGTAACATACCGGACTTCTAAAGTTATGAAGTCACGGTTTATGTTGGGTTGGAAAACTATTTAAATGGTTCCGATGAGGTTCGGTGAAGTTCGGAAGCTTTCGGGCGTTTCGGTGCGCGTAGGTGCGAAAACGGAACCCGAAAGGCCATGTTGGGCCGTGAGCTAAGTTCGGCATTAGCGTGGTTGAAAAGATGATGGAGACATGTTCGAAAACATGTTTGGAGAATGTAACATATTGGAACCCAGAAGGAATTATCAAACTTTAGCCAAATTGGCTAAAGCATGCGAATAAGATAAATGGACGAGTTTCAGTTAACATTCCATCAAGGTTGGAAGGGTTAAGATGAGTTCTAAAAGAGTTAGAAAGGTTTTAGCGTTGTCCGGCACAAAATAGAGTCGAAAACAAGCTAAAAACCAAGTCTGGAGCATTGTGTACCGGTACAAGTTGATGGTTGTACCGGCACAACAAGCGACCCGAAAAATGGCAGCTCTCGGGTTTGAGTGAAAAAGGTTGTTAAACCGGTGAGACGGGAAAGTGTACCGGTACACTTTGGCAGAATGGCAAAGAATTGGTCTGCTGCAATTATAATTGATTTGAGGGGTTTATTTGCAATTGTTACCTAATGTAATAGCCCTAAACCCCTCTTCCTCACAGCAGATCTCTCTCCCTCTCTCCCTCTTGTGTCTCTCCCTCTCCCTCTCAACCGGTTGCAAGAAAAGGGGAACGAAAAGAAGAAAAGAGAAGGAAAAAGAAAAGAGAAGAAAGGAAAAGAAGAAAATGATGGAGAAGAAGAAGCTTACCTCCATCTTCATCTTCCTCATGCTTGGAGGAGCTTGAGAGGTAAACCATTTGTCTCCTCTCATGGTGGGATTAGAGTTAGGGTTTGGTTTTTAAACCCTAATACTTGGAGATTTGGAGCTTCTAATGTGTTTAGAACCATGTAGAGACCAAGAACACATGAAATCCATAATGTTCTTCAAGGTGCTCTAATGGTGGATTTCTAGGGTTTGTTCTAAACACCCTAGAAATGGTTTGAATGCTCCTAACTGAGCTTCTAGATGATAAATAAGCTCTCTTTTGCTTGTTTTATAGATCAAATCCGGAGTATTGAGCATATGTCATATTAGGGCATCCCAAAGAGGGGTTTTGCTCATGTGGGGTTTTGATCTATTTTGACCCCTTGGAAACCTAATTGGGGACGTAACAAACGCGTTGGCGAAGTCGGTTTAACCATTCGTCGAGTGTACGCGAAGTTATTGACAAAATAGTGTTTTGTTGTACAGATGGCCGCAACACGCGGAATAGACGCCAAAAATCGTGAGATCGGAACCGGAGTACCTTGGAGTCGAGGAATAAGCACCAGAAAAGACGGAACGCGATTTGGAGGTCATTTGGAAGTCGCGCAAGAGTTCGGGCCAAAGGAGGCAACTGTTGCCGCGGGAGGCCGATTGCAAGTGACTACAAGCAATCGGAGCGCACGTTAAGGTGGGTTATGTTTACCGAAGCGACTAGGTCACCCTTATGTCTAAGTAAAGTGAATTCATGTTGATGCATATAAATAGCGCAAGATGGATGCATTGATTAATGCTAGAGTATACTCAATAAGCATGATATAGAAATAATAAATGCAAGCATGTGGTTAATGCTAAGAATAAAGATGATGACGTGATAAAAATGCTAAGTCCATGTATGATAAGCACGTGATAGGGATGCTAAAATAAGAATGCTAAGTATAGGACATATCATGTGATGCTAGTGGCATATATATATTAGTTGACATTTGCATGTGAACATGACATAAGGATGTTAACTAAATGCATGGAATAATTTTAGTCAAAGGACATGTATATGTGGACATAAAATACATATAGATCGAGTGGCATCGAACCTAGAGTCGTGAACCTAGGTTAAACAAGTATGAATGTGAACCTAATGTTAGTAAACATAGGTTGAACAAGAGAATCAACGAACCGAGTGTCGATAAACATAGGTTAAATAAGAATGGTATTAAACCTAGTGCTAAAGAACCTAGAATCACATGAACCTAGGTAAGCAATGGTAATGAACCTAGAGTTAATTAATCTAGGCCAAGAGTATAGAAGTAAGGAACCTAAAGTATTAACTTAGGTTCACTAAAGGCTTGGACCTAGATAGGTCAACTCCTTAGGGTAAGACCAACCCTCGAGTTATGTGAAATGGATTCCGGAATCCCGAGGCTAAAAGAATATGCCGAGCGTGGCTAAAGGATTACACCCAGAGTGGTGTTGGGTGTGTGCGACGATTTCGCCGCCCAGGGCTAACCATTGTCGTGGCGTGTGCGACGATTTCGCCGCCGGATGGTTGAGCCAGTTGAGGATCGTACCGCCGGATGACTCGAACCACTGCCGTGGCGTGTGCGATGATTTCGCCGCCGGGTGGCTGAGTCATGACCTAGGCCATTGTTGGGTGAGGTGCGATTCGTTCGCCGCCAGACGGCTAGATTAGGAGGGCGGGGGGGCTGACTGAGCAACCAGAGCGCGGATTATCCGCATTTGATTGACTCAAGACCGAGTCGGGTTGCATAGATGACTAAGGTAGAGATAACCTTAGATATGAGTTGTCAAGGACTATGGCAAAGAATAAGAATGCTAGCAATAATTAAGAATGTTAATGAATAAAGAATCGCCAACGGGCGTAGTGTAAAGAATGATAAGGAATAAAGAGTAAAGAATCGCCAATGAGCGTAATGTAAGAAAGGATAATGAAATAACAAAGTGTAAAGAATGACTTCGAGTAGAATTAAAATAATCTACTTGCATAAGTACAGGTGTTGTATATTGCATTTTGGGAGGCAGGACATCTTAGTTCAATATCTGTTATATATCTGTTATATGTTATTGGACTAACTTGTTACAGGGCCTCATTAGACATATCGACCGAGTTTTTCCCTTAGGTGGCCGTACCCACTGGGAACCATGGAGTTGGTTCTCACCCCACGTTATTTTGGGGTGTTTACAGGTACTCACGTGAGCGGCGCGGCGGTGCGAGACAAGGGCGTAGCTCCGTAGATAGCGTCCTACCCCAGAGACCGAGATAGCAGTACCCGAGTTGGTGGTCTAGCTTGGGAGGTTTAAAGACAAGAACAAATTTATATCATAAACTTGTAATAGATTGTAATAAACATGTTGTAATTTGGAAGTTAAATGTAAACAGAAACTGTGATGTAAAATATGAATGCAAAATGAATGCTTGTAATAGCAAGTAGTTATGTATTTGATACTTCCTTATGCAATCTGGATTGATATCTGTTCCTAGTTGGAACATTCGTTGATCGTTTGGATTGCGACGCCTTGAATGTATAGGGGAGACTCTGTCCGCGTTACAGGGGAATCCCCTGTCCATTCGGCGGTCTGTCGTCGGCGCCACGATCCGGTCCAAATTGGCGGTTGATCGCGGGGCGTGACACATGATAACTAGGATATTTGGATAGACAAGTTACCAATGTAAATAATATGTTTAGACTCACATCAATTTCATATTATTGTATAATCTAGTTGATACTAGCATTTTACATTGTACATAGATTCCGACCTATAGGTCGGCAGTGGACTTTCCATGTTTGAGACACGACGATTGAGAACTTTTGGACGGTGGATTATGCTTGCTTGCCATTGTGCTCATTCGCATATGCTTGTGAGGGTCGCTCTCCACAAGCCGGTACTCTCTATGCGATAGATTGCTCGCCCGTGCCGGATTGGATGCTGAAGTGGATTGCCGTGGGGAGTGTATTCTACCACGAGGTCATTAGGCGCGGCGCAAGCCGGACTACCTTATGTAGGTCACTATGAATTGAATAAAGATACTAAATGGTATTGATATAATTGTCACTAGTAGATAGTGTGCATTTATATGATGACATGACATGTTTACTTATGTAAAGTAGTTACTTTGCCGGTTGCCAAATAGTTGTTGCCTCTGGGATTGTAGTTGCATGATAATTGTTTATTATTATTGTTGATACCAAAAAATTAACACGTCGACCTAACCCACGTATGAGCCAAAGAAATAAGGACACGTGGTACACCAGAAGTCGGCAATAAGATGCCTAAAGGTCAAGAGCGTTTAGGCGGGAACGGTTGATAAGTGGGGCATAACTTCCATAAGAAGTAGGGCGTAACTTCCATGATCATGGCTACACCACTTCCTCCACTACTTTAACCAACCAATAATGTGGGCTGATAAGATATTATAAATAGTAACTTTGAAGCCTGTAAAAGGGGTCTTTCTCTCTTCTGAACGAGAAGACCACCATATTTTCAATACTTTCATTTCCTGCATTTATCGTTTTCTAGGTGTAATCTACATGTAATCTTTTTTACTTGCATTTACTGCTTTCCTAGGAGTAGTTTTTAAGTTAGATCTCTGAAGTCTGTATGCCCCACGAGCACACTCTGTTATAATCTAGATTTTCAGAATATGCCCTTCGGGCACACTCTGTTTTATATGAGTTCCCAATTTCATTTTAATATATAAAGGCATTTGGCTCTTTAAGCCGACCAATCACTGTGTTTTCATCCATTCGACTCTTCAGCCGACCCAAATTTCAGTGTTTTTCGTACATTCGGCTCATCCAACCAAACCGAATTTGTATTAAAGGTTTTCGAACTCGGCTGATCCGATCTCTCATCAGTCGAATCGCTTGATCTAGTCGAAGGGTGCAAACTTTAAGGGTCACATTTCGAAGCCGTTTTTCATCCCTACACGTTCTTCGAGGAGGATCTTTGACCGGGTGGAGGATCGGGGAATTGGGCTCCTAATAATTTTTTGCACGCCCGGTGGGACAACAATTTAGGTAAATTTATATTTTTATTAAAATTATGGTTGATGATAACGCCATGAATTTAAACAATAGGGTCGTTCCTAGAAATTACGGGAGCGATCAACCCAGCAATTTGGATAGTGCTGGAGAACGACAAGCGGTCTTACCTGTCGAAGGTGAGACTAGTGGTCAATCTGACCAACAAGAGCCTAGTTTGGCTCAAGCACTTGGACAAATGACACGGGTCCTACAAGTATTGGACCGAAATAGTCAAAGAAGCACTGCATGGTTAGATGCAGTCTTGGCCGCAATCATGGCCTCCAACGAGAATATTGCCCGAATAGGATAATTATTAACTCGTAATGAGCAACCTATAACAGGCTTATAAGGGCCTGTAATGACACTGGTGTTACAAAATCCTGTAACACCAGCAAATGGTTAGCTCCATTACCAGGGGGCACCATTTCAGGCGGCTTACAGACCGGCTGTTGTTAATCCCGGTCAGCAGCCAGAGATAGCTTGGAGATTACCACCTCCTTCGCCAGTGGCAGCATATCAGCCCCAAAATGTAGGGCTAGAGCTAGAGGGTAGGCTTCGAATATGCAAGGAGTTAACCTTGTTATACCGAATTTCGGTCTATCGCAAGTACCGAATGTAGTACAAGCACAGGTTCCTTTGCAGGGGAACAATAATGAAATATACGCACAAATTGAAGAAGCAATCCGAAATACTATCGGAGTTGGCACAAGACCGGCAATGCGGCTTGTGTTTAGATCATAGTTAGTTAATTCGGACAATTCGATGCGGGTATGATTCGGATAAAATTTGTTTGCTAATTTTTAAATTCGTTAAAAAATATGGCTAAAAAATGGATTCGTCAATTATTTGGATACGTGATTTATACGGAAATTATACGTTCATCAATTAAAAATTCGGGATAAAAAATTCGGCTATTAAATTAAGTTTTTTTTTTCTCTCAAGATTTATGTTATTAGCATAAATACTCATATTTCTTAAGAATATAAGAATAAATAGCTACAAAATTAAGTTAATTACGTAAAAAAATTGAAAAGAGTTTTTTTTTCTGTAATTAAATAAAGAGTTTTTTTTTTCTGTAATTAACTTAATTAACTTAATTTGAAAAGCGCCCGTACCGAATTAATTAATTCGGTACAGGCACTCGAGGCGCTCGAGGCGCTCGAAGCGCGCGTGGGCCTCGTGCCCCGGCCTCGCGGGCGCGCGCGGGCCTCGCAGGAGCGCGAGCAGCCC
The DNA here is from genome assembly GCF_001540865.1 of Ananas comosus. Lineage (NCBI taxonomy): Eukaryota > Viridiplantae > Streptophyta > Magnoliopsida > Poales > Bromeliaceae > Ananas > Ananas comosus. Next base: position 9,717,657 of record NC_033635.1, read on the forward strand.
GGGAACGCACGCAGGCCGCATTTTTTTGGCTCCGAATAATTCGGCCCGCGTATAATACGCGAATAAGTCTTTTTTTACCAAGAAAACACATTTTTTTCTGAATTTTTGGGAAAAATATGAATTCGGTCGTTTAATTCGTTTATTTAAAAATTCGAGAATAATTCATGAATAATTTGCAAATTTACTAACATAGGTTTAGATCTCCTTATCCCGCGAACATCGACGTAGAGCATCCGTATCCGGCAAACTGGAAAAAGCCGAAGTTCGACAAGTTCTCGGGCGATGAGACCGAGAATATGGTCGAGCATATAGCCTGGTTCACGGCCTAATGTAGAGAAGCGGCCGCTGACTCATTTTTGAAACTTCGATTATTTAACATATCATTAACTAAAACGGCGTTTACTTGGTATACAAGTTTATTAGCCAATGCCATCCAAGATTGGGACGAATTGGAAAGAAAATTTCATGAACAATTCTATAAGTCGGAGCGACAATTATCGGTTGCCAACTTGGCTTTATACCGACAAAAGTCAGGTGAAACGGTAGAAGAGTATTTGAACCGTTTCAAAATAGCCAAGACCCGGTGCTTTGTGAGAATGCCGGAATTAGTGTTCGCCAAAATAGCGTTAAATGGTCTACATTTTAAGATAAAAGACCATTTTGAAAATAAGTATTTTTCTAACCTATTTGATCTAGGTGTTCAAGTTGCCCAATATGAGCAATTTCGAAAGGAAAGTGAGGACAATCGGCTGCAATGGAGCCAATATAAAAAGCAAAGGAAAGGTAAAGAGAAATTCTTGATAGAAGAACAGTCGGTTCAAGAAGAGCCGAGCCAATTGAGTGAAAGTAAAGAATCGGCTGATGAAGTTGAGGTACATTTTGCTGGTAAAGAGCCACTTTCTTCAAAGAGAAATCCTTGATAGAAGAACAGATGGTTCAAGAAGAGCCGAGCAAATAGAGTAAAAGCAAAGAATCGGTTTATGAAGCCGAGGCATATACGGCTAGGATGGTAAAGAGTCGCTTCCTTTAAGCCGACCAAGAGTAGCGAAATTAAGATCGGGTCATGGCTGTGTCATTGAGTCGTTGATTTGGCACCAATAGTCATTCGAACGTTCATTCGAGAGACTATTGGGAGGGCATTGTTGATACAAAAAAATTAACACACCGATATAACCCATGTATGAGCCAAAGAAATAAGGACACGTGGTACATCAGGAGTCAGCAATAAGACGCCTGAAGATCAAGAGCGTTTAGGCGGGAATGGTTGAGAAATGGGGCATTACTTTCATGATCATGGCTACACCACTTCCCCCACTACTTTAACCAACCAATAATGTGGGTTGATAAGATATTATAAATAGTAACTTTGAAGCCTGTAAAAGGGGTCTTTCTCTCCCCTGAACGAGAAGACTACAACATTTTCAATATTTTTCTTTCCTGTATTTATTATTTTCTAGGAGTAATCTACAGGTAATCATTTTTACCCGCATTTACTGCTTTCCTAGGAGTAGTCTTTAAGTTAGATCTCTGGAGTCTATATGCCCCACGGGCACACTCCGTTGTAATCTAGATTTTCAGAGTCTGTATGCCCTTCGGGCATACTCTATTTTGTATGAGTTCCCAATTTTATTTTAATATATAAAGGCATTTGGCTCTTTAAGCCAACCAATCACTGTGTTTTCATCCATTTGGCTCTTCAGCCGACCCAAATTTCAGTGTTTTTCGAACATTCGGCTCATCCAGCCGAATCGAATTTGTATTAAAGGTTTTCGAACTCAGCTGATCCAATCCCCTCATCAGCCGAATCGCTTGATCCAGTCGAAGGGCGCAACTTCGAGGGTCACTTTTCGAAGCCGTTTTTCATCCCTACACGTTCTTCGAAGAGGATCTTTGACCGGATCAAGAATCGGGGAATTCGGCTCCTAACAATTATCATTGTTATTTCCATCATGTAGTAGTTGTACTTACTTTCCTTTTTACTTATTATGAACCTAGTGGTGTAATTTGCTGAGATTGGCGGCTTATCCACTAGAAACTATTGTTCAATAGTTCTCACACCCTCTTTGTTGTTGCTTTTATAGAGCGATCCATTACGGGAGAGACTAGGGATTGCGGCAAAGGAGTCGCGTCTAGCTAGACGTACCTTGGAGTTCTGCTAGGTGATCATCTCGCTGTGTTTGAGTTACTGACGAGGATGATGTTCTACCTGTGTATAGAGAAGACTACTACTTGTATATGTAGTTGTTTTGGTGACCCTGAGATGTATATTTGTGATTAGAGAGTTGTACTTTATCATTGTTACCTTTGTTTTCTGATTACTTTGGTGAAGTTGTACTTGTTTTACTCTAATTTTTAGTACACTTTGTACATTCTATGCTTTGATACTATGTTAGATTTTTGTTGATTGGTATTTTCTAGCATAGTTCTAGTAGACGCCTTGTATACTGTAGGTATATGGCGGGTCTGCCCATGTTTCGGGTATGCTTCCGCTGACACCGGGGCATGAAACGTCGGCGGATGCCTACTGCTCGACTGCCCTCCATCATCTGGAGTCGGGCGCTTCCTATCCTGACTCCGCCTCGGCACCTGAGCCCGCTCACAAACCGATACATCTCCTCTCTCCATCCACAACGCCTGCTCAATCGACGCATCCAAAGTTCTCAACCTCTGCGCCTACACCAACCGGAAGATCTCTGGCCTCAAGCCCTCTTCATACAGATACACTTTGTGGGCTTCATCCCTGGCTACAAACGGTACACAGTTCAGAAGCTGAGTAAACCACGAGTGTACTCCTGAACTGATCGCTCCCCCTGTTGTAGCTTCTTCAGGTCCTCCTCGAGTTTTTGCTTTACACTGTTTGGAAAATAGGCCCCGTACAGCAATCCACAAAACTTGTCCCACTTCATTTGTAGCACAACCAGCCCTCGAGTCTACCTTATTCTCCTCCACCAGGAGTGCGTATCACCTGCCAAACAGTGCACTCCCGGGTGTACCTGCTCCCGCTCTGGTACGAACAAGTCCTCGAATAACTTTCTCATCGCACTCACCCAGCCCTCTACAACCCAGGGCTCCGTGCAATTGCAATCAAAGCGCGGTAAATCAAACCGACGAAAACGAGCCAGCATCTCCAGAGAATGTAACTAGCGCCATAAGAACTGTCACTGATGGGGGTACAGCTGTGGCTGGTACGGCCACTGGAGTAGTCGGCGGCGGTGCCGGCTGCTCTGGTGCTCTATGCGCTGTGTTCGGCGGTGGAGTAAATGTTTCACACATCCTCTGTAATAGGGCCCCCTATTGCCTGGTCGCCTCAGTCAAGACAGCTAACTGCTCTATCAGATCAGAGGGTGCACTCGGCCCTGCTTGCTCAGGCATCTCAGATGGCGCGACACGATCCCGTGTCGACGGTCGACCTCGGCGTCGATACATGATTACCTGAAATTAAAACAAGGGTCAGATACAAAACACAATCACTCTCGACCCAATCAAGCGAAAGTCTAGAAGGTCACCCCTATTTCTCCTCAAAATTATGCTATCTGCAGCCAACATATTTCTCTTGACAAAAACAGACACTCCTTCAGTCACTCACTTCACTCTAGGAGGAGTTAAAATAATTTAATCGCTGACTTTCGTAATAAATCAAGCCTCTCACCTCTTGCCTTCCTAAGATTTTCCAAACTTAAGGTTTTCTACGTCCCAACGACCTAATACTAAGCTCTGATACTAACTTAATCTCTCACACCCCGGATTACCATGTTTTTTCGAGCAAACCAGAAGACCCGCCGTATACATAGAAATTTTTTCTGTATACGAAACGATAGCTGTACCTATAAATAAAGCCAAGCTACAACCAAGAGATAAGAGTTGCTAAACTAAAAATATATAAGTATAAAACCTCAAGAGGTTCCAGTACATACAAAAATCTACAACCCAACTCGCTCCAGCGAGTACCACGACAACATCACCATATGTATAAAGAAAGCCCAAAACTACCTCTGGATAGGTGCTCCTCTAGCTAAACTAACAGAGGGATGGCCCTAACTCGCAACTCCTCTGCCACGATCAGAAACAGCGTCAGTAGTAGCCACGAATGAAGGCTCTGCAAAAAAGGTCAACAACTGGGTGTGAGAACTACTACAAAATAGAGTAGTCCTCAGTGGGTACCGTCATCGATCTCAACGGCTCACCTACTGAGTCTACAGAAAAGTGCGTAAGAGATAGTAAGAAAAGCTGAAAACCCAGCAGGCTAACCAATACTGGCTATCTGTAGATGTAACAAAAATGCAACCTCTGACCCAAACTTACTAGGGACTGTGAACGCACCTATCCCACCTATCGAAACTACACCGCGTACCACCTCGGGGGCTACCGGTGGAGAGCAAAGTCCTAACCGAACATTACAACATCAATGCAAAAGCATGTAGCCAAACTCCGGAGCGGCACTCGTGGGCGCGACCCAACCGAGTATACAAGCATGTCTCTATTAAGCTCAATCAAGCTCTCACAGGCTATAATCAATGCAAATTGGTCTAACTGTCTAACAACCAAATCTCACGTGCCCTTAGCACAATCTGAGGCAAAACACAGAAATCTGGTTCCACTGTCAACCGCGACGGCACCCGACAGTCCTAAACAATCTACACACTACTGTAAAATAAACTCGGCATCCCAGCACGAGTGTAAACTCATCCTATACTAGCTCTTAAAGCTAAATCTGATAATTTTCTGAAAGTGACAGTGTAGAACTTATATATTTTCTCCCAAGTCAATTCTAAGTCCAACATGGAAAATTATAATTCTATCTTAACTCCAAATTCAGATTTTATACTCTAATCCCTGAATTCGAGTACTAGCAAGGAAATAAAGCAATGATACATGTCGACAATGCTAAAACTTAAGAGGAATTCTGACGATTTCGGTAAACATTAACCCACCTCGAAACGCTAGTCTAACTATGGCGAGAAGTCCTAAGAAGGGGAAACACGTGCTCACCCGGTCTCCAACGACGCAACCGCGACACCCACGTGCTCGAACAACCCTCCGGATCGATCCACGACCTAGACAACGCACGAATCCACCAGTTAGAGAGAAAGGAAAAGGAGAAGAAGAACCAGCTCCTAAGCTCTCTCTGTCAATATATAGGCTGGGAAAAACATACGGTTGATCGACACATCAAACAACCAAAATGCCCTCTACCTATTCAAAAATCCAGCTGGAGTACCGGTATCCAATTTGGTTACCGGTACTCGGCCTCTCAACCCGCAAGCTCGCATATAGGATACCGGTACTGGCTCGATGCCGTACCAGTACTCAAAATCAGATTGACGCAACCCGAGAGCATTCTGTTATGGAATTATAGTAGGGTACCGGTACTCTCCTGCCTGGTATATGTACTCATCACTAATATCCTGCACTTTGCGGATTTCAGCGTCAGAACTCCACTCTCGCCTCGCGTCGAGTCCATTTTGCGACCAATTCGCACCAAAATGATTTCGACTTGTCCCGACACTCTCCAGATGTGTCGATAAGCCCCAGATGCTGAAATCTCACTAGCAACCAAACACTAGGGATACTACAAGTTTTAAACAATTATAGATCCTATTTGTTTTAGGCATCTCCAATACTTAGATCTTACAATCCCTCAAGTTTCTAGAATTAAACCCTTTTAGGATATCAGAATAGCAAGATAAATTGTAACTTTAATAGCACACTTCATAATATACATATTGATCATAAACAGTAAAATGTCATAGTTGATCTTGTAAAAAAGGGTTTGTTGGGTGGTTGGCATAATATCACGATCTAAAGAGTAGAATTGATAAATAATAATAATAATAATAATAATAATAATATATTTTTTTGAACGGATTAGACGGATTTGAGATTTTCAAGAAATATGGCAAATCAAGTTTTTATTCTATTAGAATGAATATCCTATTTGTCTTTAATTTTATTAAAAGATAAATCTAGTACAATTAATCAATTAATTAATTAATATTTTTTATTTAATTTATCCTATTGATTAATTAATAAATAAATCATTCACTATATAAATGAATTATTTAATTAACCATATTAAATTTTATAATTAATCCTATCAAAAGCCAATATCTATGCTAGTTCAAAAGGTGGTAATCTAGAGGAAAAATNAGAAAATTATTTTAATTTCTGTTTATCCTATAAGTAAGATTATCTTATTTTTGAACTAAACGGTATAAAGAACTTTTAGAGTTTAGGCAGATTAGGCAAGTTTTTTTATATAATAATAATAATAATAATAATAATAATAATAATAAGGGCAATTGCTTATATACCCCTAACAAGTTTTCGCCTTTCTAATTATCCCACTTAGAAAGCTAATATATTGAAAATATCCTTTTTTTTCATTTCAACCTATTTCAAATATACTTCTAGAGTTAAATTCTGTTAATAAAAGCTTATCTGTATGAAAATTTCCTTTCAAATATACCCTTCTATCATCACCGACTTTTGCTTATTTGCTCTTAAGTTAGGGACACAAAAATTATTAGAATTTTTGGTCTTTTCAAATTAGTATGCCCTACTATAATGTAGCACACTGGACCTTTACAAATTACGAGGTTCGAGTGTTTGATATGTATTCCGAACTTTTCCACACTTGGTGGAAGGTCGTAGATGGTATTTCGGCCTAAAAGTTCGATCTCTAGAGTTTTGGCAAGTCCTGAGAGTTTTCACTCTCGGGGACCGGTCCCTGATATGAGAGATCGGTCATCTCAGAACAGTGCTGCGGCAGGACTTGAGGCAACCGGTCCCTAGCAGGTGAGACCGGTCCCCGAGTGCGATTACGCGGGGAGAGACCGGTCCCATGCGGGGAGAGACCGGTTCCCAAACGTTGGATTTTCGGGGCAGGCTGAGAGACCGGTCCCAGGTCGGGGAGACCGGTCCCTTAGTTCGAAAACTGCCCAGACCCGGGCAGTGCACAGGGTGGTTTTTTTAGGGGCTTATATAGATTTTGTTGCTTCTATGGGCCTTAAGGCCATTTCCACTCTCTTACTCCCTCATTTCTCTCCCACACTTTCACTCTAAAGAGAGAAGAAGAATGAGAAGAAGGAGAAGGAGTTGGAGGAGAGCAAGATCTTGAGGCTTTGGGGCATCTTCCTCTTCCTTTACTCACCTTTGGAGGCTTGGAGCTTGGGCTAGGAGCTTGTTAGAGGATCAATCTTCAACCCTAGAAGATTTGGAGCTTGTTTTGGGGCATCTAGAAAGGTTAGTACCTTGATTCTAGCCTTTGATCCATGTTTTGGTAGGTTTTACCATATGAAACCCTAGAAATGAGATTTACGGTTTATTTTGGAGATTTTTAATTTGAGGGCTTAGAGACCTAATTGATGGGTTTAGAACCTTCCTCTAGGTTGAATTGGAAGGGTTCTTGCTCTCTTTGGAAGCTTGAGAAGGGATTTCATCACAAGAGGTGAGTTATGCCCTTTATGCTTAGATGATTTAAGATTGAGCTTTTCGATGTTCGTTTCGATTGTGTAACTCTTGTTCCTACATCTTTAGGGTACTAGGAGACTAGTGGACACCTCCGTTCAGCGAAACGAAGAGTTTCGATTTTCGGTGGATTTGGCTTCATGAAAACGGGGCGAAATAGCCCCCGTGTTTTCTATACTTGTCGTAATGTCATTTTAAATGCAACTCTATGCTTAAAGGAATTTATGTGAATTTTAGAACACTTAAAATGCATGTGTTATGTATAAGAAAATTTGCACTCTATATAGTAGAGGATTCTGGGTATTGTTACATGCATTTGGGTAGTGTTCGCATTAGTCGTTTGAAAACATGCTTCATATGTTTAAAGTGGCTCAATTATGCATTTGTGAACACTTGTGTTAAGCTTGGACTTAGTAAATGAAAGTGTCATAAAGGGGCATTTAGACTAGCACACTATAAGACTATTGTTTTGAGACTTAGAGATAGACCATGGACATCTACTACTTTCTATGTTTTAGATATGATGACATAGAGATAGGCCTATAAGAGAGTTGTGACATATTCCATATTGTTAGACATAAGGACTTAGTACTTGAGACGGATCTTTTGTTACTTACCATTGTGCTCATTCGCACATGCTTGTGAGGGTCGCTCTCTACAAGCCGGCACTCCGGAAATGGCCATCGCGATACATATTCGCTGTGCGGGATTGGGCGCCGAAGTGGATTGCCGTGGGAAAGGCTCATTCCTAGAGTGGGAATGTTGACTACCACGGGGCCATTAAGCTCGGCACCGGCCAGACAGTCTACGGGTGGGTCTCAGGGCCAGACAGTCTTCGGGCGGGTCTCTTCAGATTTGATTTTGAGCATTCATCATGCCATGTGGACATTGATTAGAATAGTAAACAATGACATCTTTGCTATTTGACTTATGGATATCATACTAGCGATACTTGGGTACATTCTTATGAGAATAGCTTTTCTTACTTATGCTAAATCCTGCTAAGTAGAGATATCATGTGGTAGCAAATATTCATACTTATTTACTTGTCATACATACCGTTTTGTTTATATCTGCTTACTGACCCCTTTTTAGTTTGGGCCTAGTGGTGCAATTCACTAAAGCCAGTAATTGCCCACTGGGAACTATTATTCAATAGTTCTCACGCCCCCTGTTTTATGGTTTTATTCAGAGCCTTCGGCACCAGCGGAGGCACGGGATCGCGGCGGGAGTCGCGTAGCTAGTTAGTAGGGAGCTACTTTTGAGCTTAGGTGGTTTACTCTTTCTTTTATTGTATTAGAGAGAGAGAGAGATTTTGAGTACCATATATAGAGAGACCACCTATATACTCTTTATGTTTAGTTTTTGTATTTGGGATTTCCTTTGTACTACTTTATGGCTTTATTAGTGGATTTCAGTTTTATATTTACCCCTTTGTGTAGAGCTTAGTTATTTACTTTGCTCTGATATCGTTAGATTCCTTTGTTCTACTGCTTTATTTATCGTTTTGTTTTAGACGCCTTGTATGTTTTAGACATATGGCGGGTCTGGGCACGCCCCGGGCAGGCTTCCACTAGGTCCCGGGGCGTGACAGATTAGTTTGGTATCAGAGCCTAGGGTTGAGTCTTAGTGGACCTAGCAAACCTTAGGCCGGTTGGACTATAGAAAATAGGCTCGTGAGAGACGAGGTCTATTTGATTTGTAAGCGAAAGTATCGTGATTGGATATCTTGATAACTCTAGAACGTGGAGTTAAATCGAAGTGTATAGCTCCTAATTTCGCGGAGGGTTACGTTGGCGGCCGACAATATAACATCGGAAGTTAGTAGTGAAGCACACTTCATTACTTTCGCATGATTTGGGGCATTACCTTCTTGAGTGGGGATTCGATGGCGTGAGTTTACTAACTTACGCTTTTATGATATTGTAGTGTGATACCGATTACACGCTCCCAATCTGCCGTAGCGGATAACACGACAAATCTGGAGGAGGTCGAGAACTCCGCTACCTCTGGATCCGGCGAGGTCCAAGAGTTGAGGGGCCAGCTTGCGACCTTCACTGATATGGTGGCACAGCAGACTGAGGCGGCGCGCCGACAGGAGGCGCGTATGAAGCGCCTGGAGGATCTTCCGTTACAGCAGGCGGCGGCTTCTAGGGAGATTCAGGCCCCTACACCGCCAGCACCAGTCGTGGACGTCGCGCCGAAAGTGCCATTCCCGCGCCCAGTTCTTCGCGAGCAGCGCTCGCAGCCACGCCTTAGAAGGAGGCTATTGCAGCACCACCTATGCAGAGGCCTCCGGTTGGAGCAGCTTTTCCTATCTTGGTCGAGGGAGCGGAAAGGGACAGACTGATGGAACGCCTCAACGAGTTTAGGAGGTGCAGTCCTTGGATCTTCGATGGCGAGAAGGTCGACCACTGGATCGTGGAGAAGTGGTTGATGCATATGGAGAAGCTTTTCCACGACACCTTCCTGGAGAAGAGAGATCGAGTTTGGCTCGCCACACACCATTTGGACGGCGAGGCCTACCGCTGGTGGATGGATCTCTAGGAGAACCACAGCATTGATTTGGCGGCTATTACTTGGAAGAGGTTCAAGAAGCTTCTTTTGGCATACTACTTTCCGACCAGCGTCAAGAGGAAGATGGAGCAGGATCTACGCAACTTGCGCCAAGGTGATCGGACTGTGGCCGAGTACGAGCAGGAGTTTTCTCGGCTTCTTCACTGCGTGCCTTTCGTCGTGCGAGACGACGAGGACAAGGCCCGCATCTTCGAGTGAGGGTTGCGACCGTCGATCTTCTGGTTTGTGCAATCCTCTAACCTCCAAACCTACCGGGAGGTGGTGGATCGCGCGCTCATAGTGGAAAGCGGCGCGGCAGACGTCCAGGAGCGACGAGAGGTGATGGACAAAGGTAAGGCCAAGAGGCCTGCGGCAGAGAGTGCGAACCAGACGCACTCTAGGAGGTTGCCGAAGCATCCTAGGAGCCAGCAGCGTGGACGCGGCTCAGTAGCACAGCGAGGAGGTTCTGACCGTCGCCGGCATTCCCCGTGTGTGATCTGCGGTGGTCCTCATTTCCCATCGCAGTGTCCACAGCGGGTGGGAAGGTGCTTCCAGTGTGGCCAGGAGGACCACGTTCGGACAGAGTGCCCGAGAGTTCTTCACCGGCACCGTCGATTGTATCGGCACCGGCTCTACCAGCCGTCAGCCACGGGACTCCATCGACACAGTACCAGCCTGGGCGGCCACCCGTCTAGCGCCAGAGCGAGGGATCTCGACAGGCCCCGAGTGGGCATTTGTATGCCGCTCAGACCGAGGAGGCGGCAGCAGCCGAGGATGTGGTTGCAGGTATCATTTTACTTGATGGCATTAGAGTTCGTGCTTTATTTGATACCGGTGCATCACATTCATTTATAAATCGGCTGTTTGTCGAGTTGCATGGCATCCCTTTGGTTTTCTTGTTGCATCCGAGACATGTTGTAGTACCCGACCACACTCTGGATATTAGAGAGTATTGCCCTGGTTGCCCTATTCGGGTAGGAGATTGGATCATGCCCGTAGATTTGCTAGCCCTGCGCAAGCTAGGAAATTTCGATGTGGTCTTGGGTATGGATTGGCTAACCAAGTATTATGCCACGATTGATTATAAGAATCGCACGGTTACTTTTAGAGAACCGGGGTAGACTGAGGTTGTGTTTAGTGAATGCCGGAGTTCGCTTTTTGTGATGTCGATCAGCTCGTCTCGAGCTAGGCAGCTGATCAGCCGAGGATGTGTAGCTTACTTGGCTAGTGTTGTGTTGAGGGGCGAGGATGACAACCCTAGGATTGAGGATATCCCGGTGGTATGGGAGTTTTAGGACATGTTTCCACCTGAGCTTCTGGGTATGCCACCCGATATGGAGATCGAGTTTGTGGTAGATCTCGTCCCTGGGACTACTCCAATCTCGAAGGCACCCTATAGGATGGCACCGGCGGAGCTGAAGGAGCTAAGGGCACAGCTACAGGATCTGTTAGACAAGGGCTTCATTCGACCGAGCGTCTCGCCGTGGGGAGCGCCAGTTCTATTCGTCAAGAAAAAGGACGGATCACTTCGCCTATGTGTGTACTATCGTGAACTCAATAAAGTCACGATCAAGAATAAGTATCCGTTGCCGAGGATCGACGACTTGTTTGATCAGTTTCAAGGATCGTGTGTGTATTCTAAGATAGACTTGCAGTCGGAATACCACCAGTTAAAGATCAAACCCGAGGATGTATCGAAGACGGCTTTTAGAACACGGTATGGACACTATGAGTTCACAGTTATGCCATTTGGGCTTACTAATATCCCGACAGCTTTTATGGATCTGATGAACCGTGTTTTTAAGCCTTATCTAGACAGGTTCGTCGTGGTATTCATCGACGATATTTTGGTTTATTCCCGAAGTGATGCGGATCACGAGGAGCATTTGAGGCTAGTACTTCAATTACTTCTGGAAAAGGAGCTTTACGCCAAGCTGAAAAAGTGTGAATTTTGGCTTCGAGAGGTAGCCTTTCTTGGACATTTGATGTCGAGATCGGGTATAGCCGTGGATCCTAAGAAGATTGAGGCTATCAAGGATTGGCCGAGACCGACGAGCGTTACGGAGATTTGGAGTTTCCTTGGATTGGCCGGTTACTACCGGAGATTTGTTGAGGGGTTCGCTAAGCTATCTACTCCCCTCACGAGGCTCATGCATAAAGGTGTCAAGTTCATCTGGAATGATGCGTGTGAGAGAAGCTTCCAAGAGCTGAAACAACGNGCTAAGCTATCTACTCCCCTCACGAGGCTCACGCATAAAGGTGTTAAGTTTATTTGGAATGATGCGTGCGAGCGAAGCTTCCAAGAGTTGAAGCAACGATTGACTACCGCCCCGATCTTGACCCTACCAGTAGCTGGAGCAGGGTATGTGGTTTATAGCGATACATCTCTTAATGGATTGGGCTGTGTTTTGATGCATGATGGCAAGGTGATCGCGTATGCTTCTCACCAACTGAATGAATATGAAAAAAATTACCCTACACATGATTTGGAGTTGGCGGCCGTAGTTTTCGCATTGAAGTTATGGCGCCATTACTTATATGGCGAGCGATGTGAAGTATACACGGATCACAAGAGCTTGAAGTATTTGTTCACTCAGAAGGAGTTGAACTTGAGACAACGCAGATGGTTGGAGCTGCTCAAGGATTATGATTTGACGATTCTTTACCACCCGGGCAAGGCTAACATGGTGGCGGATGCGTTAAGGAGGAAATCTACTGAAAACTTAGCGATGCATGTTGTTACTCAACAGCAGTTGATCGAGCAGACGAAGCGGTTGGAGTTGGAGGTAGTGACTCCTGACACACCTTTGAGATTGATGACCTTGGTAGCGCAACCTATACTCTTAGATAGAATTAAAGAGAAGCAAGCTTCCAATGTGGAGTTGCAAAGGATTAAAGGTAAAATGGTTGATGGTTGCACCGCCGACTACCTCGTGGATGACCAAGGATTGATGCGTTTCTGTGGACGGATTTGTGTACCGGGGGATTCGGAAATTAAAGAGGATATTCTTCAAGAAGCGCACCGAGCGCCCTATGCTATACATTCGGGAGGCACCGAGATGTACAAGGACTTGAAGTTGCTTTATTGGTGGCTTGGGATGAAAAAGGACGTTAGCGAGTTTGTAGCTCGTTGTCTAACTTGCCAACAAGTAAAGGCTGAGCATCGATTACCCACGAAAAAATTTCAGAATTTGCCTATTCCAGTGTGGAAGTGGGAAAAGATCACCATAGATTTCGTGACTGGATTGCCCCGCTCTCAGGCCGGGCATGATGCTATTTGGGTGATCGTGGATAGGTTGACGAAGTCGGCGCACTTCATACTTATTCGTACTAGTTGGACCGAAGAGAAGCTCGCACAAGTGTACCTTGATGAGATTGTGCGACTTCACGGAGTACTTACATCGATAGTATCGGATCGAGACACTCGGTTTGTGTCTCACTTTTGGAGGAGTCTACAGGACGCCTTGGGCACCCGACTCGACTTCAGCACTGCTTTCCACTCTCAGAGTGATGGGCAGTCGGAACGCACCATTCAGACTTTAGAGGATATGTTCCGAGCGTATGTGATAGACTTCTAGGGAGGATGGTCGCAGTATCTACCTATGGCAGAGTTTGCTTATAACAACAGTTATCAAGCAAGCATCAAGATGGCGCCGTTTGAAGCACTTTATGGACGGAAGTGTAGATCGCCACTTCATTGGAGTGAAGTTGGCGAGAGATTGGCTTTAGGTCCTGATGTGCTCCAGGAAGCTGAGGACAAAGTTCGAATTGCTCGGGAGCGACTTTTGACGGCACAGAGTTGACAGAGGAGCTACGTCGATCAACAACAGCGAGACTTGGAGTTCCAAGTAGGATACCATGTTGTCTTGAAGTTCTCGCCGACTAGAGGGATCAAGAGATTCGGGATTCAGGGTAAGTTGAGCCCCCGTTTCATTGGACCGTATGAGATTTTGGAATGGGTAGTTACGGTAGAGTATCGACTTGCTCTACCACCGAACTTATCGGGCGTGCACAACGTCTTTCATGTATCGGTCCTTCGGAAGTATGTCTTCGACCTGAATCATGTGTTGGATGCTACACCTGTGGAGTTGTGGGATGATTTGAGCTTCGAGGAGCAGCCCGTGAAGATCTTGACTCGCGAGGTGCGGAAACTGCTGAATCGGGATATTCCGTACGTGAAGGTTCTTTGGAGCAACCACGGGAAGCGGGAGGCCACGTAGGAGCTAGAGAGCGCGCTGCGGGAACGCTATCCTCATCTTTTTCAGATGGAGCTTTGAGGTATGTTGTCGTTTTGAATTTCGCGGACGAAACACCTTTTTAGGAGGGGTGAATGTAGCACACTGGACCTTGCAAATTGCGAGGTTCGAGTGTTTGATATGTATTCCGAACTTTTCCATACTTGGTGGAAGGTCGTAGATGGTATTCCGGCCTAAAAGTTTGATCTCTAGAGTTTTAGCAAGTCCTGAGAGTTTTCATTCTCGGGGACCGGTTCCTGATATGAGAGAGTGGTCCCCTCAGAACAGTGCTGCGGCAGGACTTGAGGCAACCGGTCCCTAGCGGGTTAGACCGGTCCCCGAGTGCGATTACGCGGGAAGAGACCGGTCCCATGCGGGGAGAGACCGGTTCCCGAACGTTGGATTTTCGGGGCAGGCTGAGAGACCGGTCCCAAGTCAGGGAGACCAGTCCCTCAGTCCGAAAACTGCCCAGACCCGGGCAGTGCACAGGGTGGTTTTTTTAGGGGCTTATATAGATTTTGTTGCTTCTATGGGCCTTAAGGCCATTTCTACTCTCTCACTTCCTCATTTCTCTCCCTCACTTTCACTCTAGAGAGAGAAGAAGAAGGAGAAGAAGGAGGAGGAGTTGGAGGAGAGCAAGATCTTGAGGCTTTGGGGCATCTTCCTCTTCCTTTACTCACCTTTGGAGGCTTGGAGCTTGGGCTAGGAGCTTGTTAGAGGATCAATCTTCAACTCTAGAAGATTTGGAGCTTGTTTTGGGGCATCTAGAGAGATTAGTACCTTAATTCTAGCCTTTGATCCATGTTTTGGTAGGTTTTACCATATGAAACCCTAGAAATGAGATTTAGGATTTATTTTGGAGATTTTTGATTTGAGGGCTTGGAGACCTAATTGATGGATTTAGAACCTTCCTCTAGGTTGGGTTGAAAGGGTTATTGCTCTCTTTGGAAGCTTGAGAAGGGATTTCATCACAAGAGGTGAGTTATGCCCTTTATGCTTAGATGATTTAAGGTTGAGCTTTTCGATGTTCATTTCGATTGTGTAACTCTTCTTCCTACATCTTTAGAGTGCTAGGAGACTAATGGACACCTCCGTTCGGCGAAACGAAGAGTTTCGATTTTCGGTGGATTTGGCTTCATAAAAACGGGGCGAAATAGCCCCCGTGTTTTCTATACTTGTCGTAACGTCATTTTAAATGCAACTCTATGCTTAATGAAATTTATGTGAATTTTAGAACACTTAAAATGCATGTGTTATGTATAAGAAAATTTGCACTCTATATAGTAGAGCATCCTGGGTATTGTTACATGCATTTGGATAGTGTTCGCATTAGTCATTTGGAAACATACTTCATATGTTTAAAGTGGCTCAATTATGCATTTGTGAGCACTTGGGTTAAGCTTGGACTTAGTAAATGAAAGTGTTATAAAGGGGCACTTAGACTAGCACACAATAAGACTATTATTTTGAGACTTAGAGATAGGCCATGGACATCTACTACTTTCCATATTTTAGACATGATGACATAGAGATAGGCTTATGAGAGAGTTGTGACATATTCCATGTTGTTAGACATGAGGACTTAGTACTTAAGACGGATCTTTCGTTACTTGCCATTGTGCTCATTCGCACATGCTTGTGAGGGTCGCTCTTTACAAGCCGGCACTCCGGAGATGGCCATCGCGATACATATTCGCCGTACGGGATTGGGCGCCGAAGTGGATTGTCGTGGGAAAGGCTCATTCCTAGAGTGGGAATGTTGACTACCACGAGGCCATTAAGCTCGGTACCGGCCAGACAGTCTACGGGTGGGTCTCAGGGCCAGACAGTCTTCGGGCGGGTTTCTTCAGATTTGATTTTGAGCATTCATCATGCCATGTGGACATTGATTAGAATAGTAAACAATGACATCTTTGCTATTTGACTTATGGATATCATACTAGCGATGCTTGGGTACATTCTTATGAGAATAGCTTTTCTTACTTATGCTAAATCCTGCTAAGTAGAGATATCATGTGGTAGCAAATATTCATACTTATTTACTTGTCGTACATATCGTTTTGTTTATATCTGCTTACTGACCCCTTTTTAGTTTGGGCCTAGTGGTGCATTTCACTAAAGCCAGCTATTGCCCACTGGGAACTATTATTCAATAGTTCTCACGCCCCCTATTTTATGGTTTTATTTCAGAGCCTTCGGTACCGGCGGAGGCACGGGATCGCGGCAAGGGAGTCGCGTAGCTAGTTAGTAGGGAGCTACTTTTGAGCTTAGGTGGTTTACTCTTTCTTTTATTGTATTAGAGAGAGAGAGAGATTTTGAGTACCATATATAGAGAGACCACCTATATACTCTTTATGTCTAGTTTTTGTATTTGTGATTTCCTTTATACTACTTTATGGCTTTATTAGTGGATTTCAGTTTTATACTTACCCCTCTGTGTAGAACTTAGTTATTTATTTTGCTCTGATATCGTTAGATTCCTTTGTTCTACTGTTTTATTTATCGTTTTGTTTTAAACGCCTTATATATTTTAGACATATGGCAGGTCTGGGCACGCGCCGGGCGGGCTTCCGCTGGGTCCCGGGGCGTGACATATTATCACCAATATTTCTTATTTATCATTAAGTTAAGAGCAAAAGAGCCATTTTGATTTTTTTTTTTTACTTTTGTAGATATTTAACTCACGTCAAGTTAATTTAACAGGTGCTAACTATAGGGGTATTTCGGAATAACGTGGGAACATGCGAGGAATATATGAGAAAGAACAAAAATAGAGATAACTTAGATATTTTTAAATTTTTGAGGGTATATATATAGATAATTATTCCTAATAATAATATATCCGGAATCTAAACATCGATTTTGAATAGAGCTATAATACGAATCCGAATAGGATTACAAGTGTTAATTATTTGTATATAATACGAATCTGAAGACGAGCAGGCGCTTCACGTTGGGTACTTTGTGGTGCGCACGATGGCGAGGGACTGGACGGACCTTTCGTCGGGCGTCCTGGCGGCCATCGCGGCGCGTCTGACGGCGATCGACTACATGGCCTTCCGCAAGGTCTGCCGGCTCTGGGCCCGCTCGGTGTCCGGCGTCCCGCCGTCCCCTCACGTCCCCTACCTCCTTCTCCTCGGCGGCGGCGGCGGCGACGACGACGACGGCGAGCGCAGCGACGAGTTCACCTTCCTCGGCCTCCCCGGCCAGACGCTCCACCGCCTGCCCGTCCCCGGCCTCCGCGGCAAGTACTGCGTCGGCTCCCAGCACGGCTGGCTGGCCACCCTCGACCCCTTCTCCGAGCCCGCCCTCCTCAACCCCCTCACCGGGCAAGAAATCCCCCTACCCTCCATCACCACCCTCCCCGACATCCACCCCTCCTACGCCCCCGACGGCTCCGTAGCCTCCTACTTCCACTTCTCCGACCCCACCGACTACTACTTCCACTACAAGCCCGAGGAGTTCCGTGGCCTTTCCTTCGACAAGGTCGCCTTCTCCTCCAGCCCCGCCGCCGGCGGCCCCCTCACCGTCGTCGCCCTTTACGGCATCGCGTCGAAGCTCGCGTTCACCACCGCGGGGGCGGACAGGTGGCGCCTCCACGACGACGGCTGGCGCTTCCACGACGTCGCCTTCCGCCGCGGCAGCCTCCTCGCTCTGTCGGGCGATGGGGATCTGCTCGCCGTCGACCTCAGCGGAGGCTACGCCGACGTCGTCAGGCTCGTCGCCAGCCAGTTCGACCCCCTTGTCGCAGGACAGTACAGGAGGTACCTCGTCGCCGACGACGCCACCGGCGATCTCCTGCAGGTGTGGAGGAACTTCGACTTCGACGATGTCGCGAATACCTTGACGACTCGCGAAATCAAGGTCATGAGGCTCGACTGGGGAACAAATCGATGGATTCCGATCAGCAGCCTGGGCGGCCGAGCTCTGTTCCTCGGGATCGGCTCTTCCATGTTGCTCTCGCCCGAAGATGTCCGCGGGCTGCGGCCGAATTGCGTCTATCTCACCGACGACTGGTGGGACATGCTGTACAGCGAGGAGGTCAGACTGGCGAGGCGCGACGTCGGGATATACTGCCTCGAAGATGCCAGTCTCCAGCCCTGCCATTCTCCCGACCCTCGATTCAACTGGCCTCCGCCTGTCTGGATCTCGCCGTCTCTATCCTAACTTAGGTTCCGACTCGCACTAATTTGATCCATGCCTCCTTCTTCTTCTTCTTCTTGATGCTGGTTTTGCTATCTATTTGTTTGGAGTTTCATTTAGATTGTCAAATTTAATTAGTTTCATTTAGCTTGTCCTTATACCTCGGAACGGTGGCTATCACCACCCTTAGCTGATTTAACTGCCACATCCTCTCAAGATTATTATTGATAAGCTTTTACAACATTTCAAAAGGTGATTCGCCGAGTGAATTAGCAGCCAAAATCATCTTCAAAAGATAAAAGTAGTAGCGATGACGCCTTCAGGCGATGTTGTAACTTGCAACCGAATTAGTTGCCACCTAGTCGTTTTTTTTGGAGAAAATTGGTATGGACTTGAACGAGTGACTTATTTGAAGTAGAATTGAAGCTCGGTGCCTCAATTGAAACGCGCTTATCATCGGGGAACTCAAATTTCACTTACAAGTGTAGAGACTCTGGATTATAGGAGTCTAGTGACTGCGGATTAATTTACCTTATTTATTTAAACTCAAAGACGAATTTAACATTGACCGATTAAAATTAATGAAAGGATTAATAAATGAATTTGTGATCGAAAAGTAAGGCTTTTTTTTTCAAATTTTGGCTTATTAATTTAAATAAACTGGTTTAGTATAGAACTATAAAGTTTCTAGCGTGTAAAGTATTGTCTAGCCAGTTGGCACGGTCTGGTACTGTTGGGACGTACTGCACATGCCACCCATGCCGATAAACCCGTGCAACCTGCCCCGACTGTGCCGACATCTAAAACAGGTGTTTTGCCGAGGCGTGCCATGCAGTGTCAATGGCACATCGGCGCACCCCATGCTAGTGGCCTTTGACCGTAAAGCTTAACTGATTATGTTTATGCCCTCTAGTATTTATTACTTCTCTATTCTCTTGACTTTTTTTCCATGTCCTTGGATGTGAAAACCTTAGTAGTGGGTATTCGAATGTAGAAAGTGGGTCAGCTTGAGAATTTCTTGTTTCTCTTGTGGTAAGTTGGTTTTTGCTTACCAATAGTTTGACACTCTAGATACTTCTCTTGTTTAAAATATTTTCTAGTGGTTAGTTTGCCAGCTAGAATTAGATATGGCATCGACTGTGGAAAGGTGGCTATATCTTCCCCGTGATCTTCCTTCCTTCACTCTTGGACTAGCACTTCTCCTTCTTTCTAAACAAGAGCTATGCAGCCTTACTTTTGAACATGTGAAATTGAAACTATCTTCTATAAGCAATACATCTTAATGAGAACTAGAAACATGTAGAAGTTCAACACCAACTGAAATGATTAAAGTCTCTAAAAGGTGAAAGGATTAGGTTGAGAAACTTAGTAATCGTTAACCACATCAAGAGAGTAGGGGTGACCTCTAATAGAGCTCTTTCAACTGTGAACTCGGACTGTGCTATTGACCTCCTAATCTTTTTAAGAGAAAGGTAGCATACTACAAGCTTTGTTCATTTTATTTTATTTTATTTTATTTTTTTTAAAGAAATGAACTTAACTGGAAATGTGAAGCAACTAAGCTTCTGTAACGGCCAATGAATTTTCATCATTGGCGTTTGCGAATCGTCCAGGATATTACAGCTTCGAACTTGGGGGCCGCAGGTACCAACCAGCAAGCCTTAAGTTGAGGCTGCAGTTCTAGAGATGAAGAAAAGTGAGGAATGAGGTATAGCTTTTTACTAATGCAATTAATAGTTTCCGAATTACGGGAATTCAAAAGAGTCATTTGCTTATGAACAAGTAACAAACCTTTCAATCAAGGTTTTAAGTGCCTGTCGGCATGGGCCGTATCCACCGTGCCGTACCGTGCCAACAACATACTAGCATGATATAGACCCCGTGCCGATGGCACAATTCAAAACCCTCTATTCTTTAAATTAGTAAATAATTTTCTCAATAAAGTTCAAAAGATGTGATAAAAAAACATAATAAATAGTTAGAATATTTTGCTGCTAAAGAAAATAAATATTTCATGTTATTATGTGTCAGCACACAAGAATTTTTTTGACCAGCACGGACTGGCACGGCTCGACAAGCACCGTGCAGTATCGTGCCGGCAAGTTTCTGGCACGACCCCGTGCCACGGCACTTAAATCCTTGCTTTCAAAGTATGAAGAAATGGGAGAACGGGCCACTTGTGTGATATATATAGATACGTAGATGTGTAGTTTTAAATTAATGATGATTGAAGTATATGAAGATAGAGAAGAGTGGGCCAGTTGTGTAATGTGTATGGACAGGTCAATGGGTAGTTTTAGTGTAAGGTACCGGACTTCTTAAATTATGAAATTACGGTAGGATGTAGTATGCTGAATTTTTAATATAAAAATAAATAAAAATAAAAATAGTGTGAGATACTATTTTTATTGGACTTAAGGGTGTAAATTGTAAGTTGGAAATGACCTGTGCTGAAATCGGAGCGAAAACAGAAGATTTAGAATTTTCTGTGAGAAACGGGGCAGACAAATTAGCAGAAAATGCACAGTGTCAGAAAATTATGAAAACTGGAGGATATGTCAGAATTATTTTTATAAGGCTAGAACTAAAGTTTCATCCCATTCTGACACCCGGAAGGTGGAGAATAAAATCGAATTGTTATCTGCTAGAGATTACAGTTCAGTAGAGTTTTCGGTGACCAAACGGGGTCGAAACTGAAAGATTAAAATTTCTTTCGTTAAGTTAAGTAAAACCGAGCCTGACTGTCAAGTTTGAGCTCAAACGGACATTCAGAAGGGCAGGCGAAAAATATCTGTACCCAAGCACAAACTGAAGTGAATAGTATTTTTGGAGGTTTATTATAAAAGAAGCTATTTGCTTCTTTTCTCCTTCAACCGAGCATCACACGCATGCATGGAGGTTGAGAGAGAAACCCTCTTTTCTCTCTCTAAATACCTCCCTTTCTCTCTCTAGATCTCTCCCAAAATTTGAAGGTTTTGGTGGAGATTGAAGTTTAAAGGTGGATTTTCATCTTCATCATCTTCTTCCTCTCCATTGGAGCTAGCTTGAGAGGTAAGCTTTGATAGCAACAATGGTAGATTGCTAAGGAATAATTTGTATGCTCTAAGAATGGATTTATTGGAACCCTAGCTTGCTAAATAGTTAATTAATGCTTGAATCTAGAGATCAAATAGAGGATTCTTGCATAGTTGTAATACGAGGGCTCCAAAAATAGGGTTTTTGGAAATATGAGGGTTTGATCTCAATTGATCCTTCGTAAACCTAATTGGTAGGTAAACGAACGCGTTGGCGAAGTCGGTTCGGCGATTCGTCAACCCTACGCGAAGATATTGAAGAAACTGACGATTTAGCTTCGTTTCTGCCTGGAGGGCCGAGGCGACGTCCAAAAATTATGAAAATGGATTTGAAGCACCGTATCAGTAAACCGAAGGCCTTTAATTTTCGGGGCTGCAAAGCGGCGCACGGTTGGTGCGCAACTGCAAGATCGGGCCGTGTCGGATACGGGTGCCGCGAGAGGCAGATTGCAAGTGACTACGAGCAATCGGAGAGTAAGTTAAGGTGGGTTGTGCTTACCGAAGCGACTAGATTTCCCCGCATGTCAAAGCGGAATATGGATTCTTGTTGATGCATATGTGCAAGTTAGCATTATGTAAATATATGCTAGCGGGTAGAATACATGCTAGTGATAATTTCATAATAATGCATTGGAAAGTACATGCTAGTAAGTAGATGTAAGTGAGATGTTTATATGCTTGTAGAATATATGCTAGCTAATTGCATGACTGCATGATTATATGATGCTAGGAGAGGCATGATGACATGGCAAGCATAAGGCAAATGCTAGATGACGCATGTAGTTGATGCTAGACACATGTATGTGAACTGTAGAATACTCGATATAACAAATAGGATGTCAAGTAGATCGAGTGGCATTAACCTAGTGTTAATAAACATAGGTCGGATGAAGATGATATTGAACCTAGTGTTAGTAAACATAGGTTACAATGAATCTAGTGTCAAGGACCTAGGAGAAATAAGAATGGTATATGAATCTAGTGTTGTTGAACCTAGGGTGAATTATGAGTGACATCTAACCTAGTGTTAAAGAACATAGGTTGAGAATGAACCAAGAGTTATCTAAACCTAGGTGTGAGGCATTAATCTAGTGTCGTGAACATAGGTTGTGAACTGGACTTAGAGTTAAAGTAAACCTAGGTTATGTGATTCAGGTATTAAACCTAAAGTCAGTTGGACCTAGGGTGGGAAGTGCATTGGACCTGGTTAGGTCGATAATATAGGGTTTGAGACCAACCCTTGAGTTATGTGAAGTGGATTCCGGAATCCCGAGACTTGTGAGCTCGATAGTTCTTGGCCGCGGGTGTATGTGGCATGTTCCTCTCCCACCGGAAGAACTTCGAGGATTGTGAGTAAGCAAGAACAAAGAGCGCTAGGGTGTATGTGGTATGTTCCTCTCCCTATCGGGGATCTCGGCTGCGGGTGTATGCGGCATGTTCCTTTCCCACCGGGAGATCCCTGACCACTGTGCACGGACCTTCGGGCGGACCGTTGGGCAATGTGGTTCTTGGCTTTCTGGCTGAGGTGCATGTGAGAGTTCCTTCACCTCGAGCCGGGCAGAGCGCGGATTATCCGCAGTTGATTGACTCGAGGCCGAGTCGGGTGGCTAGCTGGAATAAGGTAGATAGAACCTTGAGGGCTAGTGGTAAATGTGATAAATCTAAGGTAATAGAGACCTTAGAAACAAGGGGGACCTGAGTTGTGAACCTAAGGGAGTAGAAACCTTAGAGTTGGATGACATGAACTAAAGTTAGCAAGATTGAATGTAGAATCAATAATTCTACTAGTTGTTGCATATATGTTCATGTTGCGTATAGCATGGCATCATTGCAGTTGTGAGGCAAAATAAGGTAAAGTTAGTTACATGTTTATGATATACATATCTATCTGTTTATTGGACTAACTTGTATTTGCCTCCTTTGGACATGTTGGTCGAGCTCCTCCCTTGGGTGGCTGTACCCACTGGGAACCATGGAGTTGGTTCTCACCCCACGTTGTTTTGGGGTGTTACAGATTCGCACGTGAGCGGTGCGGCGGCGCGAGGCAAGGGCGTAGCTCCATAGATAGCGTCCTACCTCTGAGACTAGAGATAGCGGTACCCCGAGTCGGCATAGCCTAGGGGTATAGGAAAGGGAAGAAACACAATGTATCAAACTTGTAAATAAATAATGTAGTAACTCGATTGAATTTGGAAGTTTTTGGAAGTTATAAAATGTAATATGCAAGTATGAGGTAAAAATGAATCTATGTGAATGCTTGTAATAACATAGGATGTGTTATGTTGTTTGATACCTTCCTTATGCAATCTTGCTTGAATACTGTTCCTGGTTGGAACTTCTTGTACTTGTATTGATTGCGACGCCTAGGACGTACAGGGGAGACTCTGTCCGTTCGGCGGTCTGTCGGCGTGCCCGAACCTGACCAAATAGGCGGGGCTCGTTGCGTGACATTTAGATTAATTTGATTGAAGTGATATGTGATCTTTTGGAAATGTTTCTTTTTCTTTGACAAATGTTAGGGCAGACGCCTTAATGGACAGGTAGCATTGCGAACGCGTAGCAATCCAATCTGAGTAGGTTTCTGCATATATTGGATACACGCTGAAAACTTGATATACCAAAAACACTTATTTAATCTTCTTTAAGGGGGACCATGGAGAAGAAAAGTATGCGAAGCGGCCTATTTTCGCAACAGTAGTGCTTTGCAAACATAGAGATGTGGTGCAGATCACAGGTTGAATGGCATGTTGTGAGTGACTTTGCAAAGATAGAGATGTGCTGCAGCTCGAATGAGGCATGTTAAATCAGCATGGAATCATGGATGAGGCTGTGGCACTTTGTTTTGATTTATTTATAAAAGTATAGGAGTATTTTGATAATATATTGGCATTGTAGTAGGATGGAGATATATTTTAGTATCTCAGCTTTGGTTTAATCAGTAAGTTGGTAAAATCGGACCACTCTGAGTGTCT
Source organism: Ananas comosus (assembly GCF_001540865.1). NCBI lineage: Eukaryota > Viridiplantae > Streptophyta > Magnoliopsida > Poales > Bromeliaceae > Ananas > Ananas comosus. The sequence continues at coordinate 9,742,104 of NC_033635.1, forward strand.
AGGCATCCGACTTGACAATTTACTCTGTCAAACTTGATCTATAGGATTTCAAGATTCTAGGAATTGAATACCATAATTTTAGAAAATTATAATTTATTTGTCTTGTCCATCCACCAAATGAATTGTAGAAACTGAACAAGCATAAAAGAAGTCAAGGGAAGCATTACGCAATTCAAGATTGGATGTGACTTGATATATATATATATATATATATATATATATATATATATATATATAGAGCAGGGCTGTTGTGCTCTCAGGAGCACGGAGGCCTTTGTTCTCCTGAGCCGTTTTCGATGATGGAATATTCGAATCGACGATTGGCTCCGTTAGACTTGATCTAGTGTATTTGAAGTTTCTAAAAAATAATTTTTGCGATTTTTCGATATCATTTACCTAGCAATCAAAAAGATTCAAAATCAATAATTTTTAACGGCTGAAAATAAAAATCCTATAAAAGTGGTGATATAGCACTAAAATTTTCGATCAAAAATATTGATCTTGTTGTAGATAGTGTAAAGAATTTTGTATCAAAATTTCATCTGATTTGAATTCTTCTACACCGTTAAAGTTGAAAACAGCAAATATTAACCATTAAAAATTATTGATTTTAAACCCTTTCAATCATTAGGTAAATGATATAAAAAAATCGTAAAATTTATTTTCTAGAAACTTCAAATATGCTAGATTAATTCTAACGGAGCCGATCGTCGATTCGAAAGTCCAAACATCGAAAACAACTTGGAAGCACGGAGTGCTCCGTGCTTCCAGAAGCATACCAGACGCACTATATATATATATATATACATATATATATATATATATACATATATATATATATATATACTTCTTTTTAACTTAAATTAAGGTTAACTGACCCCGTCAAATGAGCAATTGGCCCCTAGTAGCCATTAGAGATTGTGAATTTTGGGATCATTTGATCTAAACACCTTATATTCTTTGGTTTTTACCCGTTTGATGTGCATCACGATTCACAGGCATGTTGGTTACTAGGACTGCTGGCCTTCAGTCGAACTACCTTGCCTTCAGGGGATGAACTGTGAAAGGATCAATCCTCCATTCAGTTTTCTTAACTTAAAAAGTACATCAGGGCATTCCACTGAGTATGTTATTCTGATCCACAAAACATCCATGAATTCCTGCACTCGTGCAGACTTGCTTACAAGCCTCTAACGGCACAACTGCTGTAGGGAAATGGCCCGATGGATTTGTCAGCTGGTGAACAAGCACAATCCACTTCTTATGTTCGAAACAACAATTCACTTAGGAGATGTAATTTCAGTTCTATACATTTAAAATCCAAATTAGATATAAAACAAGAGAAACTTCACACTAGACGAATAAAAAACTGGGGAAACATTACATTGGACAAGTTATTATAAATTTTGTTTTCTTTTTTTTAAAAAAAGCAGTTCCCATTATCACATTTTTACTTTAGATATGGCGCAATTTTTCAATTAGCGTAAGAGCATAGTACAATACTTGATGAGAAAAGCATGAGAGTGGAGGAGGATTTATGGTCTCTTCTGTTCGCTGTTATCTGTGCTTGAACCTTTTATAGTTATCTTGCGGCTTCAAGCTCTTGCAAGCCCCTAAATGAATATTTAAGATACATCAAATTGTTCTAGTAGATTAAGTATCAATTTATTTATTTGATATAAATCAATCATCGTAGATCACAATAGAAACTTTTTGATGACACATGCGATGGTTCTTTTCAGATTGATGGAAAGAATATGAATAACTTCTAGATAACACAATGCGGAAGCTAATGTCTTATCTTTATTGCAGGGAAAAGCTTGAAATCGTGTCATGAATCAGATTACTTGTGCGAGCGATGTGGAATATGTTACGGATGGACTATTTTTGTATGAATGGGCTCTATCGTCGACTGAAGTATTAATGGTTGAACTGTATTTATGAGATGAAACTGAATATTTTTGCGGGATTATTTAGCGAGCGTGTAACAGTTATATCTATGCACTCTAAATTATTTAGCATCATTATAGTGTCTGGGTGCCAACTATTCTTGTGGTTATTGTTCCATTTGTGATTTTTTTTTTTTTTATCCTTTATTAGTGTTTGAGCAGTTGCCATTATATATGTTTCTTCATAGTTATAGTGTATAATGTATCTTCGATTGCTAGGAAAATGATATCGAAAAATCACAAAAATTATTTTCTAGATAGTTCAAATACGCAAATCAAGTCTAACGGAGCCGATCGTCGATTCGGAAGCTCCATTATCGAAAACGGCTTAGGAGCACGGAGGCTTCCGTGCTTCTAATAGCACACAAGACCTACTATATATATATATATATATATATATATATATATAATAGAGTTGAGGGCTAGAATATATCGGATAGCCTAACTGACTCTTTTTGCCACCCCATTTTTTTCGATGATGGACGGCCTCCAAATCGACGATCGCACCGGTTTTGGAAAAAAACATGAAAAAAATTTTTTATATACCACTTGAAAGTGTTTAGAAATCAATTTTAAAATCTTTTTTGACATATTGCCTAATGATTCAAAGAAGTTTTTCAAAATTTGTAAATTTTTAACGGTTCCGATATGGAGGCGTTTTATCTCGTTTAACGCATAAGAGAATGTCAAATCAATAATGAATTTTTGTTTAGAAAATTTTTTATTAACGTCATTTAAAAACAGAGAATCTATACTCTTGATCTTGAATTAATTATGTTTTTAAGAATATTCAATTTTTCAGCCGTTCATTTTTGTGTCCAGTCGATGAAATAAGAGAACAATATTGGAAAATGTATGAAATTTGATTCCTAGAATACTTCAAATGGTATAGAATCATGTTCAAACGGTTGCCGAAGTCGTCGATTTGGAGGCTCCATCATCGAAAAACAATGGTGGCAAAAGATGCATTGCTATCGATACGTATATTCCAGTCAACTCCTTCCTCCTCTCTCTCTCATCTCTCTCGTGTCTCTCTCTCTCTCTCTATATATATATATATATATATATATATATAGAATTAGGCTACTATACTATCTATAGTATCGGAGCCCCAGTACTATAGTGTTGTTTTCGATCTTAGGGTGTTCAAATCAACAATCCACACCGTTAAATATGATCTAGGGTATATGAAGATCTTAGGAATAAAATTTTAGTTCTTTTCTATATCGTTTACTTAATAAATAAATTATGTCAAAATGGATGGTGGAAATTGAATACTCTTTAAAATTTGAGCATAGGACTTTTAAATTCAAGATCAAGAATGTTAACCTTAATCTATAGAGTTTAAAGTATTTTCTATCAAAATTTGAAGAAATTTAGATTCTTCTATACCGTTAAACTCCAAACTCGTCATAATAGCCATTGAAAATTGACAATTTTGAAATGGTTTGATTATAAAGTAAATTATGGCCAAAAAAGAGAAAATTTAAAATCTATGAATGCATACACCAAATCAGATATTAACGGTGAAGAGAGTAGATGAGAAAGAGAGAGAGAGAGAAAACGGAACTATGAGTACTAGTGCGAGATCGCGTCATGCACTAAAGTGATAGTTAGAGATATGACTAACTATCTGATCTCAACTCAATGACCACTTAAAAAACTCGCCATCGCTCGATCCATAGATATATATATAGATATACAGCCCAAAAAGAGAGTAACACTGTTCACCATTACACAGATGTCATTTGAACTTGACTCAGAGAGAGAGTCAGGCTACTATACTATCGGTAGCACGAAGCGCTTCCGTGCTACCAAGTTGTTTTCAATGATACGACTTCCAAATCGACGATCAGCTCCGTTAAACTTGATCTACACTATTGAAAGTATTTGGAAACTAAATTTCATAATTTTTTGGTATCAATTACTTATCAAACGAGTAGTATAAAAATGAACGGCTGAAACTAAAAATCTTATAAAAAATAATGATAGAAGGCTTGAATTTAAGATCAGAGTTACTGATCTTACTCTAAATAGTAAAAAAAAATTTAGCTAAATTACAGAAAACCCCCTGTCAAAACCCGTTTTTTCACTTTCCCCTCCTGTCATTTAAAACCTACACTTTGCCCCCTTATAAAATAAAAAATGTGCACTTCACCCCATACCGTTAGGGTTCCGTTATAACAATTTTTTTTATGCCAAAAATACCCCTTCGCCCCTCTTTCCTGTTGCTTCGATGGCTTCCGGGACGGCGCCCTCGCCGGCCTCGCCCTCATTTACGAGCTCAATCTCTTCTTCGACCCCCCCTCGACGCTATCTTCCTCAACTCCAACCGCCTCCTCCGCCGCCGCCCCATCCCCGCCAACCTCGGCGACTCCCGGCCCCGGCCTCCATCGTCGTCCTCGCCCACAACAAACTCGGCGGCTGCATCCCGCCCTCCATCGACCGCATGGCCGACACCCTTAACGAGATCGTCCTCCTCGACGACGGCCTCGCCGCCTACATCCCGCCCGAGGTCGGCCTCCTCCGCCGCGAATGAGGAGGATGAGGGAGAAGACGAAAATGGCGAAGGGCAAAATGGTCATTTTGTCACACCGTACCCCCCTTGTGAACATTTTTTATTTTACAAGGGGGCAAAGTGTAGGTTTTTAAATGACAGGGGGGGAAGTGAAAAAGCGGGTTTTGACAGAGGGATTTTCTGTAATTTAGCCAAAAAATTTTTATAAAAATTTCATCTGATTTGGATTGTTTTACATCGTTAAATTTACAAATATATCACATCTAATATTAAAATTGTCAATTTTGAGACCTTTTGATCACTAGCCAAATGATGTCGAAAAATTATTAAATTTAGTTTCCAAATATTTTTAATAGTGCAGATCAAGTTTAAAGGAGCTGATCGTTGATTTAGAAGCCGCATCATTGAAAACAACTTGGTAGTATGGAGGCCTCGTGTTACCGCTAGTTACCGGCCTAGCTCTCTCTCTCTCTCTCTCTCTCTCTCTCTCTCTCTTTATATATATATAGTGTGACTATGCTATCGGAAGCACGAGCCTTTCGTGCTTCCAGCTCATTTTCGATGTTGCGACTTTCGAATCGTCGATCGGCTCCATTAAACTTGATCTAGAGTATTTGAAGTACCTAGAAAATAAATTTTATGATTTTTTGATATCATTTGCCTACTGATCGAAGGGGTTCAAAATCAATAATTTTAATAGCTGTAGTGAGCCGTTTGCAAGTTTAATGGTGTAGAAATACCCAAATCACGTGAAATTTTGATAGAAAATTTTTTGTACTATATAAAACAAGATCAATATCTTTGATCTAAAATTTTAATGTCATATTATCACGTTTTGTAAGATTTTTATTTTCAACTGTTGATTTTGAGCCCCTTCGTTCACTAGGTAAATAATATCGAAAAATCGCATAATTTATTTTCTAGGTACTTCAAATACTCTAGATCAAGTTTAACCGAGTCGATCGACGATTCAAAAGTCGTAACATCGAAAACTAGCTGGAAGCACGGAAGGCTCCGTGCTTCCGATGGCATAGTAGCCTTACTATATATATATATATAGAACTAGGCTGGAATACTAGCCATGGCTAATATACTATTATGAGTATTTTAGCCCTCATACTCATAAGTTGTTTTCAATAATGGAGCTTCCGAATCGACGATCCACTCCATTAAATATGATCTAGAATATTTGAAACTTCTAGAAAATAAATTTCGTAAATTTCCAAAATCATGGTCAAGTCCATCAAGCGGGCATAAAATGAACGGTCAAAATCGAACGACGTCCGAAAAAAGGATCAAATCCTTCAATTCAAGATCAGAGTTATTGATATTTATCTAGGTAGTGAATAGAATTTTCTATCAAAAATTCAACAAATTTCGATTCTTTTACACCGTTATACTAGTAAGTATCTCATACCGGCCATTAAAAATTGTCAAATTTGTGACCTCTTGATCGTAAGGTAAATGATGTCGAAAAATTATAAAATTTGATTTCTAAAAGTTTTAAATGCTGTAAATAATATTTAACGGTATGGATCGTCAATTCGGAAGCTCTATCATCGAAAACGACTTATAAGTACGAGAGCGATCGTACTCATAATAGTATAGTAGTCAGACACTATATATATATATATTTAGAGAGAGAGAGAGAGAGAGAGAGAGCGAGACCTTATCTGATATATCATTACAACTTAGTGCACCAACGAATACCAAAAGTCAACTTGATAAATCAAAATTTTACGAATTTAAAATATTCTAATCGAGAAATTACTCTTAAGATTTTGTTTGGAACTTAGAATATGTTATTCAATATAATTCTATTTGATATGAGGATTTTCTATTGTGATTGAAAGCCATGTGATTTGAATTAGAATTCAATTTTCTATCTTGAATTTGAATTGTGACTGCAAGTTAGTTTTGAGTTTGAACATGATGTTTATTTTGATTTTGAATTTGAATTTAAGTTCAAATTCTATGTTCAAACTATAAATTTAATTTTGTCTTCATATCTGCATCCAAATTTATATACTATAAATTTAAATTCTATATACTATCCATATCTGTATCCATATCTATATATCTGTATACTATAAATTTTGTCTTCAAATTCTACGTTCAAACTATAAATTCAATTTTAGGGGAAAAACGGATAAGATATTATATATACGAAAATATCTGTATCTATATCTAATATTATCTAGAAAATGTTCGGTTTCGGTCGGGTATGAATATGGATATGATTTTAACGAGCCAAAATTATTCAATTAATTATCCAAAAAAATAGATAGGATATGAATATCCGGATTTTTAGTAGTATTATATTTCGTGGGTTTTTACTTATGTATCCCTTATGACTATTCAAATTTTTAAAATTTACCATACAATTAACAAAATACTCGTTTAAAATCGAATTCTGTTAGTAACCCCCAGAAAAAATTGGGATATTTAAAGGAACTTTTTAAAATCAACAAGTATGTTTTGGTACTTTAGGAGTTAATAAGATATTTTTGAAATTTTGAAAGGTATATTACATATTACCTCTTTATATTAATAAATTAAATTACCATATTAATTCCCCATATCCCATTCTCCTAATCCCAATATCCCACTATCCTATTCCCCTATTTCAACATTGTGCTTTCAAGTTTGCAGATATTAAAACATAAAAGAAGTTACAGATTATTTTGTTGGGAATTCGGTACTCACCCTGGTACCGGATGTTGAGAATCCGCAACCTGCTCCGATACCGACTGCTGTGGATTCGGTACCGATTGTTAGGATTCCACAACGGAAGTGTCGAATCAGGTTTTAACCATAAATCAGTCTCCTCAGCAAAAACTGATACAATCACAAAAGAGAGAAAAATCAAAATAGAAAATATGCGGGTAAAATAAGATTCATTATGTCACGCCCCGGATTACTCATTTTTTCGGGCACGCTAACAGACCCGTCGTATACATAAAAAAATTTTCTGTATGCGAAGTGAAACAGTAGAAGTATCTGTAATCAAACAATACTTTTTCAAACAGTAGTATAGAGCTGCTAGGAAAAATAAACCATATATAAAAATAGTGGTTCAATACATACATGTCATCCTGGATACAAAAATACTCGCTCTGGCGAGATACAACATCTGTATGTAAAGAACCAAAAACTACAACTACCTGTAACTGGTAATCCTCTAGCTCTGCGACTCTGGAAGGGCTCTAGCTCGCGACACCCTTACTATGATCTGAATCTGCAACAGGCGATGGCTCTGCAAAAACAGAGGTAACAACGGGCGTGAGAACTACTGCAAAAAGAAGTAGTCCTCAGTGGGTACCGCCCTTAAACTCATCGGTTCACCCACCAAGTCTACGGATAAGTGCTCAACGATAGAAAAAAAAGCTGGAATAAATCTACAGCTATATGCCACTACTCTATCGTAATCCAACACTACTATCTGTAGAATAATATTATCTCAGACCCAATCTCACTAAGGACTGTAAACATATCCATCTCAGGGACTGTGAACACACCCGTCCCGACCGGTTGCAACTATACAGCTACATCCACACTAAGCAGTCCGTGGAGAGCAAGTCCAACCTGCACGAACACCGAACGCAATCGCACAGCGCTCGTCTCCAGAGTGGCACTCGTGGGAGCTATCCAACCGAGTATGCAAGCGTATCTCTGTCGAGCTCAGTCAGGCTCTCACAAGCCAAAGTCAAGTAAACAAAGTCTAATAGGTCTAACAACCCAACTTACGTGCCCTTGGCACAATCTGATACAAAAATAGCAATCTGAGTCCACCGTCAACCCCGACGGCACCCGACACTCCGAAACAGCTTAGACTCTACTGTAAAAATAAGCTCGGCATTTTAGCACGAGCGTAAATGCATTCTAAACTATCCTGGATATCTACCGCGCTGAAACAGCAGTGATACAACCAAACCACGACTCCTAGAGCTAAATCAGGTAGTTTAAGCATATGACGGGGTCGAATCACTAGTTTTTTTCTAAGTCAAATTCCAAGTCCAACATGTATAATTTATCCAATTACTAAGCATGCTCCAAATTCAAATTTCAATAACAAGCTAATCAATGAATTCGAACTAATCTTGATATACCAAAGCTGAAATTGTACATGTCTACTATGCATTATACTTAGAAGGCAAAACCGATGATAAACCCACCTCTCGCGCAACCCCACAGCAGCAAGAAGGTTCCGAATGGCTGGAAGCTTCAGCCGAGATCACCTACAACTAGCAACTGAGATACTTGAGAGATCTAACATCAAAAAACCCCTCAAAACCATCAATCAAAAGCAATTCAGCCCAAAACTGAAATCTTGCTCAATTACAAAGCTAATTTCACCTTTCAACTCACAAATCAGGTGTAGAAAGGTCCCAAAAGCAGTGAACTATGCTGGAGAATAATCCTCTGGTTCAAAACCACTCTTTTTCCGAGATCTAAACACAAAATCATCAAATTTGCATCAATAACTCCAAATTTCAGCACTTAAGCTTAAATCGACAACTCCAACGTCAAAACTCACCTATTATACCCCAAATTCACAATTCAGTTGATGAACACCTTCAAAAGTTAGTAGGGAATGATGGCGCAACTTCCACTGGTCGAGGTTCCAGCTCTCTCCACGAATTGGTCCTTAACAATCAAGAAAAACTCAAATTTAAGACCAAAACATCAGCAGCTCAGAAAAATCCAAAATCGGCCAAGCTAACCTCAACCAAATCCTATGAAATTGGGCTCGACGGATTCCTCTCGAAGTCTAGAATCCAACAAATCAAGTTTCATGGAAAAGGGAGCTTCCTACGTCGCACATGAGCCGAAACGCTGACGGTCGTTGTTGGAAAACTGCTAGGACAGTACTACTCAAGGAAAACTTGGTGAATTTTAGCAAATTTAGAGGAATTAGAGGGGTTTGGATGCAAAATGGCCTTCACTGTGAAAAAAGGGAGAGAAGGGTTCATCAGGGTTGAGCTCCTCCTATTTATAGGGTGCTGGGATGGTAAAATAAGCCTTAGGAACTTAGCTGCTAACCTGTTGTTCCTGCAGAAAACAGGGAATTCGGGCGCCCAAAACCATCTTCTGGGCTCCGAAACCTCCAGGCTACACAAAGCTTCCCCTTCGGTTCCTCCGGCTGCGGTCTGATGCACCCTAAACCAGTTCCGGCGGACCTCACCTACCACCCACACGTGTCAACACAATCGATACTCACGAGGTGCACTTTCGGACTCACAATCCGGGCGCCCGAAACATGGATCCGAATTGCCTTCCAATTCTGTCCAGTTCTGCACTCAAGTTCTGGGCGACCCAAACCCTATTCTGGGCACCCGAATCTGGCAAAACTCCAGTTTTGCTTATTTGAGTTTGCCGAATCCATTTCTGCATCCCTTTCGTGCAGAAATGACTCCGACTCAGTCCGACACTCTCCAGATGTGTTGACCAGTCACTAATACTATAGCCAATCCTATCCAAACCTCAGGAACACTACACATCAAATAAGAGAAGATTACACCTGACTCATCTTCTATAATAAAATAGCTACAAAGCCTTCTTTCTCGAATCTCTCATATCATTCTCTCATCTTTTATTAATCTAAAAGACTACTCACTTATAGACGCATCCGTACATAAGGTGCATCCAACTCACTATCTCTCTCTCTTTTTCTCTCTCTGGTACGGCACCCAAGGCTCCAACCGTACTCCCTCAAGAGCACACACCTAATTAATTAGCCAATGCATTATTTATAATGCTCAACTTAAAACGTACCCAATCCTATTAATTAATATCTAAATCTATCTTAATTAATCTCGAATAAATTTAAATATTAATCATAATTTAGTTATGTTTATCCTCTAATTAATATTTAAATCTTAATTTATCTCCAACATATTTAAATATTAATTCTTATCCAAATAGGATTCAACTACAAATCTAACTAAATTCTAACAATCTCCACCTTGGTTGGATTTGTAGTCTTCAACTCCAACGTCGAGCTTACCATGCAAACTCCACCTTGAGCTTGTCTTCTCCACTCGATGTTGGCGCATCTGTCGCTCGGCCTCGAGCAACTGCACTTCCACGAACTTTTGGAACCCAAACGGTTTTCGCTCTCGTTCTGACTGTACTCCCGTTCAAAACGTATAAGTTTTCGCGCTTGTTCGCTTCGCACATGACCCGATCTCATTTTCGGACCCTCATAGCTCCACCTGAAGCTGAAATATCACAACCCTTTGAGTCCAACGCGCCTAACGAGATCAAATTTCGTCTTAATCGAGGAACATGTTGCACACCTGTCAGTGTCCTCACGACCTCATCGTACATTCAGATCTTCACCGTACCGACTCCGAAAACTTTGCACATCGTCCCGTTCCCCATCAGAGCCTTTCCACCCTTGATCGCTTTATAAGTGGCAAAAGACTCTTTCTCCAGACAAACGTGAAAGGAACATGCCGAATCGAGCACCCACGCACCATCCGAAATTTTAGCACCTCCGGTCGCAGCATATAGCACATCAGAATCGATCATCTCCGATTCTATTGCCTGCGCCATCGCTGTTATCTCCTCGTCCTGGTTCACGACAGTTTTCTCCTTCTGTCGCTTTAACTCCTTCAGATCATCTTGAAGTTTTCGACAGTTGCGCTTAATATGTCCTTTCCTGTGACAGTAAAAGCACTCTACCTTAGATAGCAGCTTCTTCTGTCGATCTCTAGTCGCCAATGTTGTCGACTCCTTCTTCACTCTCACCACCAAAGCAGTATCCCGACTCTGCGTGCCAGACTCCTGAGTCATCTTCCGCATCTCGTTCGAGAGAAGCGGAGCAGTGATCGACTCCACGCTTATGGTCTCCTTGCCATAGAGCAACGTTGTCACGCCTCGGGACCCGGCATAGGCCCGCCCGGTGCGTGCCTAGACCCGCCATATGCCTGCACATATAAGGCGTCTGCAACAATAGCGATAAATGAACAAGAATAAAGAGTATCTAGAGATATCAGAGCAAGTATACAGCTAGATTCTATCAACAAGTAGAATCAAAGAAAACTAAACTACTAAAGTAAAGTGTAAAGTAATACATCATAAGTCTCATGACACATCAAAAGGGATGGTCTCTATACACAGGTACAAATGTCTCAACCTCTCCAAAACAAAACCCAAAAGAAAGGTAGACCACCTATCGTTGAATCTCTTGCTAGCTAGCTCGAGGCGATTCCTTTCCCGCGATCCCGAGCCTCTCCCGGAGTGGAAGGCTCTGAAAGAAAACATAAAACAGAGAGCGTGAGAACTATAATTTATAGTTCCCAGTGGGCAATTACCGACCTCAGCACAATGCACCACTAGGCCCAAAGCAGATATGATAAGCGACTAATAAACTGCAGGTATAAAAGCATGTATAGAAATGCTAAACTACTATGCCGCAATATAACATGTGTCAACATGGTGTACATCTATTCTATCATGATCCAATATACTAATACATATCTGGTATGCTTTATCATGGCAACCAAGTATACTAAAATGCAATGAGCAATACTATCAAGTATACTACATGTCCAAATGTCCAATAAATCCAACTACGTTATGCTATCAAGTAGTGATTGTCATAATACTGTTTAATGTCCTCGTTCAATCTCATTTAGGACCTACACATTTGTAGTCCAACTTGTGCCACCTAGCTGCTTGTGGTAGCCCATCATCCCACACTAGAAATGAGTCTGTCCCATGGGGCCCTATAGGCGTCTCAATCCCGCACGAGCGAGCTCAAGGATCCGGCCATCATGTCCCTAACATGGAAATAATCACTAGCACCCCAAAGGTCTAGTCCAAGTCCCAAAGTAAGGTTCAACCACACATTAAGTTTAATGCCCATTTATGACATTTTGCCTTACTATGTCCAAATCCAAATCCAACACTAATGCCACTTCATGACATTAGGTTTTACTATGTCCAATCATATTCGAAGTCTAATGCCACTTCATGGCAATATCTATTCCTAGTCCACATATATGTATATGTATATTCCAAGACCAATGCCACTTTATGACATTAGGTCCTCTACTATGCCCAACATGAGTTTTAAGTCCAAGAGTGTATTGTACATGTCATTTTCACTACAGAAAACATAATTCCAAGTCACGTATAAGAATGCTATCCCAACATGAATAACTCTCTACTATATCGAGGTCCAAATATGCATTATACATAACATGTGCATTTTAAGCATTCTAAAATTCACAAATATTCTATCTAATATGAATATGCATGAAGTTCCATGATACGACAAGTACAATCATCATATGAGAATTTATCTCATTTTGGTGAGGCCAAACCTACCAAGTCTCCTCGAAACCCTTCGTTCGCGCCGACGAAGGTGCCCACGACTCTCCTAGCACCCTAAAGATAATATTGGGAGAGTTAAACGAACGAAACGAACAACCCAAAGGTTAAACATTAACCAACTCAAGAAAATGGCAAAAACTCACCTAAGTGTAGAAAATTCCTCTCAATCCTCAAATGAGAGCTAGAACCCTTCCAATCCAACATAGGGGAAGGTTCTAATCCAAGCAATTGAACTCCAAAAGCCCTAAATCCAAAATCTCGAAATAAACCTTAAATTACTCATTTCTAGGGTTTCTATATAAAAATCATACAAAACATGATCTAGAGAGGGGGAGAAGGCTACCAATCTCTAAAGAAGCTTCAATAAGGCTTGGGATAAGCTAGGGTTGAAGATCTCTCGTCCAACAAGCTCCAATCCAATCTCCAAGTCTTCTCCAATAGTGGAAAAGCCACCAAGATGGAAAAAGAGAGCAAAAGATGTGTTTAATCCCCAAAAATTCCAACCAAATAGTAGAAGATCAAAGAGAAGAAGTGGAGGGCTCCTTACCTCTCTCTCCTCTGTTTCCAAACTCAGAAAAACCCCAAAGGGTCGTGGGGGTATTTGTAGTAATGTTACAATTCCAAAAACACCCCTAAAAAACTGCCAGACTACAGTTTGCAAAGTGTACTGGTACACGGAAAAGTGTACCGGTACAACACCCCAGTACGCGCAAACCCGAGTCTCGGGTTGGCAGAAATCTGCCTTTTGTATTGGTACAAACCCAATATTGTACCAGTACAACCCCTTGTTCCGGTACAACATCAATGTTCTACCGGTACAACACTCTGCAGAACCCAACCCGAGAGCAGCCTAAGTCCTTCTCTTTGGAGACCTTAGTGCTAAGTTTTAAACCTCGATTCTCGAAATGCGAGGCATAGGTCGGAACACTGTCAACGACCCTCCAGAAAATCTGAAAAAATTCAGATCATAGATCAAACATTCGAATCTTGCAATTTGCACAAGTCCAGTGTGCTACAAACGTGGTCACTAGATGCTCATATGTCGTCTACAGTGAAGATAATAAAATCAGCGCCTTATCTTCGTCATCCAGATTGACTCCGATGCTAGTCAACTGGGCCACCACCTTGTTGAACTCGTTCAGATGCTCGTGTAGGCTCGCCGCTTCTTGCATCTGCAGTGTAAACAGTCGCTGCTTCAGATACATTCTATTCGTCAGGGACTTGGCCATGTACAGATCTTTCAATTTCTTCCACAACTTCGCCAGTGTTGTCTCGCTGGCTACGTTGTAAAGAACCTCATCTGCTAATGATAGATAAAGCGTACTCAGCGCCTTCCGCTCCATCTTCGTCCATGCCGCATCCGTGACCTCCGCCGGCTTCGCCTTTTTTCCGTTCAACGTCTCATCTAATTCTTGCTGTATAAGGATTGCCCGTATTTTAATTTGCCACAATCCAAAATTGTTCTTGCCATCGAACTTTTCGATTTCGAATTTTGTGGCCATCTTCGTCGATCTCTCCCGCAGATCAGTAACCTTTAGATCTGATACCAATTGTTGGGAATCCGGTACTCGCCCCGGTACCGAATCTTGAGAATCCACAACATGCTCCGATACTGACTACTGTAGATCCGGTACCGATTGTTGGGATTCCGCAACGGAAGCATCGAATCGGATTTTTACCATAAACCCGTCTCCTCAGCAAAAGCTGATACAATCACAAAAGAGAGAAAAACCAAAACAAAAAATATGCGGATAAAATAAGATTCATTAAATAAGAGAATATTACACCTGACTCCTCTTCTACAATAGAATAGCCACAACCTGAACCTTCTTTCTTAAATCTCTTCTACCTTTCTCTTATCTTTTATTAATCTAAAAGACTACTCACTCATAGACGCACCCGTGTACAAGATGCATCCAACTCACTATCTCTCTCTCTTTTTCTCTCTCTGGTACGGCACCCAAGGCTCCAGCCGTACTCCTTCAAGAGCACACACCTAATTAATTAGCCAATGCATTATTTATAATGCTCAACTTAAAATGTACCCAATCCTAGTATATTTAGGATTCCAACTTTAATTAATATTTAAATCTATCTTAATTAATCTCGAATAGATTTAAATATTATTCATAATCTAGTTATGTTTATCCTCTAATTAATATGTAAATCTTAATTTATCTCCAAAAAATTTAAATATTAATTCTTATCCAAATAGGATTCAACTACAAATCTAACCAAATCCTAACATATTTGATTAGTAATTTGTGTGGGGAGATAAGGGCTTAATTGCTACTTGTAAGAAGATAAGGAAGAAGAGTCTTATTGTGTTTTTGTGAAAGATAATATATGCTTGTTGAAAAATAATATGGTTTATTTTCATGCTCTTCGTTAATTTAATTATTAGTTTCACATAAAAATTGAGTTTGTTAAATCTTAAATTGCATTCAATCTAACATAGATACATAAAAATTTCAATATGAATGTAAAACTTTAGTTTTACTGCTGCTAATTCTAATACATAATGATAAGTACATATTAGTGTATACTGTTATTTGAATAATATTGAATATTTATATTTGATTCATAGTCGAATCCAAAGAAATATCCGGCTATCTGAATCTTTATGTAGCTGATATGATAACGAAAATTTAGCATCCAATACATATCAGCATCCAAATTTGTATACGAAAAAAGAAAAAAGAAAAAAGAATAAAGAATGAGTATATGGCTTCATCAAATATCCAGTCATATCCAATCTGTTTTCACCCTTACCTTAAACTTGAAATTAAAATTATGAATAAATTTAATTCAGATTGTAATTCTTGTGTTCAAATTGGAACTCAAAAGTGTAAATTAGTTCTATATTTTGAATTCAAGTTTCCATTTAAATTGCGACTAACCAATTTAGAATTATAATTTTAATTTGGAGTTTTAACTAAATTTGAATTCTATGTTTAAACTTATATTATTATGTTCTGATTTTATAAGCTAAATTTTTAAATTTTATGTTATATTTTAATTTTTAAACTTGCATTTTATTTTAAATATTTTTCTTGCGATAACTAAATTTTTTTTTCATCTCAACCAAACAATAAAAATAGAAATGAACTCTTCTTAGGCTTCGTTTGAGATTGCGGGGACATTGCACGTGCGGTGAGAAACAACGATGAGAAAATATTCTGATTGTTTCTGTACGTAATATTGCGTTTCGCATACTGCGGTTAGTTGGTTACGATATATTTTCTGCGGTCCCATCGGAGAACGCAAAAATATATTTCTACATTCTTTTTCTTTTTCTACGGTCCCATCGGAGAACGCAAAAGTATACTCCTTCTCAACTCTATTCTATCTAATAGCGTTAGATCCACCTCAATATCAAATTAAGCCTTATTTCGATTATCCTTGTAAATCAAACATACGAGAAGATTTCAGTGTTCTATTTCCAATTCCAGACCATTCGGATTATGATTTGAACCAAACGCGCCCTTAAAATTTGTACAGTCAAGATATGCAAACCACAAAAGCAGTAAATGGAGGAATAGTAATTCCGCTAAGTAAACGATGTCGAAAAAAACTAAAATTTTATTTCTAAGAGCTTCATATACCTTACATCATATTTAACGGTGTGAATCGTTAATTTGAACACCTTAAGATCGAAAACAAGACTATAGTACCGAAACTCCGATACTGTAGATAGTATAGTAGCCTAATTCTATATGTATATATATATTGATAATGAAGCACAGCCTAAATACAGATACATTATACACTATAACTATGAAGAAACATATATAATGGCAACTGCTCAAACACTAATAAAGGATTAAAAAAAAATCACAAATGGAACAATAAGCACAAGAATAGTTGGCACCCAGACACTATAATGATGCTAAATAATTGAGAGTGCATAGATATAACTGTTACACGCTCGCTAAATAATCCCGCAAAAATATTCAGTTTCATCTCATAAATACAGTTCAACCATAAATACTTCAGTCGACGATAGAGCCCATTCATATGAAAATAGTCCATCCGTAACATATTCCACATCGCTCGCACAAGTAATCCGATTCATGACACGATTTCAAGCTTTTCCCTGCAATAAAGATAAGACATTAGCTTCCGCAATGTGTTATCTAGAAGTTATTCATATTCTTTCCATCAATCTGAAAAGAACCATCGCATGTGTCATCAAAAAGTTTTTACTGTGATCTACGATGATTGATTTATATCAAATAAATAAATTGATACTTAATCTACTAGAACAATTTGATGTATCTTAAATATTCATTTAGGGGCTTGCAGGAGCTTGAAGCCGCAAGATAACTATAAAAGGTTCAAGCACAGATAACAGCGAACAGAAAAGACCATAAATCCTCCTCCACTCATGCTTTTCTCATCAAGTATTGTACTATGCTCTTACGCTAATTGAAAAATTGCGCCATATCTAAAGTAAAAAGTGATAACGGGAACTGCTTTTTTTAAAAAAAGTAAACAAAATTTATAATAACTTGTCCAATGTAATGTTTCCCCAGTTTTATATTCGTCTAGTGTGAAGTTTCTCTTGTTTTATATCTAATTTGGATTTTAAATGTATAGAACTGAAATTACATCTCCTAAGTGAATTGTTGTTTTGAACATAAGAAGTGGATTGTGCTTGTTCACCAGCTGACAAATCCATCGGGCCATTTCCCTACAGCAGTTGTGCCGTTAGAGGCTTGTAAGCAAGTCTGCACGAGTGCAGGAATTCATGGATGTTTTGTGGATCAGAATAACATACTCGGTGGAATGCCCTGATGTACTTTTTAAGTTAAGAAAACTGAATGGAGGATTGATCCTTTCACAGTTCATCCCCTGATGGCAAGGTAGTTCGACTGAAGGCCAGCAGTCCTAGTAACCAACATGCCTGTGAATCGTGATGCACATCAAACGGGTAAAAAACCAAAGAATATAAGGTGTTTAGATCAAATGATCCCAAAATTCACAATCTCTAATGGCTACTAGGGGCCAATTGCTCATTTGACGGGGTCAGTTACCCTTAATTTAAGTTAAAATGAAGTATATATATATATAGAGTCCGGCTACTATACTATTATGAGTATGATCGCCCTCGTACTCATAAGTTGTTTTCGATGATAGAGCTTCCGAATCGACGATCCACACCATTAAACGTTATCTAGAGCACTTGAAACATCTAGAAATCAAATTTCATAATTTTTCGACATCATTTCCCCTACGATCAAAAGCTCACAAAATTGACAATTTTTAACACCCGGTATGGAATACTTGCTAGTTTAACGGTGTAAAAGAATCTGAATAGGTTGAATTTTTTATAGAAAATTCTATTCACTACATAGATAGAGATCAATAACTCCGATCTTAAATTGAAGGATCCGATTATCCATTTTTAAGACATCGTTCGATTTTGACCGTTCATTTTATGCCCGCTTGATGGACTTTATTATGATTTCGAAAAATTACGAAATTTATTTTCTAGAAGTTTCAAATACTCTAGATCATATTTAACGGAGTGATTNTAGAAGCTCCAAACCAAGCTCCAAAGTCCTCTAGGGTTGAAGGTTGATCCTCAAACAAGCTCCAACCAAGATCTCACACTTCTCCAATGATGGAAAACCCACAAAAAGCAAGAAGGAGAAGAGAAAAGAGATCAAAACTAGCAAAAATCCAACAAAAATGGAGAAGAAACCATAGGGGAGGAGTTCTCACCTGTTCTCCACTGGTCTAGGGCTCAAAGGAGCTCACAAAGGGGCTGGGGTGACATATATAGATGTTGTAACAATTGCAAACACCCCCCTGCCCGAACTGCAGCCCAGACTGCACTGTGTACCCGTACACGGGTTTGTGTACCGATACACCACCCACGAAAAGCCAACCCGAGCCTCGGGTTTGCTGGGACATAGCCTGTGTACCGGTACACGGGCCCGCGTACCGGTACAACCATCACAACGTACCGGTACAGCCATCAAGTCCGTACCGGTACACTGCCCTCTAAAGGCTACCCGAGAGCTAGCCAAAAATCCAACTTTTTGGATTTTGACGCAAGGTTTTAAACCACCATTCTCGGGACTCGAACCATAGGTCGGAACACTGTCGACGACCAACCAGAAAATCTGGAAAAGCTCATAACCCATTCAATCACTCGAACCCAGCAATTTGTAAGGTCCAGTGCGTCACAATATATCAAGTCACATCCAATGTTGAATTGAGTAATGTTTCCCTTGACTTCTTTTATGCTTGTTCAGTTTCTACAATTCATTTGGTCGATGGACAAGACAAATAAATTATAATTTTCTAAAATTATGGTATTCAATTCCTAGAATCTTGAAATCCTATAGATCATGTTTGACAGAGTAAATTGTCGATTTGGATGCCTAGTCATTCAGAGTGATCCGATTTTACCAACTTACTGATTAAACCATAGCTGAGATACTAAAATATACCTCTATCCTACTACAATGCCAATATATTACCAAAATACTCCTATACTTCTATAAATAAATCAAAACAAAATGCCACAGCCTCATCCACGATTCCGCGCTGATTTAACATCCCTCATTCGATGTAATACACTGGACTTTCGCAAATTGCGGAGTTCGAGTATGTGGAATGGTGTGTGGATCACTCCTACATGTTCTAAAAGGTTAGAACAAGTTTTTGGATAAGTTTGAGAGTGATCGGAATGTCGGAAACAAGAAAGTGCATTGCTCGGGCGAAAATCAGCATTTTCTGCTTGGTGTACCGGTACAGCCATTATGGTGTACCGGTACACAATGCAGGAACGTGGCAGCTTGGGTATTTTGGTAATTTCACATTTGACACCTACCTATTTGATCCCAGCACGACTCTTGGAGCTTGCTGGAGTGTGCTAGAGCCCAGAGAAGCAACCTTGCACCATTTTCTCTCTCTCTCTCTAGGGTTTTTCTCTCTCTACAAAGAATTCGCCGATTTCGCTCGTTTTCGTCGTCGCGCGCATTCTTCGCTGGTTGCGAGCGTCGCAGCACCTTTGTGCACGTGCAAGAGAGCGTTTTGGAGGGATTTTCGCAGCCCTGGACCAGTGAGGTGCTGGTTGGAAGCTTGAGAAGGTAAACGACTTGATTTTTCCNTTAATCTAAAACTGCCCATTGACCTGTCCATACACATTACACAACTGGCCCACTCTTCTCTATCTTCATGTATACTTCAATCATAATTAATTTAAACTACACATCTACGTATCTATATATATCACACAAGTGGCCCATTCTCCCATTTCTTCGTACATTGAAAGGTTTGTTACTTGTTCATAAGCAAATGACTCTTTTGAATTCCCGTAATTCGGAAACTATTAATTGCATTAGTAAAAAGCTATACCTCATTCCTCACTTTTCTTCATCTCTAGAACTGCAGGCTCAACTTAAGGCTTGCTGGTTGGTACCTGCGGCCCCAAGTTCGAAGCTGTAATATCCCAGACGATTCGCAACCGCCAGTGATGAGAATTCTCTGAGGTTTGGTCGGCGATGAGGATGATGGGCACTCGCAATAAGGGATCAGGTGAGAAGAGAAGGAATTGAGGTGAAAGATTAGAGAGGAAAAGAGGAAGAGATGGGGATGAGGTAAAGGAAGAAGAAGAGAGAAGGGAATAGAAGCTTGGGGAAGAAGTACTTGTAATTAATTCAATGTATCTCTTCCTTACAACTCCTGGCTTATATAGCCCCTCCCTAATTACATTGTTTAGGTTAATTAACTATGCTAATTAGCTAGTAATAAACTGTAGCAGCTGCAAAAGATATAGTTATACGTGGGCTTAGTATAGGCTCCATCTTCTCGGGCTTGGACCGCCTCTTCTCAGTCCGTGGCTCAACATGGTCACCGGGGTTGAATTCGGGTATGCTCTCTTCCCCTCACCCAATGCCCGTTCCCCGACCACCCGATCCAACTTAACCCAATCCCCTTTATTGTTTGGGAGCCTCAGATACTGCAGACCCTCCAGATTCTTTGACCCTGTTCTACCATGTTCTTCTATTTCTCTTGCTACTATGCCATTGCGCCTTCGCCGGTCTCCCCCTTTCGGTGCTAGGCCATTACAGAAGCTTAGTTGCTTCACATTTCAGCTAAGTTCATTTCTTAAAAAAAAATAAATAAATAAAAGAAAATGAACGAAGCTTGTAGTATGCTACCTTCCTCTCAAAAAGCTTAGGAGGTCAATAGCACAATCCGAGTTCACAGTCGAAAGAGCTCTATTAGAGGTCACCCCTACTCTTTTGATGTGGTTAATGATTATTAAGTTTCTCAACCTAATCCTTTCACCTTTTAGAGACTTTAATCATTTCAGTTGGTGTTGCACTTCTACTTGTTTCTAGTTCTCATTAAGATGTATTGCTTATAGAAGATAGTTTCAATTTCGCATGTTCAAAAGTAAGGCTGCATAGCTCTTGTTTAGAAAGAAGGAGAAGCGCTAGTCCAAGAGTGAAGGAAGGAAAATCACAGGGAAGATATAGCCGCCTTTCCACAGTCAATGCCATATCTAATTCTAGCTGGCAAACTAACCACTAGAAAATATTTTAAACAAGAAAAGTATCTAGAGTGTCAAACCCACTTCCTCTATTGCTAAGCAAAAACCAACCTACCACAAGAGAAACAAGAAATTCTCAAGCTGACCCACTTTCGACATTCGAATACCCACTACTCAGGTTTTCACATCCAAGGACAGGGAATAAAAGTCAAGAGAATAGAGAAGTAATAAATACTAAAGGGCATAAACATAATCAGCTAAGCTTTACGGTCAAAGGGCACTAGCATGGGGTGCGCCGATGTGCCATTGACACTGCATAGCACGCCTCGGCAGAACGCCTGTTTTAGATGTCGGCACAGGTTGCACGGGTTTATCAGCATGGGTGGCATGTGCAGTACGTCCCAACAGTACCAGACCGTGCCGACTGCCACGACAATACTTTACACGCTAGAAACTTTATAGTTCTATACTAAACCAATTTATTTATTTAAATTAATAAGCCAAAATTTGCAAAAAAAAAAAAAAAAAAAAAAAAAAAAAAAAAAAAAAAAAAAAAAAAAAAAAAAAATTTGCAAAAAAAAAAAAAAAAAAAAAAAATCTTACTTTTCGTTCACAAAGTCATTTATTAGTCCTTTCATTAATTTTAATTGGTCAATGTTAAATTCGTCTTTGAGTTTAAATAAATAAGGTAAATTAATCCGCAGTCACTAGACTCCTATAATCCAGAGTCTCTACACTTCTAACTGAAATTTGAGTTCCCCGATGATAAGGGCATTTCAACTGAGGCACCGAGCTTCAATTCTACTTCAAATAAGTAACTTTGTTCAAGTCCATACCAATTTTCTCCAAATAAAATGACTAGGTGGCAACTAATTTGGTTGCAAGTTACAACATCGCCTGGAGGTGCCATCGCTACTACTTTTATCTTTTGAAGATGATTTTGGCTACTAATTCACTCGGCAAATCACCTTTCGAAATGTTGTAAAAAAAAGCTTATCTATAAGCAGTTAAATCAGTTAAGGGTGGTGATAGCCACCGTTCCGAGGAGGTATACGGAGGAAACGTGATTGAAATAACAATTACCGTTGTTCAATGATGATTAAATGAAACTAATTAAAATTTGACAATCTAAATGAAACTCCAAACAAATAGATAGCAAAACCAGCATCAAGAAGAAGAAGAAGGCATGGATCAAATTAGTGCGAGTCCGAACCTAAGTTAGGATAGAGATGGCGAGATCCAGACAGGCGGAGGCCAGTTGAATCGAGGGTCGGGAGAATGGCAGGGCTGGAGACTGGCATCTTCGAGGCAGTATATCCCGACGTCGCGCCTCGCCAGTCTGACCTCCTCGCTGTACAGCATGTCCCACCAGTCGTCGGTGAGATAGACGCAATTCGGCCGCAGCCCGCGGACATCTTCGGGCGAGAGCAACATGGAAGAGCCGATCCCGAGGAACAGAGCTCGGCCGCCCAGGCTGCTGATCGGAATCCATCGATTTGTTCCCCAGTCGAGCCTCATGACCTTGATTTCGCAAGTCGTCAAGGTTTTCGCGACATCGTCGAAGTCGAAGTTCCTCCACACCTGCAGGAGATCGCCGGTGGCGTCGTCGGCGACGAGGTACCTCCTGTACTGTCCTGCGACAAGGGGGTCGAACTGGCTGGCGACGAGCCTGACGACGTCGGCGTAGCCTCCGCTGAGGTCGACGGCGAGCAGATCCCCATTGCCCGACAGAGCGAGGAGGCTGCCGCGGCGGAAGGCGACGTCGTGGAAGCGCCAGCCGTCGTCGTGGAGGCGCCACCTGTCCGCCCCCGCGGTGGTGAACGCGAGCTTCGACGCGATGCCGTAAAGGGCGACGACGGTGAGGGGGCCGCCGGCGGCGGGGCTGGAGGAGAAGGCGACCTTGTCGAAGGAAAGGCCACGGAACTCCTCGGGCTTGTAGTGGAAGTAGTAGTCGGTGGGGTCGGAGAAGTGGAAGTAGGAGGCTACGGAGCCGTCGGGGGCGTAGGAGGGGTGGATGTCGGGGAGGGTGGTGATGGAGGGTAGGGGGATTTCTTGCCCGGTGAGGGGGTTGAGGAGGGCGGGCTCGGAGAAGGGGTCGAGGGTGGCCAGCCAGCCGTGCTGGGAGCCGACGCAGTACTTGCCGCGGAGGCCGGGGACGGGCAGGCGGTGGAGCGTCTGGCCGGGGAGGCCGAGGAAGGTGAACTCGTCGCTGCGCTCGCCGTCGTCGTCGCCGCCGCCGCCGAGGAGAAGGAGGTAGGGGACGTGAGGGGACGGCGGGACGCCGGACACCGAGTGGGCCCAGAGCCGGCAGACCTTGCGGAAGGCCATGTAGTCGATCGCCGTCAGACGCGCCGCGATGGCCGCCAGGACGCCCGACGAAAGGTCCGTCCAGTCCCTCGCCATCGTGCGCACCACAAAGTACCTAACGTGAAGCGCCTGCTCGTCTTCAGATTTGCGAATTGAGACCACCCAACTCAACTCGACTCCTCTCTCTCTCTATATATCTAAATAATTAATACTAGTAATCCTATTCGATCCTATTCGGATTCGTATTATAGGTCTACTCAAAATGGATGTTTAGATTCCGATATATTATTATTACGAATAATTATCTATATACCCTTCGAAATTTTAAAAATATCTAGTTTATCCTTATTTTTTTCTTTCTCATATATATCTCTCCTATGTTCCCAAAATCCCACGTTATTATGAAATATCTCTATAGTTAGCACCGTTAAGTTAACTTGACGTGAGTTAAATATCTACAAAAGTTTTTTAAAAAATCAAAATAACTTTTTTGCTCTTAACTTAGGAGCAAATAAGAAATATTGTTGATAATAGAAGGGTATATTTGAAAGGGCAATTTCATACAGATAAGCTATTGCTAATATTTTATTAACAGAATTTAACTCTGGGAGTATATTTGAAATAGGTTGGAATGTAAAAAGAGTATTTTCAATATTAGCATTAAGTGGGGTAAATTAGAAAGTCGGAAACTTGTTAGGGGTATATAAGCAATTATTATTATTATTATTTTATTATTATTATTATTATTATATTAAAAAAACTTGTATAATCTGCCTAAATTCTTAGTATATTGTTTAGTTCAAAAATAAGATAATCTTACCTATAGGAGAAGCAAAAATTAAAATAATTTTTTATTTAGATGAGAATTGGATTATTCAAAGAGATAAGAAAAATACTTTCCGATGGTTCGATTAGAATAATAGGAATAACATTTATTATAACTACAAAATAATAATTTTTATTTTATTAAAATAATAAGAATAGAATTATTAATAAAATAATATTTTAAGAAGTTTGTTAATTAATTAACTAGGAATATTGTAAAAGGAGATGGAGAAGCATGTTAATTAGTTAATTAATTATAAAAAATAAATTAAATAGGTTAACTAATTAATTAATTATTTAGTAAGTGACATATTTACATAATAAATTAATTAGTATAATTTAAAATATTTATTAGGATAGTTTTCAGTTATAAATACGATCCAGTTTTCCACCATTAGATCTCCTTTTTTTTATCCATTACATCTTTTAGATCATGCTATTATGCCAACCACCCAACAAACCCTATACAAGATCAGCTATAAGATTTTACTGTTATGTATGTGCTATCAAAGTTACAATTTATATGCATGTATGTGCTATCAAAGTTACAATTTATCAATTACATCCTTTAGATCATGCTATTACTCCTGAACTGTCCGCTCACCCTGCTGGATTCTCTTCAAATCCTCCTCGATCTTCTGTTTCATACTGTTGGGAAAATACATCCCATACAGCATTCCACAGAACTCATCCCACCTCAACTGCGTCGCCACCAGTCCCTGGTCTCGCCTCGCTCTCCGCCACCAATCATGTGCATCATCGGATAGACAGTGTACTCCCAGAGGTATCTACTCCCCCTCTGGAACGAATAGATCCTCAAATAACTTCTCCATCGCACTGACCCATCCCTCAACAATCGAGGCCTCAGTGCCTCTGCCATCGAAGATCGGTGGATCAAATCGGCGAAAACGAGCTAACATCTCCGTCCACCGCTCCTGCTCGGCCTTAGTCAACAGTACTGGCCCCTAGCAGGCGCAACTGGCGCTACTGGAACTGCTGCCGATGGAGGAACTGCTGCAGCTGGTGCTGTCACTGGAGTAGTCGGGGGTGGAACTGGCGACTCTGGTGGCCTCGGTACAGAACTCTGGGGCGCAACCAACCTCTTGCACATCCTCTCCAATAACTCCCCCTGCCGTCTCGTCACCTCTGTCAGAGCGGCTAACTGTGCACTCAAATCCGGGGATGCACTCGCCTCCGGTCGGGCCCTCTGCTCCACAACTGGGGGTGCACTCGCCTCTGCCTGCTCCGGCATCTCCGGAGATCTAGCACGATCCTGCGCCAACTGCGCACGCTCCCGCAACGACGGTCGGCCTCAGCGACGATACATAGCTGTAAAGAACAAAACAGGGGTCAGATACAAAAAAACACTCTCGACCCAATCAAACGAAAGTCTAGAAGGCGGCCCCTGTTTCTCCTCAAAATTATGTCGTCTGCAGCCAACATAATTTTTCAGGACAAAACAGGAACTCCTCCAATCACTCACTCCACTCTAGGAGGAGTTAGAACCACAAATCGTTGACTTTCGCGATAAATCATGCCTCTCGCGTCTTGCCTTCCTAAGGTTTGCCAAACTTAGGATTTCTAGGTCCCAACGACCTACAACTAAGCTCTGATACCAACTTAATCTGTCACGCCCCGAACTACACGTTCCCCGGGCGCGCCGACAAATCCGCCGTATACAAAAGAATTTTTCCTGTATACGAAGCGATAGCTGTACCTATAAATCATACGATACAACAAACAGTAGTATAGAGCTGCTAGAAGAAACAGAAGAAATACCAAACTAAGTTCCATATATATAAACCAAAATCCAAGATACAAAAACTACTCGCACTGGCGAGTTAAAGATAGGTATGTACATAAACTCCATCAAAACAACTACCTGCAGAAGGGCACCTCTAGCTCGGCTCGTCGGGTAGGGCTCTAACTCGCGACGCCCTTGCCTCGATCCAGATCAGCAATAGCAGCAGCCGAAGACGATGGCTCTGCAAAAGATGAAGTAACAACAGGGCGTTAGAACTACTGTAAAAATAAGTAGTCCTCAATGGGTACCGCCCAAAACAATATCGGTCCACCCACTAAGTCTACAGAAGGGAGCAAGAATAGTAGTAAATGCAGGAATAAAGTCTACCGCTATCAAACACTACACTATCATGCTCTACACCGACCAACTGTAGAAAAATATTCAACCTGACCCAATCCAATCGGGACTGTAAGCATACCCGTCCCCGGGACTGTGAATACACCCGTCCCTGCCCCGTTGCGACTATCGAGCTCTATCCACACTAACTAGTCCTTGGAGAGCAAGTCCAACTGGCATGAGCGACACCAAAGCGAAAGCACATAGCCTGACTCCGGAGTGGCACTCGTGGGCGCTACCCAACCGAGTATGCAGCGTATCTCTGTCGAGCTCAATCAGGCTCCAACTAGCCAAAGTCAAGTGAACAAGGTCAAAACAGGTCTACAAACCAAACCCACGTTCCCTCGGCACAATCTGTGACCAAAACAAGAATCTGGGTCCACCGCTAACCCGAACGGCACCCAACGACCCGAAACAGCCTAAACTCTGCTGAAAAATAAGCTCGGCATCCCAGCACGAGCGTAAATGCCTTCTAAACTACCCCAAGTATCCATCGCACTAATACTGCAACGATATAATCGAATCTCGGCTCCTAGAGCTAAATCTGGTAGTTTAAGCATATGACGGATCAAAACGCATGTTTTCTCCTAAGTCGAATTTCAAGTCCAACATGTATAATATAAACATTCATTTCAGCATGCTTTTATATTCATATTACATCCAAAATGCTAATCGATGAATTAAAGCATGATATACAAAAATCGAACTATACACGTCGACTAAACATGCACTTAGGAGCGAAACCGATGATACACCCACCTTTAGTGAAAATCCTGGCAGCAAGAGGGTCTCGGATCACAAGCAACACTGCTGGAAACACCTCCAAACCAGCAACAAAGCCCCTCAAGATCTGGATATAACAATTCACCCAAAATCCAATAAAATTCATCAATTTCAGCCTTAAGCTTAGGATTTCTCAATTCCAATGTCAAAACTCACCTAATGATCTCCAAATCAGGTGAGAACAATTCCAAAACCAGCAAATACTGAGAGGTGATCAAACTCAGGTCCAAAATCCTACTTCCAACAAAGATAGCATCAAGAAAAGTTCAAAAATCCCATTTTCAGCTCAAAGTCAATAGCAGTCTAGAAAAACTTCAATTCGACCAAGCTAACCTCAACCAAAATCTACAATTCAGGGCTTCGTGGATTCCTCTGGAAGTCTAGAATCCAGCAAACCAAGTTTCGTCGAAATCCGACCTTCCTACGTCGCGCACGAGCCAAAACACTGGAGGTCGTCGCTGAAGAACTGCAGAATCAGCACTCCATCAAGCTGGATCAATGGAAATTTGATGCAATTTGAGGCAAATCCGAGTGTTGAGATGCTAAAAGGGACTTCTCTGTGAAGAAGGGAAGGAAAAAGCTCACCAGGGTCACCTTCCATCTATTTATAGGCTGCTGGAGGAATAAGATAAGCCCCAAGAGAAACAGCTGCTATCCAGTACTCATGCAGAATCGGGCGTTTCCGGGCGCCCGGAACCATGTTCTGGGCGACCAGAACATCCCGACTGCACAAAACGGGCTCCTCGGACTCTCCGCTCGCGGTGTGCTGCACCCGTAAATGGCTCCGGCGGAACTCACCTACCGCCCTGCCACGCGTCGAAGCAAGCGGTATTCACGATGTCGAATTTCCAGACCCACTTCTGGGCGCCCGGAACTTGGGATCCGAATTGGCTTCCAGTTTCAGTTAAATTCAACACTCGTTTCTGGGCGACCCTAAAAATGTTCTGGGCGCCCGAAACTGGCAAAACTCCAGTTTTGCTTAATTGAGTGCGTCGAGTCCAATTTTGCATCCAATTCGTACGGAATTGACTGCGACTCAGTCCGACACTTTCCAGAGATGTCGACCAGTCACTAATACTGAAGTCAATCCTATCCAAATGTCAGGAACACTACAATATACATATATATATATGTATATGTATATATATATATATATATATATACTATATATATATATTATATATATTATATAATGAGAGTTCCGGCTACTATCTATTAATAGCAGCAAGTACTTGTGTGCTACCAAGTTTCCTGCCGTTAGATTCTACCTTTTGATCATGTTTGTTCACCCGTTAGATCATACTTCTCAAGCCAAGTTGTTTTTTCTTGATGTTGGGTGCTTCGAATCGACGATTGGCTCATGAGTTGATCTAGAGTATTTGAAGTATCCTATAAAAATAATTTTTCGATTTTCGATATCATTTGCCTAGTGATCCCAAGGAGCTCCAAAATCATCGAGATTGAAAATAAAAATCTCCAAAATGTGATGGAATGACATTAAAATTTAGATTCAAGAATTGATCTTGTTTTATATGGCTATAAAAAATTTTCTAATCAAATTTTTCAGCTGATTTGGATATTCATACACTGTTAAATCGTTGCAAAAGGCTTACCAGCCGGCCATTAAAATTATTGATTTGAGGCCCTTCAACATCACTAAGGAAAATGATAATTGAAAAAATACAAAAGTTATTTTCTAGGTACTTCAAATACTCTAGATCAACTCTCAAACGAGAGCGCGAATCGTCGATTCGACAAGTTCGAAATGCGAAAAACACTTGAAACGCACGGAGGGCTCCGTGCTTCCATAAGCATACCAGCCCACTCTATATATATATTATATAGGTACATATAGAGTGCAGCTAGAATATCTCTAATAGTCCCTAATGTATGTTGTGTCTTTTTGATTTTTATGTCATGATATGTGTTAGTATGTTATTGGTATATGATGGTAAGGTGGTGGAGAGTAGAATAGTGTTTGCATCCAAAGTTTATTTAAGTAAATTCAAGGAGTAGACTCAAGGGATAGAAATTAGAAGCACCAAGGGCTTGATGCTTCTAAAAAGTATTCTAGCTCTAAAATATGATATAATTATATTATAAAAGTATATATATATATATATATATAGAGAGAGAGAGAGAGGAGAGAGAGAGAGAGTTGAGCTAGAATACTATCGGTAGTAAACGAGCCGTTTTACTACCGATTTGTTTTCGATGATAGAGCTTCCAAATTGACGATCAACTCTGTTAAATATGATCTAAACCATTTAAACTACCTAGAAATCAAATTTCACGCACTTTCGATATTGTTTTTTTATCCATCAATAAAAGTGAACAGAAAAATGAATGGCTGAAAATGAATTACTCTTTAAAAAATGATGATAGGAGTCTTGTAATCAAGATCAAGAGTATAGATATTATTTTAAATAGTTTAAAGAATTTTCTAACAAAAATTCATTTGATTTGGATATCTTTACGCCGTTAAACGAGAAAACGCTTCTTATCGACCATTAAAATTACAAATTTTGAAACCCTTTGATCGTTAGGCAAATGATGTCGAAAAGATTTGAAATTTGATTTCTAAACACTTCAAGTGGTATAGATCATGTTCAACGGAGCCGATCGTCAATTTGGACTTTGGTTTGGATTAGTTTTTTTTTTTATTTGGTGCTGGTCTATATGAGGAGATCCATGTAGTTTGGAGTGTGGGTTTGAACTTTGGTTCTTAAGTTTCATGAAGATCTGAATTGGTTTTGATAAATTCTTAGTCCAGGCTTGATCTGATTTTGGCATTTTTTTTTATGGTCTAGTTTGGGTTAGATTTGTATTCAAACTTGGGCCTGGGCTTGGTATGGTTTTATGTAATTCAAGTTAAGGTTCAATTTTGCTATGGATCCAGACATGGACTAAATTCGGGCCCATATAGTTTGCATTCAGGCATGGGCTAAATTCAGGCCCATATAGTATGGATTCTTCAGGTTTAGGGCTAAATTGTATTTAAGTTCTGGATGTGGGCTCAGGCTCAATTTAGGCCCAGATGGCTTAGGTCCATGTTTTCTTTGGGCAAGCTACAAAATTGGACTCAAATTCAAGTTTGGGCTGAACTTGGGTCATGTGATTTAGATTTAAATTTGAGGTGAGTACACCTTGGTCCCATACGAGAGATTTTTTTTATTTTGAGGTGGTTAGTTTGAGATTATTTGGGACTTTTTCGAGATCAAAATATTAACCTCAAAATTTTAAATATTTGATTCAGAATCAAATTCAATGCTTAAAATTTTGAATGCACTTTTTTAAATTTTCAAATTCTCAGTTATGAGTAACGAAAATTCAACTCACATTAATTATAATGAAAAGATTAAAATCAACTTCAACATCATGACTTAATTTAATTTGGAGCATAAAGCATCCAATGCGATTAAATCTCAATTTGGTCTAATTTGGTCAAATCGAGAGGTTCGACTCTGGATAGAATCAAGGGGGGGTCGAACATCCCGTTGTTTTTCCAATAAAAGGACGATGAAAAGAGTAACAATCGGTAACCCGATTGATTTCTTTTGCCTCCCAATTATGAGAGCATTTTTCTCTCTTTATCTTCTTTGAAGGTATAGAACAACAAATATGGATAATCCTTTTTTGCCTCTTTTATATTCATGGGACAACTAAGGTGGAAAAATTCCCTCCTTGCCTCCCTTTTAGTAACAAAGCTCCTCTTTCCTAATTGGAGGAGTAATTTCTCTCTCTCTTTTGGTAACATTTTTTTTTTTTTTTTACAAAGAGAAGAGCACTGCTCTCTCTCTTTTGATGACACATTTTTTTTTATAAAGAGAAGAGCACCGCTTTCTCTCTCTATATGCAGCTTAGGTTCGCCGTTGAAAAATGCATCTTGGGCATTTCATCGAATAGTTGGTAGGCATGGTGCGTTGTGCAACACCGGTCTCAAGATTGCATTGGAGTTGCAGCAGAGTTGCAGATAGAGGTCACAACAGAGTTGGAGGTCGCGGCTACGACAGAGTTGATGCATCGGCAATGTCGAGGGTGAAGGCCGTCACGGCATGTAAGTTGAGGCGCAACGGCATTAGAGATGGGGTTGGAAAGCATGCAGGTTGGTGTCGAGGGCGGTGGACTCGGGCACTCCATTGACGGCGGTGTTGAGCTCAACCATCTTTGCCTTGCTCGCACGAGATGATGCGATTACGATAATATGAGAATTGAGGCTATGGCATGCAACCATGATAGAGAGAGAGGACTTTTTTTTAGAAGAGAGAGAGAACTTGTTTTTTTTAAAAGAGAGAGAAGACTTTTTTTTTTATAAAAGAGAGAGAGCTTTGTCATGAAGCATCAATAGGAAAAAAAATTGTTATTATTACCTATTTTTCTTCTTCTCTTTCGTGAAGAGAGAATAGGTAATAGGATGTGTGTTTTTTTTTGTTGAGAATAGGTTAGAAAGTAGATTCAAAAGTAGGTTCCAAAGTAGGTTTTTTTTGTGGGTGATATTTATGGGCCAAGTTATAACTACTTGGGATTTTTTTTTTGAAGAACGTGCATATGGTGGGGTTGTGGGAGGTGTGGGAAGTTGAGATATTTTGGCCTCTTTTGTACGGTTATGGGATCATGGATATGATGATATTGCAAATTAGCCCCTCTTATTTGTTTATATTATTTTTTTTACTTTAGTTATAGTATTTTAAAAGTAAATAAAATAAAATAGTAAAAACTAATATTTTTTTAAAATATGTATATAGATACGCATGTGTTTACTAATTTTTTTACTTTATTTTATTTTATTTTTTTACAAAGCAAAATATTTATATGTTTTTATTGAAGTGGAGCACCTCACAAATATATAAAGGCAAAGGACTAATTTGCTAATTTGTATATATGGAATAGCCATGTGCCTAAGAGAGATATTAGCGTTCTCTCTTTTCCTTTTTTTCAGTAGTCTATGCACCTAGTGCATAGATTAACCTATGCACCATGTTCCTAAATTTTCTACCATTCAAAAGTTGGATTCAAATTTTCTCTCTCTTTTTTTTTTATGCTTTAACACCATTCAATCGAGGGTTCCATCTCCCGCCGGCTACCCTCACGCCTTCCGCTGTGGGAGTCCATCGTCGCGAGGAAGCACGTTCCGAGGAATATCTTAGTGGAGGGCTCCCGCCGTCGTCGGCCTCCACCGTGGGGTTCGACCTTCAAGAAGCACTTTCCGGGGAACTGAATGGCGAGGTCCCGCCGCCGTTGGCCTCCACCGTGGGGGCCGACCTTCAAGAAGCATTTTTTGGAGAACTGAATGGAGAGGTCCTGCACCATCGGCCTCCACCGTGGGGGCCGAACATCAAGAACCTTTCAATTGAGGGTCTCCGAAGTGCTCCACCTTGACGGCCGACCTCCAAGTGCTCCCCGACAAAACTTTCAGTAGAGGCCTGTCTCTCCACTCAATCTGTCGTCGCTGATGGCGAAACTGTCCGCTTCTAGAGTCCACCGCCAAGGGTGGCCGGCCAACCTTCGGAGATGGACTCTCCACCCCGTCATTGTCCTACTGCAGCAACCGACACCGCTGTGGATGCTGCCCTCCATATCAAGGGCCCCTCCTCAAAGGTGACAGGCCAGCCTCCGGAGATTCCCTGGCGGTTCACAAGTCCTCACCCTCCTCCCGATACAGCGAAACCTCTCTCTTGCCAATGTCCCACCAAGATGCCCCCCTTTCCTTCATCTTCGTCTTCAAAGCCCCAATGCATAGTCTGTCGAGCAGCAGCAGATGCCACTCCCTAATGCAGTGACTTCCACCCTAGGGTATCTCCAAATCTGCCAAAGTCTACCACACCGCCTATGCTGTTGCCTGCGCTGCCTGTTTGGCCGACTCATACCAGTTACAGTGAGGACCGCCATGATGGGAGCAGTGTCAACGACGGCGGTGGCGCTGTTGATGATGGCGGCGGCGCCGACGGCGATGGCGGTTGCGCCGACGACGATAGTGGCAGTTCTAGTGATTATGTTGGTGGCGCGAAGAATGATAGTGGTAGCAGCACGACATCAAACAACGAGGTAAGAAATTTTATCTTGGCCTTTTACCTCATAGCTCCTTACAACACTATGAAATTAGAATAAGTATATCTAGATAGATAATTGTTATTACACGTGTATTTCCAGGTATAATTAGAAGTAAGAAGTTTGATTTTTGCCCTTTGAAAGATCTCGACATCTATAATTTGATAGGATAATAGGATAACATAATTTAGGTATGACCTTATATAGATACATAAATATCTCATTACGAACAGTCATTTAATTTAATTAAGCAGTTGTAGTATAGTGTAGATGAGAAATGTGGTCAGACGTCTAGAATGTATTAATATATTCCACTTTCTATCTAAATTTTTTGGATATGATAAGTCACCTTATGATCCTGTTTGGATGCATGAATATTTTGTTCCATATATCCTCTTAGTTTATTGAAGAAATTTGTACAATTGGATGATGAGAAGTATAATCAAATATTCGGTCTTCAATTTAATTTTTCAAAATAAATATAGCTGAAATATGCTATCCTAAAATCATAGATAGCAAGACCTTTCGGCAATGTTTGGATGCATGAATATTTTGTTTGGTATGTCTTTATGATTTACTCAAGGCCTTGTTTAGATGCTGATGTAGGACAATTTAGGGAGTTTAGAGGTTTTTGAGAATTGCTTAAAGATACAGATCGGGCGATTCGAAGAAATCAAACTAAAAATAAATAAACGATAAATCCGAAAATTCGAAAACTCAAATAAGAGATTAGTTAGGGAAAATTCACACCTTCAAGTTTCCACAAGGTCGGATCCATTGCATGCAGGGGGCAAGTCAGTTTAACTTTTTTCGATCATTGGATCTTAGCCACTTTGTTAGAACTTCTAGAATAGTGAAAAAAAGAGTTAGGGTAAGGGTTTAGAAAGGATGGAATTAGGAAATAGAGTAATAGAAAATTAGGGTTTAGAATTATCTGCAGAAAGAATAGAGAAATCGAAGTTAGTTTTTGTGTCATTTTTGCGCCAAAAATACTCTAATGCTCCTCAAACTCAACCAAAATAATTTGAATAATATTAGATGCTATTTTTCACACTGGAACTTTGTTGTTTGCAAAAGTTTAGTGTACTACACGCCGCCGGCAAGATGCTTCCGGCTAGCGCGAGGAAGAAGCATATCTGGTCGAGACGTAAATATGAGGGCCCCAAATATACTATCCTACCAAATTATGGATTTTGAGACCTCTCAAGGAGCAAATATCAAAGTCCTAGCTTTCAACGTTGTCTGAAAATTCTCACGGAATAAGTTATCATCTGATATCCAAACATGGCCATAGAGGTTATAGTAATCAAATAATTCTTTTCTCTTTGTGGTATGGATTTAATATCCGTTATTAATCTGATATATTTTTTCTTTATTTAGATAATGCAAGATAAACTGATTCCCTTGTATAACGACTCTCGAGTGGTATACTGCTTTGCTTGCGGACTCAAAGGAAAGGTAGGAAACGATATGTATCCATCAATTCATTTGAGGACCACAACAAATTGCATAGAAATTTGAAGTATGAGTGCAATGAATGCTAGAATAAATTTCAGGCACAAGCGACATGGAAATCCATAAGGATCTATACCATAGGTAGGAATTCAATTTTTTTTTTCAATTGTATACTCCTCTTACTTTCAGCGATGTAAATTCTCTCATTGATATATCCCTATCAGCACCTTTATTGTAGTGATTGCTTTTAAATTAGACGAGCATCTTTTAAGACACTGTAAATTTGTACAAGATGTCATGATTGGTTGAGTTCGTATTGATCCAACAGAAAAAAGAAACATTATGAAAGGATTCATCTTCCTGGAAAATAAATTTAAAATAGAAAAACTGAAGCTTGGTCAGTATTAATGATTCTCTTGTACGTTTAGAGCTGTAAATAAGTTGGGCATGAGGTGAGCTTATTAAATTACTTATATTATTTTATTATGAATGATGTATGTTATTTATTACATGAAAATACTGAAATCAAATATTATTTAATAAAATTGTATAGCTTTTAAATATTATGATAAAATTTAATTATTATATAATAGTTTACTATTTATATTATTTTTATATGTTTAAAGGCATAATATAAATAATATTTATATTTTAAAAATAATTTAGAATTATCAGCATTTACTAATGCTAGAATCAACAATAGAATACCAATATTTATATAATATTACAAATTAATTAATAATTATCAATATTTATTAGTACTGCAAATGATTAAAAAATATAAGTATTTAAATAATGTTTGTAATAGTTATGTATAGTGACAATAGTTTAATGTTACTAATTATTTAACATTAATGATAATCTATTTAAATACCGATAGAAGATTCACCAACATGAGCATAAAAACCATTAAAATCTTAATGTCACTAATAGTTTTTGTATCAATTTTTGAACTTTAGGTAGCAATAATCAAATGTCGCTAAATAACATTTTTTTTTACTAATTTTTATAGGGATAAAAATAAAAAGTTGAACTTCGTAGGGATATATCTGTTATTCTATATGTTTACATGGAGCTGTATGTAATTATTCCTAAAATATTTGATAAAATTTGGATGCACTAATTATAAAAATAAAAAGATGATAAAATTTAGGGATCTCTTTACAAAAGGATAAAGTTGATAGGGCTTTATATATTTGGTATCAACCAGTGTGGCATCTTCTGAGGCTAAAA
The DNA here is from genome assembly GCF_001540865.1 of Ananas comosus. Lineage (NCBI taxonomy): Eukaryota > Viridiplantae > Streptophyta > Magnoliopsida > Poales > Bromeliaceae > Ananas > Ananas comosus. The sequence goes on from NC_033635.1 coordinate 9,778,217, forward strand.
CATCGAGCCTTTTACAATAACACTCAAAACCCACTGTGGTGAATTCGTGTTCTCCATTTCATGGCGAGTTCGGATTCCGGCGAGACTTGTGGTTCTCTTCATCCTAAAAACCCATGCAATAACATTTCTTCCCCCACCGATGCTATGCCCTACACGTGGGGGATCCACTCTCAAGAAGCCCTTCCCATCACATGTCTCAACAACAGTTGTCCTTTCGTCTCCCAATGCCCCCGATGCCGACTGCAATGTATTTTACCGCTGGCGTCAGTTCATAGGAAACCCTTCCCGACGAACCTCTCAACGGAAGTCTCCTCTCCTACCGCCTACTGTTACGTTTTCCATCGTGGGCGTCCAGCATCATGAGAAACCTTCCAATGGAGAGCTCTCTTGCCTTCTACCGCCGACATCCTCCACCGCGGCGGCCGATCTTCAAGAAGTGCTTTTCGAGAAACATCTCAATAGAGGGTTCCCGCCGCCAACACCCTCCACCGTGGGAGTGGACCTTCAAGAAGTGCTTTTCAGGGAACATCTCAATGGAAGGCTCCCGTCGAAGTCGCCCTCCACCGTAGGGCCCGAACTTCAAAAAGCGCTTCTTGGAACCTTTTAATAGAGGGCCGCCAACGCTCTCCACCTTGGTGGCCGACCTCCAAAATGCACTTCCCAACAAAACTTTCAATGGAGGACCGTCTCGTCCCCTCAACCCACCGCCACTGATGTCGAAATCGTCTGCTTCTAGAGTCCACTACCAAGAAGCTCTCCTTCGAGGATGGTCGGCCAGCCTTCGGAGATTCCTTGGTGGTTCGTGGACCCTTGCCCTTTTCAGATGTGGTGAGGCTTTTCTCTCCCCATTGTATTAGGGGCCCCTCCTCAAGGGTGGCAAGCCAGCCTTCGAAGATTCCCTTGCGGTTTATGGATTCTCACCCTCATCCCGATGCAGTGAAGTCTTTCTTTTCCCAATGTTCCACCATGATACCTCATCTTTCTTTATCGTCATTTTCTCAGCCCCTGCATGGTTGCCCCAGTAGCAACCTTCCAATATGGGGTCTTCCATACTTGGGCATCTACCTTCCCGGAGTCTACCATACCGCAGGTATTGTTGCCTGTGCTACCCGTCTGGCCGACTCAGGCCAGTTACAGTGAGGATGACCGCGGTGAAAGCAGTGTCGACGATGGTGGTGGCATTGTTAATGATGGTGGTGGTGCCGCCAGCAATGGTGGCAGTGCTGATGATGACAGTGGTGCCTACGACAATAGTGGCAGTGCAGATGATGATGGTGGTGCCAACGACAATAGTGGCATCGATGACGATGGTGGTAGTTTTAATAATGATGGTGGCGCCGACGATAATAGTGGCAGCTCAGATGATTACATTGGTGGCACTGATGATGATAGTGGCAGCAGCATGGCGTCAAGCGATGAGATAAGAAATTTTATTTTGGCTTACCTCATAGCTCCTTACAACACAATGAAATCAGAATAAATATATCTAGATAGATTATTGTTATTGTACATGTATTTCCTGGTATAATTAGAAGTAAGAAGTTTGATTTTTGCCTCTTGAAAGATCTTGACAACTATAATTTGATAGGATAATAGGATAACATAATTTAGATACGGATACATAAATATTTTATTCCAATTAAGAAGTTGTAATATTTTGTAAATGAAAATGTGGTCACACGTCCAAAATGTAATAACATATTCCATTTTTTATTGAATTTTTTTTCAATATGATAAGTCACCTTATTACCCTATTTGGGTAATGAATATTTTGTTCCATATGTACTCTAAATTTACTAAAAAAGTTTGTATGATTGGACAATGAGAAGTATGATCAAATATTTAGAATTATGTATTATATTCGGTCTTTAAGTTTATTTTTCAGAATAAAATAGATCACATTATAGCTGAAATATGCTATCCTAAAATCATGGATAGTAAAGCCTTTCGGCAATGTTTGGGGGCATGAATATCTTGTTTGGTATATCTCTATGATTTAGTTAAGGCCTTGTTTGGATACTGATGTAGAACAGTTTAGGGGATTTAGGGATTTTTGAGAATTGCTTAAAAATAAGGATTGTGCGATTCCAAGAAATTAAACTAAAAATAAATAAATGATAAATCCGAAAATTCGAAAACTCAAATAAGAGATTAGTTAGGGAAAGATCACACCTTCGAGTTTCTGCAAGGTTGGATCCATCGTATGCAGGGGGGCGAGTCATTAACTTCTTTCGTTCATTGCATCTTAGCTCTTCTAGAATAGTGGAAAAAAGAGTTAGGGTTAGGGTTTAGAAAGGGATGGAATTAGGAAATAGGATAATAAGAAATTAGGGTTTAGAATTATTTGCAAAAAGAAATAGAGAGATCGAAGGATTCAACGACGGCTCGTTTCCACGAAGCGGGCTTGGATCGCAATCTCGTTAGATGGTTGTTGCGGCAACGACGAGTCAAGTTCTTCCTTGAGATGTGAATCGACTCCTGAGTTGACCCTTGAGTGCTCCACTTACGGATCAATGACTCGGTTGAGAAGGGATCGGTTCAATCCGGTTCTTATGGGACTATTCACAATTGTTCCAAATACAAGCTCGGCTGAATGAGCAAAGTGGTTTGTATTTATCAGGAAAATAGGAATATAAGTGCTGTTACAGAGACGAATCTACTCTTAGGAACACTACCCTACTACGTTTTTAACTAAGCTCTTGAAAAGAAAATTAACAGAAAATTATATGAAAATTAACTTCTAGGAAAACTATAAATGACGAAAAAATAAAATAAAATTTGATGTGGTCTCTTACTCGTGTGAAGGACTCATCTTACATGCGTGTTTTTTTTTATTTATAATCCCACTTGTCGTTATCGGGTTAATCCAATCGTGGAGGTTTCTTTGGCCACGTTCCTTGTCACGCCTCGAGCCCGGTCCTATTTGGCCGGTTCGAGCACGTCGAATAGACGCCGAACGAACAGAGCCTCCCCTGTCCGCCCTAGGCTCAACAACAAGTACAAGTAGACTATAAAATTTGCACATGAGGAAGCATACATAATGACTTACACGAGGGCAAGTAATAGCCAAAATGAGAGTACTATCTAAACATCATACAAGTAATATGATTAACTTTAAATCACATACATGCATTCAAATTATAAGTTTTATTACATTCTTTGCATCATTTCTTCTCTTTACATCACATGATAACCCAAAGTAAATCTCTTTGCATTAAAATATAATTCCTTTTACATCATTCATATTCTTCCATTAAAACATCTATTGTCATCAAAATACAAAAGATGATGTAATAGGGTATGCAACTAGACCAAAATATGAAACCAACTTGGGTGGTCTCTAGCTATGGCGCGATACCTTTACCGCGATCATCTGCCGGCTCGTTCGGTCCCGGCTCTATGAAAATAGTAGGGTGAGAACTACAACAAAGTTCCCAGTGGGTTCGGTAACCGACCTCGCCGACTTTCCCACTAGATCTAAATCAGGCATACTAGAAGAAAGAATAGATAGTAACCAACTAATAAATGCAGCTAATATGCCTGAACAATATATAGTCAATCATATGGTCAATGAAATGCTCATGATGAATGCAAGTTTGCTTTACACTGTTCAATCTCGTGGCTAACCCCTCGGGCCCTAAGCCTCCTCCCGCCGGGTTCCATAACTTACCAACACAAGTCCCTAATTGCGGGCCCTAAGCTTCCTCCCGCTAGGACTGTCCTCTGGGGGTTCCACATCCCAGTGATGACAACTCCGGAGCTCATTGCTCGAGAGGGAGCGACCTTCCTCAAGCCAAGACTATAGGCAAGTATAATCAATCCTTATCTTTAAGGATACCAATGCTCATGTGACCCTTAACTTTAAGGTTTCTATGTCACAATGTCACAATTTCTATTTATTTGCATTCTTTATCTTTCACTAGTGTCATATATACTACCATGTTCTTTGTACTCATCCACTAATGCCACACTTGTTCTCTGAGTGTTCAACTCTAGCATTCTTGTCCCATTAATGTCACTATCGTAACACTAGTATTCAAAACTATTTAATGCCACTCTCTACATTTATGTCCACATGTAACTTTTGTTATCTACATCAACTAGGTTCTTAATAGGATTACACAAGTTCCAACTCTTTTAAAATCATTTCTCGTGCATTTGTACTCACAACATGCAAATAAAAGCTCTCAATTAACCCTATCATGCACAATGCTCAATATACACTTATGCTAAAAAATGATACTTTAGACATAAAAGGAAATTTAACGTTTTCGGAATGCACCACCCACCTTATATGGTTATAAGGGTGCTACGGTTCAATTCTTGAAAATTTTTGGCGCATATTCCGCGTGCTGCGGCTATCTGTACCAAAAATGACGTTTTTGTCAATATCTTTATTTAGACCTTTTCGTTTCGTCAAACCGAGCGCTCCAACGCATCGAAAATATCCCTAATTAAGTTTCCACAAGATCAATTTGCCTCGAAAATGATCGAAAGTAAAAGCCCCAAATTTGGTGCCCTAATAATGCCATATATAGATTTTCCTTAGATTGATCTTGCAACTAAGCAAATACTAGCTTAGAATCATCTAGGAAGCTCTCTAATACCATCTCTAACTCATTTGAACCATTCCTAGGGCATCTAGAACTAACCTTAGAAGTTCACCATTAGAGCACTTTGAAGAAACCATAGATTTCATGTTTTTCAAGGTCTCTACGAAGCTTCTAGCTTTGTAAGAAGATCAAAACTCTATGATTAAGGGAATAAATCCAAACCCTAGAAGTGTTCTTGCATAAACTCACCTTAGCCCAAAGCACTCCCAAGGTTCACCTTGTAAAAGAGCTCCTTGACCTTCTAAACCTCCAATCCTTCCTTGAACCTCCTCCAATCCTTCCCCTCCTTGCTCTAGGGAATGGTCACTAGAGAGAGAAAGAGAGAAATGAGGGAGAGAGGGTGAGGTTGCTATGTAAACAGGGGGAAAGAGGTGAGTTGGGTTATTTATAGGTTGTAACATTAGCAACCAAGCCCTCCCAAAAACCTATATTTGCAGTAGACTAAATCTTTGTTGCCAGACCAAAATGTACCGGTACACATGACTCTGTCACCGGTGCACCTTCGCGCAGAGGCAAACCCGAAAGCAGCCCTCTCGGGTTCGCAGCATTTGTACCGGTACAAACCATTTTGTACCGGTACACTTCCTGCCTTTCTCAAACCCGAGAGCTATCTCCCCTCGGTCTGCTGTATTGTACCGGTACAACATTAGTGTTGTACCGGTACAAAACGTTCAGAATGCAGTTTTTGCACTTGTTCGACTTCTCTTCGCGCTGAGCAATGCTAAAACCCTTCTGACTCTTCTAGAACTCACTTTTAACTCTTCCAAACTTGCTGGAATGTTAAATAGAACTTGTCCAATTAATTCCTTTGGACACTTTTGTAATGCACTGGACTTTTGCAAATTGCGAGGTTTGAGTGATTGGATGTGTTCTGAGTTTTTCCAGACTTTCTGGTGGGTCGTTGACAGTGTTCCGACCTATGGCTCGTATCCTGAGAAGTGAGATTTAAAGCTTAGCACCAAAACCCGAAAAAACGGATTTTTGGTTAAGCTCTCGGGTAGCCTTCAGTGGTCTGTGTACCGATACAGGGTGATGGCTATACCAGTACAGCCATCAACATTGGCTGCTTCTCAGCCAACCTGAGGCTCGGGTTTGGCTATTTCGTGGGATGTGTACCGGTACGCGAGCCCGTGTACTGGTACGCAGTGGCAATTTTGAGCAGTTTGAACTGCAGGGGTGTTTTTGCTATTGTAGCATCTCTATAATACCACCCACGCCTCTTTGCTGGTCTCCTAAGCTGGGAAACACAGAAGGACAAGGTGGGGAGCCCTTCTCTTCTCCTCTTTTGATTTCCTTCCCTTTTTGCTTGAATTTTGAAGGTTTAATCCCTCTCTTTTTCCCTCTTGGTGCATTTCCACCTTGGGAGAAGCTTGGGAGCTTGGAGTTGAGCTTGTTGGAGGTGTGATCTTCGACCCTTGTGGGTTTTGAACCTTGTTTGAGGCTTCATGAGAGGTTAGTTGCTTACTATTTTTCTTTCTATCATGATTTTCATGATTTTTGTATACAAACCCTAGAAATGAGGATTTAGGGTTTGTTTTGGAAATTTTTGATCTAGGGCTTTTGGAGCTCAATCGATTGGTTTAGAACCTTCCCCTAGGTTGGTTTGGCAGGGATCTAGCTCCCATTTGGAGCTTGAAAGGGATTTTCTACACTTAGATAAGATTGTGCCCCTATCTTGAGTTTGTTATTGTTTTGAGCTTGTTGTTGTTCGTTTCGTTTGGGTGACACCTCTAGTTTAACCTTTAGGGAGCTAGGAGGCTTGTGGGCATCTCGCTTCGGCGAAACGAAGGATTTCAAGAAGACTTGCTGGGTTTGGCCGCACCAAAATGAGATAAAATTCTCATATTATGGTTTTTATTTATCGTAAAGTGAAAATGCATGTATATTCTTACTAGATAGAATATTTGAGAATTTTAGAATACTTAAAATGCACATGTTATATACAATACATATTTGACCTTTATGTAGTAGAGAGTTTTCATGTTGGGCTAGGGGCCTACGGTTAGCATTCTCATACTTGATTGTGGTTCACGTTTCAATTAGTGAAATTGATGAGTGTATTGCATTTTGGACTAAATATGGATTTAGCAAGCAAATGTTATAAAAGGGCATTAAGTTTGGTATATATATATGGACTTATTAAACTTATTGTCATAATGGGACATTAGACTTGAATGATAAGTGATTTGCATGTGCATGTTAATATTATGAGAGTTATGTAAGCGGGTAGTCGCATTGGAAAGTGCATGCATGTAGCATTATGAGAACTATGCTAAGTTGACTGTTGCACGTATTAACCTATTATTGATAGGATAAGCTAGTGTCATAAAGTGGCATTAGGCTTGGAACATGTGTGAATCTAATAAGGTAGTGCCATAAAAAGGCATAGAATGCAAAGTGTGCTTAGAGTATAGCAATGTTTAAGTGTCATAAAGAGGCACTAAACATAGTGAATGTTGGAACTTCACCCTGAGACTTGGACTTCGTAAAGCTAAGGTCATCGACATAGAAATTATTGAACGGTTAAACCTTCACATTGAGACATAATACTAAACCTTTGGGTTGCTAGTGACTGTTACCATGTTAGAGACATGATGATTGGGTACTTGAGACAGATCATGCTTGCTTGCCATTTGTGCTCATTCGCACATGCTTGTACGAGTCGCTCCCTACAAGCCGGCACTTCGGAGTTAGGCTACGCGACTTATGTTCGCTTGTGCGGTATCGAGTAGCCTACGGGGCCTGGAGGGATAGACTCATTCCTAGAGTGGGAATGCTGGAGCTACCACTGGCACTTAGGCGGCACAAGCCAGACCTCACCTGTGTAGGTCCTAACTGAGATTGAACCAGAATATTAAACAACAAGTTGATAATCACTACTAGACAGGTCATAGTAGTTGGATTCCTTGACATGCTACGGCATAGGGTTGGACATTGAGATACATAGTGTACTTGACGGTATCGCTTATGGCAGTAGTATACTTGGTTGCCATGATAGTACATACTAGATATGTAGTTGGCTTTAGGACATATATCATACTTCATTGTATTACTTGTTGCATCATAGCATACTTGTTTAAGTATTGGCATACTGGATCATGTAGAGTAGATGTACTCCATGTTGACATTCTACATACTTGTGGCACAGTAGAGTAGCATCTTTTTATTATGCTTCATTTACCGCAGTTAATTTCTGTTATCTTTATCTGCTCTATTTTGGGCCTAGTGGTGCAGTTGGTGCAGGTCAGTAATTGCCCACTGGGAACTATAAATTATAGTTCTCATGCCCCCTGTTTTATGTTTTCTTTCAGAGCCTTCCACTTCGGGAGGGGCTCGGGATCGTGGGAAAGGTTTCGCCTCGAGCTAGCTATCGAGGGATTTGGCGATAGGTGGTCTATCTCTCTTCTGTTTTCTCTTGGAGAGGTTGTGAGAGTTTTGTACCTTGTTATTGAGACCACCCTACTTTTGTATCTTGAGAGTCATGATGTATTAGTTTACTTTATGCTTTAGTAGTATTGTTTTCTTTTGACTCTACCTGATGTTAGAACCTAGCTGTGTATTTGTTCTGATATCTCTAGATACTTTCAACTTCTTGCTCATTTATTCGTTTTGTTGTAGACGCCTTATATGTGCAGGCATATGGCAGGTCTCGGCATGTGCCGGGCGGGCCTACGCTGGGTCTCGGGGCGTGACAACTTTAGTCAATTTGGCTAAAGTCCAGATTACTTTACTGTAGTTTCGGTATGTTACATTCCTATTTTCCTGGGTTATGCTTTGGTCGATCTTTTGCTAGCCACGAACCTCTTCGTCTATGTTGTTAACTGCACTCAGCCTAAACGGCACTTCCGTTTTAGGCATGCTTCTCTCAGCTCTGAGTGTATTACGTATCGCTTTATATTTTGCTCCGGTCACTTTGTTATTGCAGCTCGAACTGCTCTACCACGTGGCGCTAATTTTATGGTGCCAACAATGCCCCCCTCCCCGGGAGTCTCTCGAGCAACCGTTTCAGGCAACTGACGTTTGCTCTTATCAGCGACCGAGATCAAACATCGTGGTTTCAATAGTTGAGATTCACCACCCCGAGCAGTCATATCACTTTTCCCATCTAACAGCCTGGAATAGTCGTGCCTTTGGTCATTCGTACTTAATTTCGTCCTTCAACGCTTATAATTTTCTGCGCTCTTTCGTCTTACTTAGGACATTAATTGGGGCATTTGATGGCTCTATGATATTTCTGTTATCAATTTTCTTTTCACTTTTTCTGAAGTTTTGATTACAAATTTGATATTGAAGTATAGTCTCACTAGTAGTGTATTCCGATAACGGAAAGAACCACAAGATTTGGAGGTCACCTCGATTTTATTCCTTCCAACTTTTTGTTATTTTAAGAGTGATTTTACTTGATTGGTTGAATGAAAGTCCAACTGAAACTGAGACTGCAATTCTTATTACACTATTTTTCATGCACACGAAAAATTAGTTGTATACCTACTGTTGTTTGGATTGACATGAATTTTTTTTTATTAATAGTCTTAAAAAATATTATAATTATAAAAATAGTCCTAAAAAAATCTTATTTATAAAACTAAAACTATTTGGTGAATGAATTGCCGATTTTTAAATATGATAAATAATTCACCGTTTTCTTGAAAGGATTAAAGCTATTTTTAGTATTTAATATTATACATTTTTGAAGTTTGGATGTAGAAAATATATAAATTAGGATACAAGCGGTGAATTCACCGCTTTTAGAAAGTTGTAAATAATTCACTGCTTTTATCGCCTTATTTTTATAAATAAAAATGTTGAATATCTATTTTTATATAAAAGGCTTTATAGGCTTCGTAGGCCAAAAACTCCGATTGACATGTATCTGCGAGTTAGTTGTATTTCTGATTTTTTAATTGTGCTTCATTTTAGTGTGCTACTTTGATTTGCAATAATGCTTGCTGAGAGAATTACATTGCTTGAATTTTTTTGTTTATTAAAATGCTAAGTTTACAGAGATCTCCCAACTAAAACCATTCTAAAATAGCCCATTCAACTATTTTTTTGATTTAATCCCTCGACTTCTAAATTTTTAGAATTGGATGGTTTCTTTCCAAATAATTTGAAAATTTCATCAAATTCATTTGTGACTCTCCAAATTTAATTATTTGAGTCATTTGTTGAAAAATAAAATTTGGTTAATTAATGGTTTGTTAATAAGAGAGTTATTATTGACAAAGGTTTGTTAATAAGAGAGTTATTATTGACAAAATTTTTAATCTAAGTATAGAACTTAAACGAAAAAAAAAGAGATTGAGAGTTGTCCGTCAAAAAAAAAAAAAAAGTCGAGACGACTAAAATTATTAAATTTGGAATGTACCAGCAACGTTGCATCTTTAGAAAACTCTTAAAATTTTTTTGAGAAATAAAAAAAATACTTATTTTATTTAAAATTTTAAAATAAAAAAACTCTTAAAATTTTAAAATATATTTCTCGACTAATCAGAAGATATTATATTTTACTTAAAATACTTATTTTACCCTTATTTGTATTATCCCCATATAAAATTATCACTCAAAGATATTCTATAACTGATCAAAGAAATCAAAACAGATCAAATGATCACAGTTTATTATTGAAAAGCGCAAAAATTTAATTATACCATCAAAATTGATCGTTGTTGTCGATCATAATTAGGGTCAAAATAGTAAATCCAACTACTATGCTTTTAGGAGGACAGAGGTTTTCGTCCTCCTAAGTAGTTTTAAACGATAGAGATTTCAAATCGATGATCGAAACTATTAGGGTGTGTTTGGTTCGAAGTCGGAATCGAAATCGGAATCGGAATCAAAATAAGCTAGAATCGGAATCGGAATGACTCATTATCTAATTTTGTTTGGTTCATCACCTGAATCGGAATCGGAATAAATCATTCTCATTGTCGGTGTTTGGTTCAGGTGGATATAAAAAATGTAATCAAATTAATATACTAACATTATCTTTATAATATATTAATTTAAATTTAAAATAAAAATTAAATATTAAAAATTTACATCAAAATTTTGAAATAATGTCAAAATTTTATATCTATTTTTTTAAAAAAAAAATTAAACTTTAAAGTGAAGTGGATAATTCAAAAATATGACACTAAATTTGATTTATTCAAATTCAAATTTAAAATTATAATTTAAATTTTAATTTGAATCCATTAATTTAATTTAAGTTGAAATAAAATTTGAATAACATTTTATATAAATTAAAATTTAATTAAATTCAAATTCATAGTAGATTTCGAATATACTTGATTAAATTTTAATTTTAATTTAAGTTTAATTAAAATTTAATTATATATATTTAATTTTTAAATTTTAACTCATATTTTAATTAAAAAAGTTGAAAAAATAAATTTAATCCAAATAAATATCTATTCCGTCCGGATTCAACTTTCAATCCGGCCTCCTAAGCCGGATTGAAAAAAGAGGTGATTGGGGAATTTCCATTCCACTCGGGAATCGGAATCGGAATGGAACTCCCGCGTACCAAATACCCACAAACAGATTTATCCATTCCGATTCCGATTCCGATTCCAAGATGAAAAGGAAGCGAACCAAACACGCCCTTAAAGTTGATCTTGATTCTTGAGTATTTAAAGTGTTTAGAAACTAAATTTCATACTCTAAAAATTATTCACATAATGATCAAAGAATCACAAAATCAATACTTTTTGATGGCCTCTATGAGCTGTTTGCTTGTTTAACGGTGGAAAACAATTCAAACAACTTGAATTTTTGATAGAAATTTTTTTATACAATTTAGATAGCGTTTGATAACTTCGATTATGAATAAAAAAAGTCTAACATCTATTTTCACAAGATTGTTCATTTTTCATCGTTCATTTTTCGACCCTTTCGACCATTCAATGAACTTGATAATGAATTTTAAAATTTATAAAATTTAGTTTCTACTTTCTACACGTTATTAAAGAATATTATAATTGGCTAAATAATACTACTAAAAAAATATTTAGCGAAATAATCTTTCTTTTGGCAAATCAGTTTTAAATACGATAAATCATTTACTATTTTAATGCTATTCTGATTGGTCTAGAAATACAAGTGTTTTTTTTTTTTTGAGAGATACTTATTTCATCTAGAAATAAACTTAGCTGAAAATGTGAATTAACTAGGATTCGAACTTGGGTCTCGGATATCAACCATCAAGCTCTTTGCCACTTGCTCTGGAACGGTAAGTAGAAATAAAGTTTTTAAAGTTCATAAAAAAATGTTGCAGAGGGGCATTTAGGGACGGTAGGTAGAAATGAAGTTTTTAAAGTTCGTAAAAAATGTTGCAGGGTTTGGGGCATCTACTCCTAGGGCTGGCAAATGAGCGAGCCGGCTCGCGTTCGACTCGCGTTCGACTCGATATTTGGCTCGCTCGAGCTCAACTCGAAATTAAATGAGCCGAGCTTGAACAAAAAAAAAGGCTCGAAATTCATTTCAAGCCGAGCTTGAGTATTACTCGGCTCGTTCGAATTAGGCTCGAAAAGCTCGAAAAGGTCGAATATATATATATATATATATATATATACTATGCTATCGAAAGTATAAAGGATCTGGTGCTTTCGATTTTTTGATTTTAGATCAACTAATCATTTCTTTTAATTAATACCATTATTAACTTGTAGGGACCACTCAATCTTAGGGATATTATTTAATCTTAGGGGGGATCGCAATCATCCCAACCATACAATTCTTAATCAAAGGTTCAAAAATTCGAAAACATCAAATCCTCTATATTTTTAGCTAGATCAGTTTTAACGGTGTGGATCGTTGATTTGAACGCCCTAAGATCGAAAACCAACACTATAGTACCGGAGCTCGGTACTATAGATAGTATAGTAGCCTAGCTCTCTATATATATATATATATTAAAAAATATATAAATATAATATATTTTAATTATATATAGGTTGAATGAATAATCTGAATTTAGTTAAAATTGGGCTAATATTGTTGGCCCATAAAAACAAACCGAATAGATAAATAAAAGAGCAAAATTTTATTAAATTTATACATTTTTTCTTTCTTTCTTTCTTTCATATAGCTCTAAATTTTCAATATATTTCTCTTTTTCTCTTTTTCTGTCTCTCACCCTATGTGGCCAAGCCGGAAGCCCTTCAAGTTACCAAATAGCAGCATATGCCTGGCGTTGCCTATCTTGCTATTAATTGTATGCTTGAGAATATATACAGAATATTTTTAAAGTAAAAAATTTTATTCATGTAAAATTTTAATTTTAGTTATATATGATTGGATAGTTTAATCCAATATTTATCTATATATATAATTTATTTATTTTTGACTGCATAAATGAAAATAAATATATATGGAGATTGAAGGCGGAAGAAAAGACATGTGAGACTGAAAAGATTAGATATTCAACTCATAAATTTTTTTTTTTCATATTATAATACTATATTTTATATAATTATTTTATACTTTGAACTATTAGACATATTTTTATATCAAATTATAGATAATGTTCTATACAAATTAAACTATTGATCGTATGATGTTGAGAATTTCAAGCGGCTCGTTTAGGGCTCGAGCTCGCTCGACTCGAAATTAGGCTCGCTCGAGCTCGGCTCGAATTAATTTCAATCCAAGCTTGAGCTTAAATTTAGATTCGAAATTAATTTCAAGTCGAATTTGAGCCGAGGTAAGCTCGCTCGGGCTCGGCTCGTTTCCACCCCTATCTACTCCATATGGAGGACTAGTGAGAGGACCATTATCAGAACGGTGTATAGTTGAGGGGTCTCGGTATATTTTTACACTTCACATTTTTCCATTGGGCGAACCGTGATCGAACACTAGGGAGACGCGAAACGAGATCGAAGGAGACGACGACGACGAAGACGACGGAGAAGAAGAGCGAAAGCCTCGATCGATCTCCATCTCCATCTCCTCCTCCTCCTCCTCCTCCTCCTCCTCCCAAAATTCTCCCATGGAGTCGACGCAACCCCCGGGGTCGGAGCGCGACAAGGCGACGTTGCCCTCGCCTCTAGCCGTCCTCTGCAGCTTCTGGAAAGGTCACATCGCATCGCATCGATGGCATCAATCCTACGATTTTTTTGCTGATTTGGTGTTTCTTAGGTTTAATTTGATTATACCGTGCGAATTTGCCTAGACATTGTAGATCTGTTCCCAAATAAGTCTCAGATGTTAGGAATAATATCTAACGAATAATGCGCTGGTGCATAGATCTCGTTTCCGAGTTGAAAAATTAGAGAGTCTGATGTGGTTAGGAATAATATCTAACGAATTCGTGACATTATTATTATTATTAGATGGAGACTGGATCAGTATCTCTGTAGTTATTTGTGCTCGCAAGGTACATTTTGTTCTTAAAGGGGCTTTTAAGGTTATAAAGTGCATTTACTGTGGGAGCTATGTATTTGATCTTAAGAATGAAGTGGTGATCGTGCCACAGGAATGGTAAGGCAAAGCTGCGGAATGGGTAACAGGTAGGAGATGAAACCTTAAGAATGAAGTAGCAATTCATGAGTTCGTGTAATTATGATGAGCTATAGTAAATCTTATAGAAAAATAGCTTTAATTTAATTAAGAAAACACATGTTAATTTATTCACTCTTCTGTTATATTTTTAGCTGTGATCTTTTATCTAAAACTGTCTCTACTTGTAATTCTTTTTCGCTTACTTTTGTTGCTTTCCTAATTTGGCCTATGATCCCTTGTGCTGCCAATGGGTTCTTAAACATTGGTTTCACCATTCAATACTTATAATGTGCAAACGGACATCATTTCAGCGCACCCTTATTTTACTTTAGCTGACTAGGTAGTTTATCTTGCTTGCTAGGCTTAGTTGCACAACAAGAAATTGAAGGGTCGGGCAACTTGAAGGGGAGACGAGTGAAGAATAGATTAACTTGGTTAAGGTGGGATCATGAGACCAACTGGGTTTTCGAATTTTAATCGGGAAGTCAATCCAACAAGAACTCAAACCTGAACTTGCCCGCACCAGAAAACGACCAGTTTTGAAAAACCCCAAAACTAAAACAAAACCTAATGGAAAACTGAAAAGCAGAAACTGAATAATTAATCTTAACAACTCTATAAATTAAAAATAACACATCAAATAGAAATCAAAATCTTGTTTGTTGAATATATATATTAAAAACACCATTCTCTGACAACTTAAGCTTTTGGAGAACAACGACTGTTTTATATAATTTAACAAGGTATCAGAGTAGGAGGTCCTGAGTTCGAATCTGCCAGATTATTTAATTTTTCTCCCATTTAATAAAATCCACATCTTGGGCCTATCAAGAAGTTTTGAGCTTAGATATGCAAGAGAGTGTTGAATATAAATATGGAAAACACCGTTCTCTGATAGCTTAAGCTTTTGGAAAACGATGGTTGTTTCATATAATTTAACATTGTTATATGCACATCTTAATTTAAAAGCACCATGATTAGTACTTTGATCTAGAGGCATTGGAATAAGATCTAATTGCTCAAGAGGGTGTGTATATCTTGAGCTACAATCGTTAGATTTAGAGCCTCTATATGTTAATGTACATATATAAAATTTGGTGGCCGGATCTTTTGGGTTTGGTGTTGGGCTCGTGTTAAGAGTCCCAAAAAGGAGTAGTTGAACCCAAAAACTCTTGGTTACTTATTTCTTCCTCCGTACATAGACTATTCCTTTAAGTTTCAGTTAGAAATGCCACAATAAGGTTCAGTTTCGGATAGAATTTCAATTATTCATTGCCATTAACCACTGATTTAAGTACTATACTGGTTTGGCTTGACTCCCATTCCTCAGCCATGTTGCTAGTTGCCAAAAATGGATTGTTAGTATCGCTAATTACTTCAAGCTACATTCTTGTGTTCCCTCAGTGAAACCACCTTTCAAAAGCTTGATGTGAGTTTCATTATGCAAAGCCTGATTGGAAGGTCAACAAGTAAAACCATATTTGTAAATGGTTTTTTACCGACCTACCACAGACTAGCAGTTCTTCTTTGTTAGCTTGTCACATCTATTTAACGATTTTTATCATACAGCTAATCTCTTCTAGCTTGTAAAACATAAACCCTTTGCAGCAAGTGTGTTTTTCTCATTTACCAGTTCGGTAGATTTTTTTAAGTTAAGATCTATCAGATTCTCGAAAGATGATAGAAGCTCTTATTCATTTTAACCACTCTACTCTAACTATACATACTTGCTTGAATCATCATTTTATTAAATAATTATTTATACGTTGTTAGGCATATTTTCATCATCTTTGTTATTCCCTCGTTAACTACTTATTTGAGACTGGCTCTATCTAAATTTCCAGGGCTTAAATCCTTGTTCTGATTCTATGTAGAACTTTATGTTTTTCTTTATATCACTATTATATGGATGTTCGTTGAAGCCGTTTTTGTTTCCTGATTAAATTGTTCTGTTGAATGCAAGTGATACTGACTTCCATTCTTTTTAATGTACATCAGATTTTGATTTGGAAAAAGAAAGAAGTGTTCTTGATGAACAGGGGCTAAAGATTGCTGAAAACCAGGAAACTAGTCAGAAAAACAGGCGAAAACTTGCTGAAAGTACTCGTGGTGAGCAACGTGTCTTACTTCTATACACAAATTGCTTATACTGCAATTTCATAATAACACGTATGATCTGAAATAACCCTGTTTACAGATTTCAAGAAAGCATCTCCGGATGAGAAGCTTGGTTTATTTAATTCCTTACTAAAGGGTTATCAAGAAGAAGTTGATAACCTTACAAAAAGAGCGAAATTTGGGGAAAATTCATTTCTTAACATCTACCAAAAGCTTTATGAAGCTCCAGATCCTTATCCAGCTCTTGTGTCCACTGCTGTAAGTTCCAAATTATATGAACTTTGTGTTTGCCTTATCATGGACTACTCTAGAGTTTGAGTGCATGATGAACTAACTCTTCTCAGTGTTTCTACTGTTGTAAGCTTTCTCCTACTTATTGTTTTTAATATAGGACCATCCTGTTTGATTGTTTTTAATATAGGACCAAGAGCAAAAATTATCTGAACTTGAGACGGAGAATAGAAAGATGAAACTTGAGCTTGAAGAGTATCGGGCTGAAGCTACTCACCTAAAGAATCAACAAGCCACGATAAGAAGACTTGAGGAGAGAACCCGCCAACTAGAACAACAGGTTGGTTGTCACTACTTATTTTTTCTGTCCCAAACCATTTGTTTCTTTCTTGCTCCTGTGCTGAATCTATGTAGAGTGAGAAAACTCAAGGATATAAGTTAAATCTTGAAATTCAGCAACTTAGCCTTATTTGGGTACTTGGAAGTCAATCTTGAGCAAGGAAATAGAGACATTCTTTCCTCTTCATCTTTTGTTCAAGATGTGTCTGAGAACAAGATCGACAATAAAAAACGTTCTAGGCCTTTTTGGCCGAGAGCAGCTTCTACGGAAGAATTATTTGCATCAAAGAAGCAGTAATATCATTTTCATTAGAAACTTATTAATAGCTTTTGGTGTTGCTAGTAGAAGAAGCTTCAAGCTTCAGCTTGGTGCTTCTGCATAATTTGGGTCCAGAACTTCCTGCTGCATGAAAAGCTCTTGATTTTTTGTTTGCCAACACCTGACTCCTGCTTATTAGAATTGAAGCTGTTGCAGACACCCAGCCGAGCAAACGCTTAATCTTTAATTAAGGGAGTACTATTTGCTTCAGCTTGATCAAGGAAGAAAAACTCGACTTCTAAGTCACTGAAACAGCACCTTGGATGATGCTTTTATTTAGTCATTTTTGGAAATCGCAGCACCTTTCTTGTAGTGACTATTTTTAGACCAGCCAAATATTTTGTGAGGCACTATAAATCTGTGCAAGTTAGGTAAAGTTTGTGTAATCCAACAGAAAAATGGAATATTATGATAGGATTGGTCTTCCTTAGAAACAAAATTAAGAATAGGAAAACTGAAGCTTGGTCAGTATTAATGATTCTCTTGTCTGTTTAGGGCTGTAAATGAGCTGGATATAAGGTGAGCCTTTGAACTTAAATCCTAATTATGGTCTAAACAAGCTAATTAATTTACATATGTTGTTTTATCATTGTCAGATAGTATATCCTTCTCTGAGATAAACTTTTCCTGATCGCTGAGATCTCTAACTTTAATTTCATTGTTTAGATAAAACAGCCTCACAGTGTGATTGTATTACCTATTATAAAGTGAAAAGATGTGAATACTAGCTTATAATGTTTGAATGTTAACAATCACTTCTCTAGTGAATTTGTTAGTTGGTTATCTTGTGATTGCTGTTGTAATTCATTGAATTAAATCACATGTTTTGGATATTCTTACATTTATCAGAAATATGTTTATGACTGAATCTGCACTTAGCTTTTTTGGATCTCTAACGAAATCAGATGGAGGAGAAAGTGAGAGAAATTGTTGAAATGAAACAACGAAGCTTAGCTGAGGAAAATCAGAAGACACTTGAGGCCCTAAAGGAGAGGTACTTTTAACAGCGCGGACTATTTATTAACTTACTTTTATGGGTGTTTACATGCTTTAGTTTACTTATCTACAAAAATATTGAACCATGGAGTTTATTTTCAAGAATTATCACCACTCACTGGTGATTTTTTACTTGTTTTTCTTTGGTGGCAGAGAGCGTTCATTACAAGAGCAACTACGGCAAGCTACGGAAAGTGTGAAGAATATGCAAAAGCTACACGAGTCTGCGCAAAGTCAGTTGTTTGAGCTTCGTACTCAATCAGGTAGATTACAAGATCAGTCTCTTCTGTTTCTTCACACTGTTCAACATATTTGTTTTCCATGAGAACTAAGAAGTAATGTTATCAGAAATGAACTGAACATCAAATTGTGGAGATGAACTGACGTAGGAGGGGATATAGGGTTCTACGTTTTAGAGGGCTCCAAAAATTTATACTTTTGAAAGCTTTTCAGAATTTTGGAATTTTTTAATATATATTTTGAATATATTTTTGATTTGTTTTGAAATTTTCAAAATTAAAAAAAAGAAAATTAAAGAAAATAGAAAAAGAAAAAAAAAGAAAAAGAAAAAAATAGAAAAGATAATCAAGACTCACTCCTGAAACGAACTCATTTTGGGACTGAACTCACTCTAGGGCGACACATTCACGAAGGAAAAAAGATTGCTTGTGCACCAAAGCTTTGAAATCTTTTACTAATTTCTTAATATCCTCTTCCTCTTCATACAATAAAGATCTACATCTTGTTTATACTATCCTTAGCCTTAGATACACATAACTAACTTCGGATTTGATCTTATCCTAAATGACCAACTAAAATAGCTTTATCTAAGATTAACTAAACAATAAATATCTAAAAATAAATACAAATAAAACCAAATAAGAGGATAACTAAAAATTCTCATTTAACTAACTAAAAGATATGCTCAACTAATCTTATCGAAGTTAAAAATGACAAAGTAAATCGGTTTAATCCGATGAACTTAGGCCTGTTCTGCATCATTCACTTCCAATGCGCACGATCTCGTCTTCGTGATCAGTTGGATTTGCAAGGTGATAGAAAACAACCAAGTGTGCAGAATAGAGTGATGCAACCCAATGCCTGCATGTCGAACAACCGGTATCATCTAAGTTTTCGGCTTGGTCTTGATGTAGGAAGAATGACTAATAAGTTCATGAGACTTCATAAGGTTTGATATTAATGAGAAAGGTGGTTTCGTTGTAATCTACAGTTTTGGTACGGAGGACTCATATTGCTGGGGCAATGAGGGTAACTCGATCTGTAATCTTTCCTTTCAATACGCTCATCTACCTTCGCTTCATGATTTAATTGCGAATGCTCAAATTCTAATTCGGTTAAATCTAGAACTTTTTTGCAATCGGATGGTGTGAATGGAACTAGATCAGAATTGTCGACTCCCAAATGTGCTATAGGTGGCGTACTCTGTAGAGTAATTAGGGTTTCCAGTTGAACTTTTAGTTGGATCCATCGATATTTATCTCTGACCTTATCCATCCATTGAAAATCATCTTCAGTAATTTTAGCACCATCTTTAATATCTTTCAACCTTCTTTCTTCTTCCTCTAAAAATATTATGTTAAAATCAAGATGAGATATTTGCCTTTGTTTATACCACCATCTCAAGTCATCTAGTGTTTCCATTCGAATATCATTTCTTTTTTCTCAAAATATGAGCTCTGATCGTACAACCATTTATAAAACTCGACTTTTGTCATCTCACATATTTCTTTCAATGACTCAATGTGAATTCCTTTTCTTCTACCATGCTTTTGAAAAACTTTTTTAAGACATTCTTTTGCATCCATAATTTTTTTCTACCTTTATTTCATTTTTTTCTCCACACTTTTTTTCACTTTTTTTTTTGCACTCAACTCTTTTTTTATAACTTTTTTTATAAAATTCTCACTCTGTTTTTTTCCACAAGTCCAAAACTTTTGACGAAATAGAATCGTCAAATAGTCTAAAGTTTTGATACCAAATCTGATGTAGAACGGGATATAGGGTCCTATGTTTTAGAGGGCTCCAAAAGTTTTTAAATTTGAAAGCTTTTTAGAATTTTGGAAATTTTTAAAATATATATTTCGAATATATTTTTTATTTTTTGTAATTTTCGAAACTAAAAAAAAATGAAAATTAAAGAAAAAATAGAAAAAATAAAAAAAAGGAAAAAATATAAAAGATAATTAGGACTCACTTCTAAACCGAATTCACTTCGGGACTGGACTCACTCCAGGACGACACATTCACGAAGGAAAAAAAGATTGCTCGTGCACCAAAGTTCGAAATCTTTTACTAATTTATTAATATCATCTCTCTTCATACAATAAAGATCTACATCTTATTTACACTATCCTTAGTCCTAGATACACATAACCAATTTCGGATTTGATCTTATCCTAAATGACCAACTAAAATAGTTTTATCTAAAGATTAACTGAACAATAAAAATTTGAAAATAAATACAGATAAAATCAAATAAGTGGATAACTAAAAATCTTCATTTAACTAACTAAAAGATATGCTTACCTAATCTAAGCGAAGTTAAAAAATGACGAACTAAATCGGTGTAATCCGATCAACATCGATTTAGGCTTGTTTTGCAGCATGAACACTTGAGGTTCAACTGGTTCAATGATTGGTTCAATGGTTGAACATTTGTGTTGAATAACGAATAATTCATATCTAAAATCATATAGGTATATGCCTAATCGTATTTATGGAGTGTGAATTAGTAATGGAAAAATAATAATTGAAGAATGTTTTATTGTTGTATATATTTGTTTCATATTTATGTCCTCATTAAATATAGAAGCATATTCTTAAAAGTGTAAATAACAATAAAATAATATGATGAGTTTGTTAAGAAAATCTGTTCAACTGTGCGGTTCGCATGGTTCTTTCAACTGCTCAGTTTGTAGCAGTTTGCACTTTTTTTTTTTTNGATTAGGGGATGTTTGGTTCCACTTAAAACTGTGAAAAATAGATTTCACTGGAAAAAAGTTTTCGGTGAAAAGGAGTTTTACACTCTTTAGTGTTTGATTTGTTGGAAAGAAAATTAGTTTTTCGGCCACACTTGTTTGGTTGAATGGAAAGGGTGATGAGAAACTATTATATATATTTTTATTCTATTATATATATATAAATTATATTTTATTTATATATAATAATTTCCATACTATATAATATATATATTATTATTATAATTTATATTTGTAAATCAAATACATTTATAATAATATTATATGATAAGTTTGTAATGCAATATATAATTATATATACTTAAAATATATAATAAATAGATAAATCAATAAATAAACAAACAAATATCTATGTGTGTGTGTGTGTATTAGAGAGTCCATGAGGTCCAAACCCAATGTTTTTGCTTTTCGCTCGAAAGAAGAGGTGAACGAAAACTTAAGTTTTCCGAAAAATCCGTAGAACTATTGTATGGGAAATTTTTTTTTTAATGCAACCAAACAAGCAGAAGAATATTTTTGGAGCCGAAATCCGTTTTCGGCCTAGCTTTACGAGGAACGAAATACACCCTTAGTCAGGTTTTTACATGCAATTGTCGTGATTTGACTGGTAAGGTTCTATTCTGATAACCATGATAAGAAATCTTATCAAACACATTTAATGGATTTAGAGGAAGAAAGAGCTGCGAAGGAAGCCGAGGTTCTCCTCCTTATGGATGAGGTTGAACGTGCCCAGGCCCGTCTAAATAGTATAGAGAGAGAAAAGGTATATTTCAGTCTTCTAGATCTTTAATGGATATAATGTTAGCTTTTGTGACTCGCAACATGGATAATATTTTTGCAATATGTGGCCCTTTGATCTTATGGATTTGTTTTTTATTCTTTTTTCTTCTTTCAGCTAGGCTTGTGCTGTGTCTAGATATTTTTAATTCTTCAAAATGCTTTTGCCACCTCTCTAGTAACTTTCATGCGATCCCTGAATGCTAAGTCTTTGTAAGTATCATAAAAAGGCATTTTTCAAGGGCATAATGGTCGGAACACTGAAATTCAGCAGTCTGTTGATGCTATCCAACTGACATGGACAAGTTTGCAAGCTGCAACATTTTAGCTTTGGATGGATATATTTGATTATATAAACTCTGCCAAGAAAGGCGAGCAATTTCCAAACTCTGAAAAGATACATGTGTTAAACCTGTACAATTTTCATATCCTTGTCTAAGTACAACCCAGGGCTTGATTTTTTGTGTTTGCTGTAATTTTTAGCTGTGGCGCAGCACAATCTTTTTCCATCTTTAACTTCTATTCTGAAATGCAACCTTTTTATGCAGGGTCAGTTGCGCTCTCAACTGCAGTCAACAACTGAAGTGGAAAGTAAGAACAGGTTGATTCTTCAGCCCTACAGTATATTTTCATTCGATCTATGCTTTTTTTCCCCTTTGACATCCTTTTTCCTTTTCATTTTGTACCATAAAGTAGGGATGAAAATGGATCATATGGATCAAATAGTGATTAACCCACATTGATATCCGTATCCATATTTGTACAATTATATGTTAATGTTTTTGGATATTGGACGTATTCTAAAATGCAACTGCATACCTGTTAAAAACAGATAGCGATGCAAATTGGATACGGGGCAGCTATTTAACAGATACAGATGTATTAAATAAATACATAGAACTTAAAGCAAAAAACTTGTAACTACATATATAAACTTCACAAAATTTGTCGAAATCAAGAAAATATAGAAAGAAATTGAGAAATCTAAAAAGTTAATGGGGAATTCATACTTCACGGATTGTTGTATACAAGAATCATATAAAAACTACTTGCGAAGTCGGATATTGATATCCAAATCTGAATCTGAAGGGAAATAAAGTACCTGAATCCAAATCCAAATCCCATGAAATTTCTAACTCAAATTTGAAGCCTAATCAGAATCCTAATTGGATAGCAAACTCTCAACCCATATACGGTCATTCTTAGATTTGGATTCAGCCCCTACCCATAGAGGTGTTAGATAGCATCTCTTAGTGCTTGGCCTATTCGGTGGTTTATTAGGGTTTTTAAAATATATTGCAGTACAATTTTTCAAGCGGCTTTTCTGTTTGATCTATGTTTCAATTATTGGTTTTCATCTGTCTCCATCAACCATGTGGACTCTTGGCATGTTGACTTAAGCTAGAAATGAAATATTATCAATTGACACTATGACTAACTTTATATAAGATATCAACTTCTCTACTTTAGTTTAATTTCGTTAGAGTGATGAAACTTGATTCATAGGAACGTTTTCTTGCATCTTTAGAGGCTATACATGTAGCATTAGTGAATGTAATATTGAGTTTAAATAAGGGTACAAAGAATGTAAGATTTTTTATGCGTGAATTGTTTGTTTAGCTCTTTTCCCATTTAAAGGTGACTTCCTTCTGTGCAAAAGTCATGGCCTTATTTATGAAATTTTACTGTGATGATGTTGATGTGGTTCAATTAGACAAGAAATATACATACTTTTTCAGCTAAAATCCAAAACCAATAAAGTATGTCTACATCAGAAATAAGTTAGTTCTGGCCAAAACTAGTAAGTTGGCACTTGGACTATAGAATGTATAATTTTTCATAGAATCCATGTGGGCTGATTGTAATCAATATTTAAGTTGTTTCTATGTGTATCTATTAGTTACTTTTACTGTTGTACAAATCATTTTCGAGTTATATTTTCTTGTTCTTATCGAGGACTCGCTTGCAGTGATGACTTGGAATCGAGTAGTATACTTGAAAGTTCTCTTAATGCAAAGGAGAAGATTATATCCGAGTTGAACATGGAACTTCGCAATATGGAAACTACTTTATCAAATGAGAGAGAGCAGCATGTGAATGAAATCAAGAAGTTGAATGCATTACTGAATGAGAAGGTTTTGAATCACTTCCTGCTTTTAATAGCGTCAAGTTTTCTTATATTTTTGTATAGTTTCTTTGAGGGGGGAATCTTCAAACTGTTAGCTGTTTACTTCGTAGTGACTATGATTACATGCCACTATGTTGATAATTTGGCAGGATACTACTATAGCGGAGATGAGGAAAGAGCTTCAGGAAAGACCCACCGCAAAACTGGTTGACGATCTACGTAAAAAAGTCAAAGTTTTGCAGGTTCTTTTACTCAGTTGCTTTCTAATATGTTTCCTGACTCTTATGCTTTGAGTTCTCTTATATGATGAAGTTGTAGGAACCTGGTTTGTTGCTATTCTTCTGTTTTAATCATAATATACCCTCAACCACTCACTTTCTATCTCATATTAGGGATTGATTCAATATTGTTGACATAAGCTATAATCTTTTGCTGATTGTGCCTACTTGTTGCTGATATTTTTGCAGCAAGTCTTGTCACAAACTTTTACTGTAAGTATAGAAGTTCATTGCCGTATTCTAAGTCTGTCAACTCTTAATAGTTCGTCAAACTAGAAAAACCTAGTTAAAGTAGTTTAAATGAAGTTCAATGTGAAATCCTAATGGTATTTAAAGTTTGTAATGACTTCATATTATGCCAAATGACGAAAAACCACGTATGAGGATACTGCTTTTACATACCATATGTTAGATTAGTGGTTTAAATGAATCAGAATATGCACAAACCAACGGGAAATACAAAGTTATTCCATCAAATCTTAGTTCAATAACTAATGCAAATATTTAAGGTTTGCCTCACTTCTCACTTGCTAGACCTCCTGATGTACTTCTGTTTGTTTGCAAAATCATAGAATTTTACGAGTTTTATAAGGTGATAACTTAACAATTATTCCAATTACCCTTTTCTGATAATCCCTGTGATGCTTTGTGTCTACTGATCCAACAATCAACAGTTCTTGGTAGATCAAGAGTTTTGATAATACATTGTGAATCGGAATACCCACTTCTTTTTATTATCAATGATTAACTCTGTTATGGTCAAGCAATTTATAATTCAGTTCTTGTTCTTCTTGACAAGGACTAAACTGTTAACCAACAAATTGTTGCTGAATGTACAGTCAACCATTTCTCTCACTTATTTTTTTATAGGAACCTTTAGTCATCCTAGCTAGGGTGCCGCTACACCATCTATCGGTCTTGTATCAAAGTAAAGTGACCAATCTACCTCCAAAAAAAAGGCAAATGAATACACCTAAATACAATTGATATCATTGTTGAACCTGTTATTTGTATGCTTTCGTAATTTATGATTATGACCAGTATTTCACCTATTCTCTCTCAAGAAAGAGCTTTTTATTTTCCACTGATTGGCAAAGCTGGACTGCCTATTTATTCTTTTAACTTGTTTTATTTTATCCGTTTTGCGTGACATTCCTGAATTATTATTACTGAAGCTCAAAGAACGCATTGTTCGAGCTCTTTGGGCTTGTTTTCTTTGATGTTTGCAAGCTAAGTGTTATAAACCATTTTAAGAACTCACCCTTCTTCCTCTATTGGAGGGTACTACCTTCCAACAACTGTTTTCACCTTATTGTTTTGTAATTACTGGTGCTTCTTTTGTAGGCTGTTGGATACAACTCAATAGAGGCTGAAGATTGGGAACTAGCTACCAGCGGGGAAGAAATGAGTAAGCTGGAGTCTCTGTTGCTTGACAAGAACAAGAAAATGGAGCATGAACTAACACAATTGAAGGTTAAAAGTCTACTTTCATACATGAATGTGCTCATACTTTTGATACATGAATGTGCTCATACTTATTCTCAATTTAATTTGTTACAGGCTATCCTGCCTTTGAATTTATACATTAATCAAATTGTATCGATCTGTTGGATTAACTTGTAACTTATCTACGTACTGAATGTAACAATGCATTGCTATTTGGTCTGAGTGTTAATTATGCACAAAATTTTTCACTTGTCATGAAGGTTAAAATTTCTGAGAAAACAAGTTTGTTGGAATCAGCTGAGAAGACGATCGCCGAGTTAACTACCAAAGTTGATGAACAGCAAAAGTTGATTGCAAAACTTGAGGACGACATACTGAAGGTTTGTGTGTACATTATTTTCCAAGAGATACAACATACTTGCACTTTTCTTATTTGGACATACTTGGTGGCAGTCTAATTTTATTCTTCTAAAAGTCAAATTCAACGACAAAAGTCTAATTCTCATGTTGACTCTTTGAGCCTTATTTTCTTTGGGCATATTTAATAAGGTACAAATTACTGGGAAATTAACTTAGGAGTAATTTCCAATTTCGTTTGTACATTGTCCAAGTAATTGATAGTTTTTTCTTTTTATAGAATAAATATGTCAACGATCAAATAATTTTGTACCAGTTAAAGATTCTACTTTATCATCAGATTATACAACTCCAAATTTCCTTTTCTTGTGCAGGGTTACAGTTCAGTTGAAAAGAAAGGCCTACTTCTAAATGATTGGGATCTTCAAGAGATGGGCACAAGTGAAGTTTCTGAGGTACCATCTCGTATTTTCTTATGTTATTAGCCTTGGGTACTCCTATTATGACTTTGTTATGCTTTCTTTCTTCTTTTCATTCTTTTTGCATATATTGAATTGGAAGATTTACTTAATTTTTGTTTGTTACAATGATGCATCTATACTTCATTTAGCTGTAGTGTCCTTATTGAATACCAAATTACTGATCGCAGGATACTTCATTTCTTTATATTAGTTAATCATCCAAACTATTTGTCATACATATAAATTTAATTCTAAATGGAATGATTATATAGGGACAATTTTTATTTATGTATCTTCCACATATTGTATTCTAAGATTAGTAGACAATGCCGTATTATCATATTTTGTAGTGTCGCATCTATATCCCGTATCCATTTCTGAGCAATGCTACATGTTTCTCTTCTGGTGAATTGTATATTATCTGTCAACTGTGCATAATTATCTTAGCATCATTTGATAAATATACAGAATATATGGGCTCTTAGGCAGTGGATGTTAGTGTTGTGCTTTGCTAGTAAAATACGATCTTCTGAAGTTTATAGTTTGTATCTCTTCGGTTGCATGTTTCAAGCGGGCATATGAGTTAGGAAATAACTGCTTAATGAAGAGATGCATTTTTTATCTGTTCCCTACATAGGCATCCCGATTTACAAATTACAATCACTTCCTACTTTCAAAAGAAAAACAATAAATGGTCTATTTTGATGATTTGTCATTGCTGTTTGATTTTTTTTATCTGTATTTTGTATCAGGGAACAGATCAAAGGCACATCTCTTCTGATCAAGACCAAAGTTCAATGCTTAAAGTAATATGCAACCAGCGTGATCGTTTCCGTACACGCTTACGAGAGACAGAGGAGGTACGTTCTATCCACACAGCACATGTTTCTATTTAATTTATCCTTTAGTTTCTGTTTTCATCGTAAATCTTTGGTGCACTAGGAAGTGAGGCAATTGAAGGAGAAGTTGCAGATGCTAGCTGTTGAACTGGAAAAAACTAAAGCTGATAATGTGAAGCTCTATGGCAAAATCCGATATGTCCAGGACTATAACAATGAGAAACTTGTTTCAAGAGGGCCAAAGAAGGTCTTATATACTCTTTCTCCTCTATTAATTTGATTCTATCATTCTACATATCGTATGATGATGAACCTTGTCTCTCCGACCTATGCAGTATGCAGAGGATCTTGAAAGTGGCTTCAGTTCGGATGTTGAATCGAAGTACAAGAAGATGTATGAGGACGATATAAATCCATTTGCCGCTTTCTCTAAGAAGGTAGAAGATTACTTTCTTTGACAGCTTTGTTGTTATTATTATTTATAACTCTTTTCGTTCCTGAATATTAATGTAGATAATTATTGACTATTGGCTTCAGGAAAGGGATCAGCGATACAAGGAGCTTGGTT
The DNA here is from genome assembly GCF_001540865.1 of Ananas comosus. Lineage (NCBI taxonomy): Eukaryota > Viridiplantae > Streptophyta > Magnoliopsida > Poales > Bromeliaceae > Ananas > Ananas comosus. The sequence continues at coordinate 9,806,190 of NC_033635.1, forward strand.
TAAGAGATAAAATAACTCTTAGTAGTGGTCGTTTTCTTCTTGGTAACAAGTATGTTTTTGCTGTCTTGCTTTCATTCAACTTGAATTTCATATTAACTGATTGTTTTGGTAATGCAGAACTCCAGTTGTTCTTTTAGTTAAACTAGCTTTTCTCTGTAGATAGATGTCATTTATATGTTAAATCCCTCTATTTTAGTGTTCATGATAAATTATCCCTTTTTTCCCTTCGATTAACTTTGTTCTTGCACATTTAGGTGATACATACTAATTATTTCTCTGACAACTATTACTGATTCCAAAGGAAATTCTTCAATTCCCATTATTATTTTAATATTTTATGCAGTTTTTTGGGTTAGTCTCACAATATTTGGCGAAACATTAATTATACTCCTTGTACATGCAAAAACACTCCATTATACCATACCTTATACCCATGTAAGGGTGAGCTGAATGTGCTAATGTACAAAGGTGCACCTTAATACCATGCTTATTTTTAAAACATTTGGATGCAATTAGATTTGTTGTTGTTGTTGTTGTTGTAATACTATCTTCTGTTCTTAAGTTTTTAATGTTATTTAGGTATATGCTTTTACCAAACATAGGATGCACATCCAGCTGACATTTGGCTGCGATTGTAGGTTTGAATTTTGAGTCTTTGATTTAGACTGACTTTGAAGGTAAGAACAATATACAGTGCTTATGTTGCCTTTTTCCTCGAGTTTAGAACTTATGTTGAGCCATTCATTGGAAAATCTTAGGACTAAACAAGCAATTTGTATCGTGGGTCTTCTTATTATTCTATTTCTTTCACCCCTAGATAAAGAGAATATTTTGCTGAACCTTTTTGTAATGCATAATGTGAAGAACCCATTTGTTTTAATGGGCAATTCTCAGCGTAACCCTCAAAATTATTGAATTATCATGTGTCCCTTGAAACACAGACAGAGAACATGATATCATCTTCATATGAGTGGCATGTCTGTTCTAGTACCAATGTGCCGCCTTTTCTACTGGTTTGTGAGTAAAAGCAGAAGTAACCTAGATTAAGAAGTTTATAGGATGTCAGGAGCTAATCTTCCACTTTCTTCCGACCCCATTATTGTTTGTATTATACTTAAGATTGACAAAGGAAAACAAATGCTAAATCTGCGTTATCCTGACTCAGGTATGCTCGGACGTTCATTTTCTTTTATTCCATTGGGCTGCATCTTCTTGTGTTCACATGCCTCTACAGAATGTCTGCTTTAAGCTACCAAAGGTAATTAATCTTCCTTTGGAAATACTTTGCTTGTTTTGCAAAGAAATTCATCTTTTTATGAATTTACATAACAGTAACTCGTTATTTTAATTTTTACAACTCTTTAAGTCTTTTTTTTTCCCCCCATATTATAGTACCAAACTGCCCCTCCATAACAGGACCGTGATGTACAGTTTGAATGATTTATGCAGAGTTTTGAACAACAGTTACAAATGTTTGGAAAAGTATGAATACGATACTTACAATTTTGGAGGGACAATTTGCATTTATAAACGTGTAAAATGTGTATATACTCCTTGCACTATCTCCATATCGGTACTTGGTCCCTGTACTTTTCACTTAAACACTGTAGTCCCTATACTTTCATAAATATTGCAGTGCACACTAATTAAAGTGTAGGGACTAGAAGTGAAGTATACGTAAAATTTGCACAGTTGAACTTTAAAAGAAATGTGGCCGCCGATGAACTTCAAAATCTCTTATCTGATTATACACACCGCTATATTACAAAATTCTCTGTTGATTTTAACCACATATCGCATTTGCAGCACGTCGCCCGCGCAGGACGAAGTGCTACTCGATGCCGGGAATCACACTCTCGCCCATTTGCTATAACTTGATTAATTGCGAGCGAAAACGAGAAGTCGCAAGCTGAGATTTTCGTTCGGGAAGCTGTATGTGGATAGCATCAGGTTTTACATTCGGAAGAATCACATATGTACTGATCCTTAAAAAGAACAGTTTATGTACAAAAGCGAGAACAAAAGAATCTTACATGTGGCTTTACATTACACATCAAAGTTTCGTTTCCTTTTTTTTTTTCCTTGTGGATTTGTTGTGTACTGTATAGTGGAGACGTTAATACAGAGAAGTGAAACTTTGTATTGAAGATATACCAAAGTATCACCCACACGCAGAATGGTAGAAATATTTCAAAATATCTTTTTTGGTTTAAATTTTATAAAATTACCAACATGGATAAGTAAGCGCCTATATTGAGTGTATATATGGTGTGTATAAATACATGTATAAGTATATTTCGTACACCGCACTATTAAAACTCTAAGATAGATGTCTCATAATTAGATATTTAAAAAAACCTGCGTGGTGAAAATGATTGATAATGATTGATTTTGAAACGTTTTTTCTTTTTTTTCTACACTTGATTGTTGGGATTCTCAATACATTGGAAATATATTTTTGAAAGACATATAGATATTTTAGATGATAAAAATCACATCTTAATTATTGAATATTTAGTACTGTGCATGGTACGTGTACGCCCAGCGTGGGCAATAGTTTCGCATGGAAAAATTCGCAGGAAAATTTTATATTTATAGTTGTAAATTTGGGTGAGAAAATATTTAGCACACATAAAAGGAAGGAGATCCTAATTAAACAAAGGAAAGCAACAGAAGAAGGGTGAAAAATGTGCTGCTTAGGGGTGAAAGTGATTAGGATAAACTCTGATCAAACTCGACATCGGATTCAGTAGGAAAGGAACACGGATGCTAAAAGTTAGCATTCGACATATATTCTTATCTGAATTCGCATCAGAAAAAAATTAAAAAATAGGGCAAATATGATTTCTTAAAATTCTGACTGTATTCACCTCTCAGAAATGAGGGAAATATTAAAATATAGACCAATTTGCATAAAAAATCCACTTATTTTGGGCTTTTGCAAAATCAGGCTACCTTTTTCGTTTTTGTAGATTCGGTCCGCTTTTTCAGCAAACTGACCAAAATACCCTTATATATTTTTCTCTCTTCTTCTTTTTTTTTTCTCGTTCCTTTTTTCTTTCTTTTCCCAGAGACGTCGTCGTCCCCGGCCGTGCTCGCCCGTGCTCGCCGCCTCGTCGCCGAGGGCTCCATGGACACCGCCCGCGCCGTGCTGGAGCGGAGCGACCCGGAGTGGCGCCCGGCCGACGCCGTCGACGCGTCCGGCGAGGGCCGGTGGATGCGGCAGCGGCGGCACGGCGGGGGGAGGGGCGGGGGCGAGGGCGGAGGCCCGGGGCGGGCTGGCCGGCGGCACGGGATCCGCGGGCTTGAAGACCCGCGCGTGGAGCTTCACCCTGTCGCTCGTCTCCACCGTCGACGACGCCATGGGCGCGGAGCTCGGAGGAGCTAAGGAAGCTCCACGCGCCCGGGGCGGGCCAGCACGGCTGGAGGAGGGGCGGCGGCGAGGGCGGAGGCAGAGAGAGAAGCAGCAGAGGAAGAAGAAGCAGCAAAGGAGTTAAAAGAAAAAAAAAAGAGAGAGAGAGGCAGAGAGAGAAGCAGCAGAGGAAGAAGAAGGAGAAGAAGTGTTAAAAAAAGGGGTGGAAAATGGTGTAATGGTGCAAAATGGAATAATAGTGTAATGGTGCAAAATTGTAATCGTGTAATGGTGTAATGGTGCAAAATAGTGTAATGGTGTAATGGTGTAATAGTGCAAATGGTGTAATGGTGTAATGGTGCAACATTATAATGGTGTAATGGTGTAATGGTGTAAAATAGTGTAATGGTGTAATGGTCCAGATTGCACCATTAGGGCCAGATTGCATCATTTAAAAAAATTTTACACTATTTTTTTTTCCCTCTTTCTCTTCTTTTTCTTCTTCTTCTTCTAGATTGCACCATTAGCTTTTTTTTTTTCCTCTTTCTCTTCTTCTTCTTCTTCTTCTTCGACGGAGGCGTCGGATCGGCGGTGGGGGACGTAGGGGGAGACGGATCGGGAGGCCACGAGGCGCAGCGGAGACGATGGGCGATGGGGCTTCAAGGTGCGGTGGCTCGGGGCCGGGGGGGCGTCGTTGTCGTCGTCGTCACCGGGCAACTAGTAGGAACGCGTAGGAACGCGCGGCGCCGGCGCCTAGTAGGAATGCGTGGCGCCAGCGCCGGCGCGGCGGTGGTCGGGCTCGGGGTCGGCGCGGGGGAGGTCGACGAGGAAGTAGAGCTTCCCCGGCTTGAGCGGGGCATCGGGGTCGAGCGGTCGGGCTCGGAGTCCGACGCGCTTGACCTCCTCGGACTCGAGCACGGTGAATCCCGGGTGGTCTCGGAGGTCGACGTCGGCGCCGAACTCCAGCAGCAGCTGGACGAGGTCCGGCCGGCCCTGCGCGATGGCTGAGTGCAGCAGGCAGATGCCGGATGCGTCGACGGCGTCGGCCGGGCGCCACTCCGGGTCGCTCCGCTCCAGCACGGCGCGGGCGGCGTCCATGGAAAAGAAAGAAAAAAGAACGAGAAAAAAAAAAGAGGAGAGAGAAAGAGGAAAGAGAAAAATGTATAAGGGTATTTTGGTCAGTTTGCTGAAAAAACGGACCGAATCTGCAAAAACGAAAAAGATGGCCCGATTTTGCAAAAGCCCAAAATAAGTGAATTTTTTATGCAAAAAGGGAAATCAAAGTGTTTTTTTTTTATCCTGTTTCTTTATTTATTTTGCTATAATTTTTTTATTAAAATTATATTTATGTTTGTTAAAATATTAAATTTTATTAAACAAAATATGTGTATACAAAGCTTGAACAAAAGTTTAAAGTGTATCAAGATAGCTCCTGTGGTTTTACACTTTCTCACTTTAGTACCTTGTGGTTTAAAGTGTATCAAGTTAGTACCCTATGGTTTTTTTTTTTTTAAATTATCCATTTTATTAATTTGTTTTGTTAAATTAGTGACAAAGTTAAAATTCAAGGTACTAAAGTGAATATTCGATAAACCTAGATAGGGTATCTAAAATTTTTTGTATATAATTTAACAAAATATTAACGGAGAAAGAAAAGTGACAAAGTTAAAACTAAAGGATACTAAAGTAAATATTCGATAAATCTAGGTGGGTATCTAAAGTTTTTTGTATATAATAATTTAACGAAAATATTAACAGAGAAGCCGAAGAAAAGATAAAAGTGAAATCACAGGGTGCTAAATTGATGCACTTTAAACCACAGGGTACTAAGGTGAGAAAGTGTGAAACCACATTGTACTAAATTGATACATTTTAAACCACAAAGTACTAAAGTAAAAAAGTGCGAAACCACAACGGTGATATTTAAAATTTTTCCTTTTCTTATTTAGGAAAAACTACCAACCACCCCCGCCAGGTTTCGTACTTTCTCACTTTAGTGCCCTGTGGTTTAAAGTGTATCAATTTGGTGCCCTATGGTTTCAATTTTATCTTTTCGACAATTTTTTTCGTTAATATTTCATTAAATTATATACAAAAAACTTCAGTACTCATCTAAATTTATCGAATATTCATTTTAGTATCCTTTAATTTTAACTTTGTCACTGATTTAAGAAAAAAAATAGTAAAATTGATAATAAAAAGAGAAAATGAAACCACATGGCATCAAATTGATACACTTTAAACTATAGGGTACTAAAATGAGAAAGTATGAAACCACATGGGGTTTTTTGAAGTTTTCCTTTTATTTATTATGGCTTACATTCTCAGTCTCCTACAAGTAGCCAGGAATAGTCTATGCCTCTATTTCTGGTTTAAGTAAAGATGGTCCAATTTCGTTTTCTTTTGGTCTTTCAATACCATATATATTCATCTGTTGATCTGCCACTGCTCCGTGGCAATGTTTGATTTGTCGGAAAAAAAAAAAAAACAAAAAATCGTTGAAAAATCAACCAACCTTGATCTGGTCTGTAAAGCAATTCCATTCAATTTTCTAAAGGGCTCTTTTTTCAATTTAGCCCCCGGATAAATTTTTATTTTGAAAATATCTCCGTTAAAATTTAATTTGTAAAAATGCCTCTAGCTTTGCCACGCAGGCGCCACATCAGCGCCACGCGGCAGGACTGGGGCCAGTGTGTTAAGTTGAACACGGTGAACCATTCACAGTGTTCAAACATGGTGAATGATTCACCTTGTTTCACACGGTATATTTATATTCATTTTTTTTCTCTTTTAGGGATGTCAACGGGTCGGGTTTGGGTCGGGTTTGAATCGGGTTTTTAAAAATCCGAAATCGAATTCGAAAATCAAATCAAAATCCGAACACGAATTCTAGCCCGGCGGGTTTTAAAAATCCATACCTATATCGAACCCGACCCGTTGACATCCCGAAAGAGAGAAGAAAAGGAAAATAAATACACCGTGTGAAACACGGTGAATGAATCATTCACCGTGTTTGAACACGGTGAATGGTTCACCGTGTTCAACTTAACACACTGGCCCAGCCCTGCCCGCGTGGTGCTGACGTGGCGCCTGCGTGGCAGGGCCGGGGCCAAGGCCATTTTTGCAAATTAGATTTTGACAGGGCTATTTTGAAAATAAAATTTTTTCAGGAGGCCATTTGCAAAAAAAGCCATTTTTTAAACCAAATGAGTTAAAAAATCACTTGGAACTGTTCAAACGGCCGAAGTTTTTTAATCAAGTCATATTAAAATTTAATGGTTTAAAATCACTTAATTGATTTTATTTTCTATTAATACAAATTAGTGTTATAGAAAGTGAAATTTGAAATTAGTATTTTATATTAAATAAGATGTTAGAATAGTAACATATATATATATATATATAGAGAGAGAGAGAGAGAGAGAAATAAGCTCCTATGCTTTTAAAAGTACAAAGTCATTGGTGCTCGTAAGTTTTCGACCCTTGGATTAAGGAATGTGCGGTTAGGATGGCCCCCTAGGGTTGAGTGGTTAGTTGGTTGAATAGTATAAGCTAGCGGGTGAAAATGATTAAAAGCGTAGATGTAATGGTAAAAAATTCACAAGAACTAAGTACTTGGTACTTTTACACGCCCCATAGCCGGACTCTATATATATATAGTTCGGCTACTATACTCTTATAAGTACGATCGTTCTCGTACTCATAAGTTATTTTTGACGATAGAGTTTTCAAATCGATGATTCATACCGTCAAACGTTTATCTAGAGTATTTAAAATTTCTAGAAATCAAATTTTATAATTTTTCGACATTATTTACCTTACGATCAAAAGGTTATAAAATTGACAATTTTTAATGACCTGTATAGGATACTTGCTAGTTTAACGGTATAAAAGAATTGGAATCGGTTGAATTCTTAATAGAAAATTCTATTCACTACCTAGATAAAGATCAATAACTCCGATCTTAAACTGAAGGATTCGATCATCTATTTTTATGACATCGTTCGATTTCAACCGTTCATTTTATACCCGCTCGATGGACTTTATTATGATTTCGAAAAATTACAAAATTTATTTTTTAGAAGTTTCAAATACTCTAAATCATATTTAATGGGGTGGATCGTCGATTCGAAAGTCCCATCATCGAAAACAACTTATGAGTACGAAGGGCCTAATACTTAAAAGAGTACAGTAGCCTTACTCTCTTTCTCTCTCTCTCTCTCTCTCTCTCTCTATATATATATATATATATATATAAAATCAAAAATAATAATTAAATATTTATCACATTAGCATAACGTTGTCGATTTAACTAGCAATGACATACTAATTGAACCAATAGCCTCTGACTCATGTAATATTTTGGTTCTCAAATTTNATATTTAAATTTTATAATTTAATTTAGTTAACTAAATATTAATTTATTACTAGTATAGAAGTAATATAATAGTTTTATATTGAATGATGCATCAATAATGAAAAATATCATATCACTTTTGTATACCAATGACACGTTAATATTTAATTAACTAAATTATATCGTATGACTTAATTATAATAATTTTAAAAATTTAAATAAAAAAATAATAAATTAAAGTTTGAGAACCATGATGTTTCCCGCCTGATAGTGATAGTGTGGGAACAAAACGTGTAATTTATTCTTTTCTAAATGGGAAAAATAATGTTTTCCCTTCTAAATTTTCTCTACAACTCAATTCACAAGGCCCCATTTTTTTTTTTCTTTTTATATATATAAATATATTTTTGCTCATTACCAATCACAAAACAGGGTTAACACCAAAACCCTCTCCTCTCCTCGTCGTCGTCGTCGTCGTCTTCGTCCTCCTCGGCTTCCTTCTCCGCCGCCGACAAAACCGGCGAGAATGGACCGGGCCGGGCCGGTTCCGGCGGCGAGGGCGGTGGACCGGACCGGGCCGGGTTCGGGCCCGGCGAGGTCGGTGGATCGGGGCGGCGCGCACGTGGACGTGCACGTGCTCTTCTGCCACTACAACGCCCTCTACTTCCACGACTCCCTCGGCGCCTGCGCCGTGTCCTGGTCCTCCTCCCCTTTGCCCAGGTCCCCCATTTTCTCTCTCTCTCCCCCGCTCCCTAGGGTTTCTAGGGTTTCTAGGTTTCGTCGGAATCGTTAGGGTTTCTCCGATCATTGTTTGGTTTAATTCAGCATTGTTGGCGTGTGGATTGTGCCATGCATTGTGCCCATTTTGCTTTTTTTTTTAGAAAAAAAGAAAAAAAACTGAAATTTGGGTTTTTGATGGTGTCTTATGCTTAGTTTGTTGTCAAAGTTTGCATTTTTGAGTTGCAATTAGTTGCCGCGCATGAGCTACTTAGAGTTGGCATGTTTCTAGGGTTTCTAGGGTCTCAGATCATTGTATGATGTGAGTAAGCGTTGTTGGCGTGTGGATTTTATTTTTGTTATTTGGGGGAAATTTAGGTTTTTTTTTATGGTGCCTTATGCTTAATTTAGTGTCAAAGTTTGCATTTTTTGAGTTGCAGTTATTTGCAGTGCACGAGCTACTTACATTTGGTATTTTTGATACATGTAAGCTTGAGTTGGAATGCCATGGATTGTGGATTTGTCCTTGCATTGTTGCCATTTAGATTTTCTTTTTTTTTAAAATAATTTTTTGGTGTTGAAGTTTGGTTTTTTGATGTTGGTTTCTGCTTAATTTGCAGGCAATTTTTTTTAACTTTTTTGATTAATCATTAGTTGTAGTGCATGGCCTACTTAGATTTGGCATGTTTGATACAAATAAGCTTGAGTTGGAATGCAAGGGATTGTGGATTTGCCCATGCATTGTTCCGAAGTTTTGGTTTTTGATGTTGGCTTTTGGCTTATTTGTAGGCCAATTTATGCATTTTTGAGTGGTGATTAGTTGTATTGCATGAGCTACTTAGATTAGGCATGTTTGATGCTTGTAATCTTCAGCCAGAATGCTAGAGATGTTCCAATTTAGGTTTTCTTTCTTTTTCAAATACTACTGTCTTCTTTGTTTACTCAAATCTCGCTTTGTTGATTTGTTATCAGTGAAAAGTAATGGATGATCACCTGGTTAATTAGTTACATTTTAGCAGTGTCTGAGTTCTCACTAACTCGCGTCAATTGAATCGCTAAGTTCATGGCCGAGTAAATCCGAGTAATCATTTTGGTCAGTTTAGGCAAATTTTGCGCCCAGTAAGTGCTTGTCAGGTGATTACATGAAACAAACACAAAGTGATAGTACAAAGTTAGCTAAAGTCATTCCTAGGTTGAAGGGTACCAGGCAAGATGAATTTCATCGAACAATTGAACAACAATTTTACGTTAAAGAAAGTAAAAAATCTGAAATTCTTATGGAATTTATATGCAGAGCACATGATTTAGGTAGATGAAGCGCTTTTAATATTGCAGTCCTTGTACATTTAATTTTGAGGGGTCTTGTTCGCGTATTGCGCTTGTTTATCTACTTGACTTACATGATGTAGTTGTAGCAACAATGAAAGTTGCGAATGATAAAAAAATGCAGTTATATTTCTATCGAAAAGTAAAGTCTTGATTTGATATAGAATTCTTCATATAGGTGTTTAGCTAGAAACATGCTAAATGAAATTGCTTGGTGATATGCCCAATGCACCTCTTGGAGTATGATGAGAGATTATTCCCGTTGAAACAAAAAGGATCAAATGCTACCGTGCCTCACATTAGATTTTCATATCGTACCCTTACATTTTGGGATATAATTCTGTTACGCTTCTTGATGTAAATAATAAGAGTAGTTACATATATGCTGAAGCTGCTTGATTTGCCTGCTGTTGGTTTCATTTGGCCCATATTTATTTCGTGCATCGAATACAACATCATACTAAATAACCCGAACTATGTTTACCAAGAAAGCCAGTAGGTTTCTTCTTCTATTTGACTGCCCTGCAAGATGAATCAAAGGTACAAGTTTTATTTCCTGAACTCGGGAAGAGTGAAACGACACTACAAATTTAGATTATTATTGGTATACAAATATATGCAACATGAAATCAATTTTAAGCTATGATATTGAACTAGTAGACTCTATTTAAAGAAATCTTGTGATGAACTTCTGATCTTTTGTTTTCTTGATGCAGCGGCACAAGTACTTGTCACTATTATCCAGGAGGTGGCTGTGAGATAGTCCTCTCTAAGCCCTTGTTAGGAAATCGGCCTACTGCCAATCTCAAGAATACTTTGCTTCATGAGATGATTCATGCATATATGTGTTTTCATTATGATATAAAGGACCATAGGTACTTGGTCAATCAGTGAGCTTAATTAAATATGCATACTGATATAAACTACTGATGCCTTTCTATCATTATCCCTAAATTGAACTGTTATTAAGCAGTGACCATGGTCCAAGTTTCAAGGCCATGATGAATTCAATCAACTCCAGCACAGTAACAGACCCTCAGGTAAAACGAGCAAATAGGAGTAAAGGGGATGATTTTTTTTTTTTTTTATGTTTTGAATGAAAATGTGGGATAGAACATTATTTTCCATGCCAGGGCAGGGAGCATGCATTTATCTCCTTTCCCTTGGTCACTTGTAATTGATACTTTACTTTTATTCAGAGACCAGTTGATGGCTACAACATCACTATCTATCATGAGCTCCACAAGGAAGTCGAGAGCTACAGAGTAAGCCTCTGGACTGAAAATAAGTCTTATTTTACGTGTGGGAGTCTAAGTTTCACTGGTTGACGGTTCGAAAGTTAGAAATAAAGCCCATTATGTGAATAAGGGATTTATATACTAATAAAATAGTTACTTTAAATTGATTGTTTGTCATTTTTGACAGTGTGAAAAGTGTGGAATTTTGGTCAAGTCAACCATTCATAGGGAACCTTCAGTTAGTGGTTGCCCTAAAAACGTGGGCCCTGATGGATTTTGCGATGATTCATCTTGCCACTGGCATAGGTATGGTAATTGCTGTTGCTAGTTCTGCTTTCTTGCGGATATCTTCTTGTGTTGGTTATTAATTCCAAAATAGATATGTAAAAGTTACAGAAGGCTAAACCTACTGGAGTTGGTCGTTTGTACCTACTTGTGCATGTAACGAGTAGGCTCAATATGCAGCTGATACCGGTATATACATGCTGTATGAAAACCCACAGCTCTACAAGTGTGTAGCTGTGATATGCCTACATGTGCCTGTTGGTTAGTCCGCATTTGGCCTGGTTTTTGGAGTAGCTTTATTTCTAGAAGTAAAAAGCTTCAAAAAGAAGAAGAGACATAGATTAGGTGTTTGGCTAACAAAACACTTTCCGTAGTGGGAAGCTAAAATATGCGCCCTAAAAGCTAAAGCTCGAACTTGAAATGCTGCTGCAGCGAGCATGTCCTATACATCAAGCTACTTTTTCCTTCTTTTTGCTTTTCGATGGTCTATGTGAACGGCATTTCATATAACTTTTGTTTTTTCATGTCATTTCACGTTTTCTTACTGCTTTTCTTCCATTTGCAGACATAAAAAGTTATGCTCTGGTTGTTACGTTAAGGTACAGAAACCAGCAGGATGTGAAGAGAAGAGAACAAGTTCAAAAGGTGAATCGATCTATTTGCAAAGCTTTTATCTCAATTTCTTTAGTCTCTATTAGGAGTCGTCTCTAGGACACGGAATACAACTTGAACAATTTTCTTAATTCATTACTAACATAATCAATGTAGTGTACTTACGCTTTAAGATTTTCCTTCATTTTAATTAGCCGTTCTTATTATGTTCTTGAATACTGAGGGATCGGAAACAAAGTTTTGGACCTTGTGGATGAATTTGATTAGGATAATTTTTGGCTTCCCTTGGTTATCCTGCTAACCCAGGATAAATGACAGCAAAGTCAATCTAATATTTTTTTGGTTTTATAGCATCATAATAAGTTATATAAGGAATTAAGGATAGCTGTTTGAAAAAGCAAATGCAGGCATATGTGGGAAAACGCAATTCCATGGGTTTGTTGGAACATTTAGTTCCCAGTTACCAGGGTGATATTTAGGCCTTGTTTGGTATTACTGCTCTCTTATTCATTTTCTTAAACGCAAATTCTGTGCAATGGAGAGTGAGGGTGGATAGTGGAGTTGGTGTAGTCTCCGCATGTAGCGGTTTGCGTGGAAACAAGAAACAAAAACTTGGGAATTACTTTTTTTTTTTTTTTCGCTCTTTTTTTTTTNGGTGGATAGTGGAGTTGGTGTAGTCTCCGCATGTAGCGGTTTGCGTGGAAACAAGAAACAAAAACTTGGGAATTACTTTTTTTTTTTTTTTCGCTTTTTTTTTTTTTTTTTTTTTTTCTTTTTTTCTTAACATGCCTTTTGTTATCCGGACGGATTGCATTGCAAGCCAGCCAAAGATGACATGAGTAAGGAAGTCCATCCACCAATTCATCAAGACATGTAGAATTTTCATTTACCAAAAAAACAAAAACAACAACAAAAACAAAAACGGCCTTAACCTCCTATTCTACCAGCCAAAAAGTGCTGTGAATTGCCAAAATTTAGTTTCTAATTAAATTGGAAGATCTGGACTTACTATTCTTTTGGAAAATACGTTTCCTAACAATTTCTTTATATGCTGCAGCTGATCATTTGCTTCATGAATCCACTTGTGAAGAACTGTTAATGCAAAAATCATCTAAAGCTGGAGGATCAAATGATAGAATTGACGCAAAGAAAACTACGTCGACGAGTTCCTTACAATCTTCTGGTGACGGGCTCGGAAGCTCGGGCAATAATAATGATAATAATAATAAGAATAATTCTGTTAAAGACAATTCTCAGAAAAATCTTAAAGAGTCAAACAAGGCCATCGAGTCAAAAGGTCAGTCTCAAGAGATCTCCAAACGAACAAGAACTTCATCGAAGAAGAATAGCGAGTATACCGCCATGAAGAGAAGGAAGCTAAGTAAGTCCAAGAGCGACTATGCGGTTATAATCCAATGGCTAAATGTGTTTGCCTACGAAGACGAAGAAGAAGACGAGGAGCCTTTAGTGAATAAGCGGACAGAAAGGAGAAGAAAGCAAAAAATGCTGATTTCTCTCAAGAATAGAGCAGGTAATAACTACTCGGAGGTTGAAGGTAATGCGTCGCCTTCCCATAAGGATGTGTCAAGAGATGAGAAACCCGAAAATGATAGTAAACCGACAGTTGGTGATCTTCTCGTTGGTAACGAAGAAGTGCCTTTAAATAGTAATACAGCGCATGAAGAACCGCCCACCAAAAGTCAAGGGAATGATATCGAGAATCAAGGTGAAGGTGAATGTTCGTCGCCGATAAATTCACCGGTTAGAGGCGAGATCGTGGATATCTCTGATGGCTGAGCATGCGGATTCTTGTGGTTTTTGCTTTGTTTGAGACAGCTTTTGTACAATTGTAATAGCATTAGTTTAATATCAAGTTTCACCATAGTATTTGCTGTCTCATGTCTCTTTTTTATTTTTCTTAGTTGTTTCTTTTCCCCTCCTCTTTTTGGGTATTTGCACAGGGCCCTGCCATGACCACATTATGTTAAACTGATGAGTTTAATCTTAATGTTGATGTGTATTAGTAGTTGGAAATATGTGTCTTGATTCTTGATGCATTTGCGCGATAGTTTCGATATGTTTCTACTCTGAATCCTTCCTCTAATGAAAAGATTTAAGTTTCCATGCCCAGGTGAAGATCATGTAATCTTTTTGTTGTTTTGTGGAAAGTAATGTTCACATTTAAAAAAGGTATTTGTGTACCTATTTTGGAGTATTGAAAAACAATAGTCTTGCCAAATGTGTTTGCGAAAGTAGATATTGAAAACGTATACAACTTATTTAAATATAAACCATTTTGAATCAGTTATCCAAAATTTCAATTTATTTGATTTGAATAGGTCAATAATATTTTAACTTTTAAAATTTAAGCTAATTATTTATTTTAATAAATTTATAGTTGTGAGAATTATGTAAAGTATACTAAGTAAATTTGTACGATAAACAACGTATTCATATTTTTAGAGTCAAAGTATCATCAACTGATTCAAATCAAACAAATTAAGCGATTAGAGAGTAAAATCAAAGTTTTAAAAGGTTGGATAGCCGACTTAAGTTTTATATATTTTTACCTGAAGCTAAAATCTGTGTATATCTGAAATTGCATCTCGCAAGAATAATACTAGAATGCAAAAGAAATTTATCGAACCGAAATTTGAATGGAGTGAATTTATCCGATAATAAATAAATACTAGGTAAAGACCCGCACGATGCCGCGGAAAGATAATATTTTAATTATTTTTCAGATTCAGAATATATATTTTTTAGACATGTATAATTTTATGAACATATGAAAACATACAATACACGAAATTAAAAATATACTCACAACGGGTAGAAAATAAACATAATATGATGGATAGAAAATTTTACATAGTTAATAAATCGGTAAATCAATTTGCATATAATATAGTAGAATAAGAACCTGTATAAATATTAACAATAAACGTTAATATAAGTCAGATTGTTTTCACAATATTAAGAACTAAATATGAACCCATATTTATTAATTCCTAGATAATCAATAAACCTAAGGTAGCACAAAAGTGACATTCAACAAAGTATACACATAAAATCAAATGTAGTAGAGAGGAGAATAATGAGATAGCAAAATCAAAAAAGGGCCAAAACTGAATACAACACTGGTTAATCTCCTAGACTTTAAAAAACAAACCCAAAAAGACAAGTACATAATTAAGTAGTACAGAAAGAACTCTTTTTTCTCACCAACAAAAAAGCTTACAATAAAAACTTCACAAAGTTCCTCTACAAAAGTCTTTCTAAAAACAAAACTATAATATTATGCAATTGCAGGAGATTTTCTAAGGACAAACCCAAAACGTGTGAGGACTGTCAAAGAACAGTAACGACGCTGGGTCTTCATCAGAACCCCCTACCCCCCCTGTTGCTCGTAGGGCCAACTGGTTGGCCACACAGTAGCCCATCCATAGTCGCGTACTAATTATCAATGGGAGTGTCCTACCGCAGAAGGAGCAGAATCATCACAGCCCAAACAAAGAAAGAAAACATGAAAAAAGCATCTATAGCTATCTTTGAATGGTGAATCCTGAGCAGGCTTCGAGGCTTCTCCGCATTTGAAGGGGAGTTGTTTACCTACTCCCCTCATGCGTCTGATCGCCAAAACCTCTCATTGCCATAAACACAAAAGCAAGAGAAGTAGAAACTGTGGCAATACCAACATGATGACCAAAAGCAGTCACGATAAATCGAATTCAGCATTAATTGCATTGGAGCAAAGGCGCAAGAAATAAGAATAAGAGGTAGAAGTAACCACATCAGTTGTTTGGAGAAGCCTACAAGATAATAAAGACAAAATCAACTCAAGAAACACCCTATGTACCTTATGAATTGTGAACTCGGAGCAGATTTGCAAAAATATTTGCGTTTCTACGCCGAATGGCTATGTAATATAAATCACATCAAACAGTTCTTGCATGCAGGAAACCATCGAAGCTTTCTACAAATTCAAAAAATAGCAACTTGAAAATGCCTATAAAAAATTATCCAACAATAGTACTATGCGCAAATAATAGAACAAACCCAAACCAAAAAAGCCCTATCTTCAAAAAAGCCACCATTCTGTAATCACAAGCAAAGGAAATAGAATTAAACCCCAAATAAGTTTCAAATCAGACCCTCTCTTCTAGAAAAAGAAAGTAGCAACAAATTCCTCACATGCTGCAAGCAATTCGTTGCATCCTGGTACCAGACAGATTCCACTGAAGGATGCATCTCACATCTCATAAACAAGTTGGAATTTGTCGAATAATCGAAGAAAATCAAGCCTGAAGCCAAAATTTCGACGAAAGAGATAGTAATTGTGGATAATTGAATATTTCTTTTAATTTTTAGTCGTTCATAATTGTTTTTTAATAAGAATTACAGAAATGAGATGCTGAACTCTCTTTGAAGCTCAAACTCTGATCTCATGATGCAATGAGCAGCTTGTTCAATAGAAAAGAAAACTCTAAACATAGTTGGAATAATTATACTTTTCTAGAAAACACAATTTTATCAATCTAGTAATTATAAATGACACAGAATTAGCCTTAACAACCTCATTCATGTGTATAATAGATATATACTATGCATCAAGCGATTAATGAAGAGATAACAAAAGAGACAACAAAATAATAGTCAAAGAATTTTATGTACGTTATAATTACAATAGAGGGGGACTTAAAACTGTCTTTACACAAAAGATCAATCTAAAAGAAAAGCATGAAAAGACCTTACTTTAGTTCTTCATCAGCAAAGATAACTGCAATAAAATTTTTGATTTTTTTGGGAAGGTGATTATGTACATGCACGTCACTGAATATTCAACATAGGACAGCGATTAATTAACTGCATTACAATGTTTTGAGCTCTAAAAGTTGAGAAATACTACTTGTACACTCATAGTTGGATTCCAATCTTACACCTACCTATCAAATTTAGACAACTCTTTTGAATTTCTAATATTTTTTTAAAAATTTTATAATACTTATGTGAAAAATTGATGTGACATTCTTGAATCTGGATTACTCTAAAAGAGTTTCAGAATCAGTGAATACTTGAAAAGTGACGCGTCATAGTTGATATGCGAGTCAATCACATTGACTGATCTTTGTAAATGGGACCATAACTGCTTGCAATGCTAGTTGCTCACGCAGTAGTAGTAGCCGGACGCCACCGCAATAGCCACCGTCGCCGCACATGTTGCAGCAGGTAACTCCTGCATAATTACCTACGACTTATCCGAAAAAACCATCGAGACAGACTTTGCAGCAAACGGCGGCCACAACTCGACATCTAATGTGGTTCGATTTAGGGTTCAGGGTTTAGTCATACTCGAAAACATCACAAGTTGCGTCGAAAAGCTAAACATATGTAGTAGTTACCAATAGGGTAAAAACGACAAGCTCAGATAATTTTGCCTAAAGAAGCAACTCAATTTGATCCTGCTGCTGACAGAATGCAAAAAGTCCCCTCTTCTTTTGCATCATAGCATAATCTTAGCAGCAAAGAGAGAATAAAGCAGAAAAGCAGCATGGCCTGTAGAGAGAGCGGCGAAGCTTAGCTCTCAACCATCTCTCAGATGCAGCAGTAATAGGATCGGAACTGGCTGCGGCGTTAGATACTCACGCAGCAGCAGCAGCTAGACACTGCCGCAGTAGTCACCTTTGCCACGCATGTTGTGGCAGGTAACTCCTACGTAATTACCGACGACTTAAGCGAAAAGACCATCAAGATGGACTTCGCAACAAGCGGCACCCACATGTCAGCATCCAATATAGTAGTAACCAATAGGGTAAAAAAACTGTTCAATTTTTTTATAATAAAAATAAATGATAAGCTCAGATAATTTTGCCGCAAGAAGCAACCACCATCTTTCCTCCCTCACAAAAAAAAAGAAAATAATGCACCACTAAATTGTTTGCATGCAATGGTTGCCCAACGACCATCCAATTTGCAATGCACCAATGAATTGCTTGCATGCAATAGTTGCAGAAGGGCCATCCAATCTACAATGACATTTTAGCACCCGATCATCTTTTCGGAAAATACTATAAAAGCAAGGAGGAGGAAAAGGAAGCCATCCATTTCAAGGACGCCATATTTTTTTTCATCATTGCTTATTGTATAAAACCAGACTTAAAATCAATAGCTTATATATAGCATAAAATCATATTTGAGCAAGAAAAAAGCGGTAGGGAAGAGAATAATGACATAGGAAATCGAAAAAATGGCCAAAACTGAATGGAACACTGCTTAATCTCCCATCTCCTAGAGTCTTTAAAAAAGAAACCCAAAATGACAAGTACATAAAAAACAAACCCAAAAAGACAAGTACATAATTAAGTAGTACAGAAAGAATCTTTTTTTCCACCACACAAAAACTTACAACATAAACTTCACAATGTTCTTCCACAAAAGCCCTCCTAAAAACTAAACCAAAATACTATGCAACTGTAGGAGATTTTTTCTAAGGACAAACCCAAAACCTCTGAGGATTGCCAAAGCAAAGCAACAACGAAACAACGTCAAACCCTATAACCCGATGGCGTCGCCGGGTCTTCATCAGACACCCCCCCCCTCATTGCTCGTAGGGCCAACGCCATGAATGCTAGGCTGCCGAAGCATCTTAGAACACTTTTCTATGTTTCCCATGAGCTCACGCCTCTCGCCAACAAAGAGCTCATTCTCATACATAAGCTCACTATAATAACCCTTTAACAAATTGTAGTCAGTTTTTAGACGCTTATATTTTTCGCGGATCACAGTATGGTCCACCGAAAGCTGAGCATACAAATTCTCGTAAAACTTTTTATCCTCCAAATTTGCATCCTTAATCTCAAAAGTATACTCGTCACGCAATTTTGCGACAACACGCCGAGCAGCATCCTCCTCAGATTGGTCAACATCTGAGAATGGACTGCCCTAATATCTAATGGTCTCGGCAACAGATTCACCTCTAGGAATCTCAACTTCAACATAAACACTAATCAATCTATCATTTTCAACTGGAATGCCATGCCTTGGCGCCGGTAGCGAATACTTTTGGCACACATCGCGAAGCAATCCACAAAAACAAACTGTAACAACTACCGATGCCATAACTGCACTGAAATAGTACAAAAAAACAAAACACAAGGGGAAATAAATCAATAAAACAGAGAAATAGCTAAAAAATAGAGCAAATAAAAAAAACAAAGAAAGTATGCAGAAATCAACTTTCAGTTACGATAGCTCACAATGGCAGGAAACCAACTAGAACCCATAAAAACAAAGGCTTCACCGAACAAAAGCTGCAATTTTCTTAGCCCTCCAAGAGAGAACCCACAATAGTGAAAGGTCCACCGAACAAAAACCCCACCTTTCTTAGCCCTCCGAGAGAGAACCTACAACAGTGAAGGATTTGTTCGGCGAGCAAATGGCCAGTAGAGCCGAAATTATAAAGAAAAATAAACAGCTCAGAAATAGAGGATACAGGAAGAAAATAGAAGAGGAAAAGCATATGAAAGGCCACAAAACTCCAGAATAATCCCTGTATTTATAAGCAGTCGAGCAAAGCCCGCAGGGGAAGGGAGGGAGGGCGTACGGCCAGGCAGGCTGCTAGCCGCAGCAGAAGGACAAGGGATTATGTAACCAATCACTCTGTTCCCCAGGGGGGTGCCGTACGGCAGAGTTGGCTGCCAAGCACAGAAGAAGGATGGGGGATCGAGTAACCTAACCGCCTCCTTCCTCGGATCATCGCATCCAGATGAAGAGGCAGCATGGGCGAACGTATGGTGCGCTACGATTCAAGCCAACAAAGAAGAATGAGAGATCAAATACCTCACCGAATGCCTGTACCACCGTACCGCCCAAGCCATCGAAAGATAGAAGGCCACGGGGCCGTACGCGAAGCAGGGCCTCGGGAACGGATCCTCGGAAAGGCGCAAGCTACAAAAAACCAACCAAACGCTGCTGGCCGTTCGAAAGGCGCAGAGGGGAGGGAAGATACCGCCATCCGGCTGCGGACCGAGAACAGCGATCATACAAAACGCCATCCCGCCCGCCATGCCGCCGACTATTCCACCTGTAGCAGAGCCGTGCCGATGAAGACCCAACAAATTAATGAGTGAGAGCGGGAGTGATCGGGTGAGAAGGAGTAGGAAGGAGTAGATTAAGAAAGAGTAGATTGAGAAGGAGTGATCGGGTGAAAAAGAGTAGGATGAGAGAGGTTCTCGTGATTAGACGTATCAGAGGAGTAGGTAAACAACTCCCCTTCAAATGCGGAAAAGCCTCTAAACCTGCTCGGGATTCACCATTTAAAGATAGATATAGATAGTTTCAAAAATAAATATCAAAAACGAAAACCGATGGGTTTGGATTAGGGTATAGTTTTTTATTCTACCTGATTGGAACTCGAACCCGAACCCAAAATTATTTTACATTCTATATAATATATATAAATATTTGATGTTATATTTGACTTTGTATTTTAAAAATTTAGATTTAATATAATAAATTTTGAAATATTGTAAAGAGAAATAATTATTTCGGGTCAGACTTTTGGGTTCGGGCTCGAACTTGGATTTTGAATTTTTTGTCGGGTTCTGGTTTGAATATAGATTTTTAAAATCCATCAGATTTGGATTCGGGTTCGGATTTCGAATTTGGTAGTCGGCTTTAGGTTCATTTTTTTTTTGAAAATTTGTTCAGAATCCGACCTCTCGACATCCCTAGTTGAGAAGCTCCTCAATGAATTCTTATTAAGACAATTTGTTAGGCCATTTAATTAAAAATTTATTTTGATCTTGTTGGGCTAATAAGGCGCGGCCATGTGGTACACCGATGCTTTGCTTAACCTTATTTCTTAAGGGTAGGAATTTTGATGTGCACCGGGAGCATCGGAAGAAGCATGAACCATTACCGCATGTAACTGAGGGGAGTTACAGTAACCGCAAGCGGTTACAAGCTGTTCCAATCGGCTGGAATGGTCCGGAAAAATAGGAATAGTGGTCGATCATGGATGAGAAATAACTGATCCACAGGGGCGAGCTATAAATAGTCAAATAATGCCCTGAAAACAGGTCTTTTTCCCGTGAACAGAAGATCATCTTTTTTTCCTCTGCAATTTCCTCGCATTCTCTAGGAGTAGTTTACTTGTAATCTTTTACTTTCCAGCACTTACTGTTTTTTCTAGGAGTAGAGTTAAGTTAGAGCAACCGAGTCTGTATGCCTTCAGGCATACTCAACCCTTTGTACTTTTTCATAAGTTGATATAAAGGTATTCGACTCATCAGCCGGCCTAAAAGCCTTTGTTTTCCGTACATTCGGCTCACCCAGCCGAACCTAGTCCATAGTAATTGTCTTCGAACTCGCACAGTAGAAGTTTTCGAACTCGGCTGATTCGATCCTTATCAGTCAAATCGCTTGATCCAGTTGAAGGGCGCAAACTTCGAGGGTCACTAGTCACGGCCGTTCCGCATCCCTACACTCTTTCCGAGAGAGATCTTTGATCGGGTCAAGGATCAGAGAATTCGGCTCCTATAACAGAACTAAAATATTTTTGTTCCAATTTTAACAGCGTATAGAGGAAGAGCTCTTCTGAATTTAGCGAAAACATTCCCATCAAAATTTGGTTCGGATCCTCCATTTAACAAAAAAAAAAAAAAAAAAANAAAACCCGACCCATTATCACACATTCACACACACCCCCCACTAACTCCCCTATCTCTCTCCTCCACGCTCACGCACTCTCCTTTATCCACTTCGTCTTCCTCCTCCCCCGCTCCTCTCTCGCCATGAACGCTCTCCTCTCCCTCTCCCTCTCCCTCTCCTCCTCCTCTTCTCCCTCTCCCCTCCTCCTCCGGCTCCCCCCTTCTCCCTTCAAGGTCCCCTCTCTCCTTCTCTCTCTAGGCTCCATGGTTAACCCCTCTTCTTACTCTCTCTCTCTACTCGCAGGGCAACGTACGAACCCTATGCCCGCTCTTCCTGCGGAGGCAAACCAAGACCCCCTCGCTCTTCTGCTGCAGAGCCTCCGCCGCGGATTATGCGGCGTCGGCGTCGGCGTCGGCGGTGGCGACGGAGCGATTTCGATTGAACAACTTGGGGCCGCAGCCGGGGTCGCGGCGGAAGGGGAAGCGGAAGGGGCGGGGGATCGCGGCGGGGCAGGGCAACAGCTGCGGCTTCGGCATGCGCGGCCAGAAGTCCCGCTCCGGCCCCGGCGTCCGCAAGGGCTTCGAGGGCGGCCAGATGCCCCTCTACCGCCGCATCCCCAAGCTCCGCGGCATCGCCGGCGGTGCTTTACTCTCTCTCTCTCTCTCTCTCTCTCTCTTTCTTCTCATTACTCATACTTGCTTCACTTCTTGCTTGCAATTCTAGTGCTTTGTGATGACTAGTGGAAACCTCAGAAGAAAACTTTTAATCATTATTCGGCAAATTAAGCTGTAACAAAGTCCCCAATTTTAACTAATTGGGAAAGAGTTAAGGTTTAGGGGTGTCAATTGAAAATAAGGTAGAAATGTATAGAACTTACTTGAACCATGGACGATTCACTGTCGAACCTTTCAAAATTTTGATTTTACTGCCCAATTTTTTAATTTGTTTGATTTGAGCAGATCAACGGTACTTTAACTTCAAAAATTGAATGTGTTGTTTGTCTTTCGGCAGATTATGCTGTGATAAAGTCCTCAATTTTAACTAATTGGAAAGAATTAAGGTTAAGGGGTGTCAATTGAAAATAAGGTCAAAACATACAGAACTTGCTTGAACTATGGACCATTTTGAATCGACTATCCGACTTTTCAAGATTTTGATTTTACTATCCAATCTTTTATTTTGTTTGATTTGAATCGGCCAACGGTACTTTGACTTTAAAATTTGAATGCGTCGTTTATCTTTACCGGTTTAGTTAGTGTGCTTCATGCAATTTTTGCAACTATAAATTCATTAAAGTAAAAAATTAGCTTAAATTTTAAAGTCCAAATGCCGTTGACTTACTCAAATCAAATAAATTGATATATTGAACAGTAAAATCGAAGTTTTAAAAGGTCGGGTAGTAAATTCAAAATGGTCCATAATTCAAGTAACTTCTCTACGGTTTTACCTGAAAATAATGAAGTTGAGAGGCATATTTCGAAAAAGCCTTTAGTTGAGGAAGCCTTAGTATATTGTTTACCTTTAGCTCGTTTGCGATGAGTAATGTAAAAAAGCCTCTGAAATTGGACCGGACAGTATACTACTATGCACATTTTGCAGCAGTAACCGACTGACTTTGAAGTCGAAAATACACTTTGAAGCTATCCAATGTTACAGGGTTGTGTAATATAAATAGAAAAATGTATTTGGGAATTCAATTTCTTGTGGTACTGGTTTGTTGCTGAAATTCTTTAAACAGAGGCTTCTTTAAATGGGCACTTTCTCATTTCTAGTAGCCAAGTTATGGTCCAATCATGGTAGAAATATCCATCTTCCTGTGTTTCTTGAACTTACTAAGAATGAACTTACTAAGAAGGAAATTAACTTTGTTTCTCTTAATTTGAATTCATTCATGATGAATAAATTGAAAATCTAATGTCTAATTTTTGGTTCTTTCTGCATGGTAGGGGCAGTCGTATCCCACAACATTTTGATGTTGGATAGTATCATGACTGCATATTCTTTATATAGTAACTGAAGTTCAGAATCTGTTTGTTATGTTGTTATGCCAAAAAATTTCAAGAAAAAACAATAAATTATATTGTGAAAGTATTTTTTTTCTCCTATCTCATGTTAAACAAGTTGAGCAGGTTTTACCTGAATGGGTGTAATTTCAATTCAGTTAATCATTAGAAAAGTGCAAATGACAAAAGCAGGACCCGGTTAGAGCATTTATGATACCTCCATTATACTTTAGTGCAATAACCAGCAATATGTTCTGTATCATCAGCAAAAAAACCCAAAGTTCTTTGGATGCAAAAATCACCTCTCCTTGTAATCGAAGCATCTGGCTGAATAAATAATTGAAAATATACATCCTCTCCAGACAAGCTAATTTTTGAGCCAAGTGATCCCAACTTGATATCATGTGGGGCAAAGATGCAAATATGAAAGTGAGAACATCTTCTGAGAAAGTTTGTCACTCTTATCAAGAGTTCTTGCAGAGTGACATTGCTCAAACTTAAGTTTTGAGACATCCATGGAAAAGTTAGGATCATTGTGGCAGAAGTTTTAAAAGTTGATCAAGTATAACTGGCTATCCTTAACTAGAAACTGGAAAAGTTAGCTGTTATACAAAACTAACTTCAGGACTAAATCGTTATGATTGAAACAATGAAAAATGAAATTGAAATTGAGGCCAACATTTTAGGGGCTAAAATTGTAATGAATCCAACACATATAACATGGTGTGTTCTTGTTAGATTAGCTATATCTAATAATTTTTTATTTTTCAACTATGTTACCAGGAATGCATGCTGGGTTACCAAAGTATGTTCCTGTTAATCTTAAAGATATTGCAAGTGCTGGATTTCAAGACGGTGATGAGATATCACTGGAGTCTTTGAAAGCAAGAGGCTTGATCAACCCATCTGGCAGGGAAAGAAGACTACCTTTGAAGGTACGAGGACACTCTCTCTAATTTTCTAGAATTGCAGTCACTAAATCTTCATTTCCTTGAATTGGGAAGAGCTAAGAACTCACAAAGATCAGGTATAGCCGGGTATCATTTTACATCCCGACCAGTTTTAGCTAATTAGTAGTGACTTTCTTGTTGAGTTCTTCATTCTACTTAAAAAAAGGTTCTTGCTGATTATTTATTACTGCTCACTTTTGAAACCTTCTTGGGTTACATAGTAAGTTAGGATAACATAGATTGATCAAAATAATACGTTAGTCTATTGCTTAAAATTTTTAGTTGAATAAATTGAGATAGTTTCTCTGTTGTAGTATTTGTCTATGTGGTCTAGTATGTAGCTTGTATTGTATGCGAAGTCACCACATTAACAAGTTGTATAGAGAGGAAATTAGAAATGTTTCAGCAAAAAGTAACACTTGGCAGTGTCACCTTCAAATGGGCCAATGATGTTTTAGGATGCCATATGTTTCACTTGTTAAAATAATTTGAGATGATCGTCATATGAGGTACATGGATTATTTGAATGCCAAATGGCTTGTTGGCTAATAAGCAAGAGAAAGGTTATAAGATAGCAAAGCAACATCAACCAGAAGTTTTCAATGATAAGATGAAAGCAAGAAAAATTATATTGAAGAAAATAGAGTTTTTAGGTTCTTGTAATGGGAAAACTTGGGAATTTCCTTGAAATCTGCATTTCTAGATGTTTTGATGTTGTGGCAATTATAGATCAGCTTTTTTGTAGGTTTAAAGAGGTTAGAATTGCAACATAATTCAGATATTTCTAAAACAACTAGTTTGCTGTCCTGAATACTGAAGTGCTCTAATTTTATCATTGAATGCTCAAATATAATGCTTAAATTAAAAATTCTCAAATTCTTACAAAGAAACCAATCGAAGATGGTTTAACTGGTGAAGATAATTTAAGAGAGGTTATTGTTGAACTACACTATGTTATTATAACTAAATAAATGAAAAAATTAATGTAGACCCCTTCTTGTATAGGCCATTTCTAAATTGGCCAGGGGTGATTTGTACTTCACTAATCTAAATGCAATTGCTTCTGCACATGCAATGCTGATGTAAGAACAAGCATTTGCTTCATTTCTCCTATGATCTCATCCATCTTATAAGAAACTTAGTTGAAGCGAACTGGTTTATTTATATAGTGGGAGCCCTTGTCGAACTTCGAATTCGCAACTGGGTGAGAAATTTCAGTTAGGTTCTATGGCATTGCTGTTTTCTTCTTCACATACTAAAGTTAGAACTGTCAAATCATCTCACAATGCAGTGGTATATCTAGATCTATAGTCTGATCCCATTTATGTGCCTGTTCATAGATCTTGGGGGACGGTGACTTATCTGTTAAGTTGGACATAAAGGCGAGAGCCCTTTCTGCAACAGCGAGAGAGAAGCTCGAGGCCGCAGGTTGCACTATCACTGTTTTGCCAGGAAGGAAGAAGTGGGTTAAGCCATCGGTTGCCAAGAACCTCGCGCGTGCCGAGGAGTATTTCGCTAAGAAAAAAGCTGCGTCAGCAGCAGCTGGTGCTGATTCAGCTTCCGCATAATCTCCTCCATACCATCTGATCTTTCAATTTATTGTATCAGATGCCATCTGGGTAAGCTGTTCTTTTCCTTGGTGGTACAGTTTTTTTTTTTTTTTTTTTGGTTTTGGTTTCCTTTCTTTTTCTAGTATGTCTATTTTATGCAATTTTTCATTTCTCTTTGTTCTCAATTTAATTGTTTATGCAATTTTTCTTTTCTCTTGGTTAGTATTCAATGAGAGGGGATGAGCTAGAGGTTGAGCTAGGCTTAGGATTGCATATTTCATGTGAAAATTCAATCACTTCCCATGCCTTACCACTAGAAATCAAGAAATTTGGTTGTGAGATGTGAGGTTGCAATAGAAGCTTAAATGTTAAATCCTAAAACCCTGAACTCTAAACCTTAAACCCTTGCGGAAATTTCCAGTTTCTAGTGAAGGAAACTTGATCAGAATCATCGAAATTCTTGAAATATTTTGTGGACTGGGTCATATTTCTCTTCAACAACAGAAGTGGCTACACTATAATGGCTTTTAATATTGCTATGCCTACTTCTGAAAGTAAATAAGAATAGAATTGAATCATTTGTACTGTATTGTTAAAAGATCTATAATTTTAGGTTCTACTCCATTTTACTAGGGGCTGTTAGCTTGGAAAATTAGTAGAGAGAGAGTGAGACTACAGTGAGGTTGGATAGGAAGATACCGCATTGAACTTTCAAGGATGCCAACATCTTAATATGTGGGACCTTTAAAAGATAACTCTATGTTAATTTCGTTTACCAAATGGTTCATGAACGAGATTGTTGTGGAATACTAGTAATAAATTATCCATGTTACCCCAAACATCGATCGTATGTATCAACTCACAATATCCTAGAACTGATAAATCTTAGTTAGTACTAGCTCCCACACTGTGTTTGCCACAATATTAATTTAATAAGAAATGGTTCAGATGTAGTCTTAATATTAGATACTTTTAAAGCCCTATTTGGACATTGGAATTAGCTAGTCAAAAATAAGCTTATTTGACCTAAGATTTTTCTTATGAGATTGGAAGCAAATAGTTTAACTTTTGTTTATTAAAAGGTCTTTATAGTCATAATTGGATAAGATAGTATATTTTATGTACGAGGTGATATATTTAATTTCGGAAAAAATGGATTGAAGGCAGAATATAGTATTCTTGATAGTATAAAAATTTTCTAGTATAATTGTAAGCGGAAAGTTTGATTTTTAGTTTTTGAAAGGTCTTGCTAATCATGATTTGGTAGGATAATATATTTCATCAACAAAGTGATTTGTCTTATTCTAAAAAAAAAAATTGAATGCCGAATATAATATTTTATTCTAGATATTTAATCGTACTTTTTACCGTCCAAATCTACAAATTTCTTGAATAAACCAAGAGAATATGCCGAATAAAAAATTTCTATACTTTGTTAAATTTTTATACTTTGTTAAATTGATATTAGGAGCAAAAATAGTATGTAAAAAAATAATGGATGATATTTTTTATGAATTTTTTAACTAAAGGGCATTCGTTAGTGGTTTTGATCTTTAGAGGGGTATTGATGGCATTTTCAACTTCAGAGGGGTGTTTATGATATAATGGTCTTCAAGAGGGATATTGATGAAATTATCCCTATATATTATGTATTTAATTATATTTATATAGAATTTAGGTTATTGGCCTTACAAAACCAAATGAGCAAAACCTTACTCTAATCATTCTCTCTCTCTCTCTCTCTATCTTTTTCACTTGCTCTTAGAGTAGCTTCCCTAATTTTTTGTTTAATATCAAAATATTATCTTTCATGCATTTATTTTGTATATTGTACTATTAGATATCTTTTATATTAAATTTTAGATAAATTTTATAAAAATTAAATTATAGATTGCATGATGGTAAGAATTTTAAGCGGCTCGTTTAGGACTCGAGCTCGCTGGACTCGAAGTTAGGTTCGCTCAAGCTCGGCTTGAATTAATTTCGGAGCGAACTTGAGCTTAAATTTAGATTCAAATCAAGCTTGAGCTGAGGTAAGCTCGCTCAAGCCGGCTCGTCTCCACCCCTAGTAATTATTTACGTGAATAATTAAGAGCGTGCTTGGTTTGGTAGAACTCAAAAAGGAATGAAAAGTCCATTTCCGTGTAAGTCATGACTTTCACAGCTTCTGTAAGTGGGAAAAACAATGAAAGTGTAGTTTCACCAATCTCGTAATTTGGTGTGAGGGTAGGCGTCACCGACACTGATACAAAATACGAAATATGATATGATTTGAATATGACGATTCGAAAGTTTTCAAAATATTAGAATACAGACACGATATGAACATCTTAATAAATTATAATATTATTAATATAATAAATATATTTATTATATATAAAATATTAATTTTGTAAAAATATTGTTATATTTTTCATACAAATGAAAAGTAATAAAATTCTCATATTACTTCGTATATTTTAAGAAAAGAAATTTTTTAACCTGTACAATCTATTTATATTGTCCAAAAAATTTATATGCATTTATCAAAAATTCAAAATATTTATTATCTTATCTTATATTATATATGTATAAGAAAAGTAAAAATAAAAAATAAAAAAATATTTTTTAATAGGATGTATTATAAATCTGCGCCGAACGCACAGTCATGACGTGTTCACGTTATACATATGACACTAATAAAAGTGTTCGTGATACATAGATGTAAGGCGACTTTGTTTTTGTTCAGATCATTAGCATGAAAGTCAGTTATATGCTTACATGACAACTATTTTTTTTTTGTAAAAAAAGTGATAAAAACTGCTAAAGTATATAAAAAAAATCCTCTTGTACTTTAGCCCCAATCTCAATTATCCTCCCGTATTTAAAATTGCATTGAATTATCATCCTATACTTTGTCATCATCTCAAATAAATCTCAAAAAATTTAAAATTTGGCAATTTCGGTTTTAAGACTTAACTAAAGGAGTTGGCATATCACATAATTATGCATCTCAACAAATATCTAATTTGCAACTCAAAAAAAAAAAGAAGATAACTTTTATTCAATTTTACCAATACTATCAAACTTGTTTGTTTATTAAACAATTTATTTAATTTTTATGATTGAATTGCATTACTTAGAGATAGCTTTATCTGCAAATTTTAATTTTACAATGATTTATAGTTGAATTTAACGATTATATATTGATCCCAAATTCCTGCATTTATTTGAGATAATAATAAAGTGTGGAGGTAATTGACGTAATCTTTTATGCAAAATGGTGCAATGTTAGTTTCGAAATAAGTCAAATTTCTGCAAGTAAGAAAAATAATTGCATGTAAATTTAGTTTAGAAAAAGTTAACTCATCCGCCGTGCACTTAACTTGCACCAAACTTTTTAGTTTTTTCAAACCAAACATGCCCTAAATTCATATACAAACCTCATAGAGATTCAGAAACTAATCTAAATTCATATACAAACCTCATAGAGATTCAGAAACTAATCGGAAACCGAAAGTTGCGTGTGAGGACGAGAAATCTACTGAGTTGCACGAACTTTTACTTTGCTCCTAGCCCAGTGAAATCGAAAGGCCGATCTTTACTTACATAATTGTGAGTGGGAGTTAGAATGATTCATGTGGTGACTTAGATGCTTAAATAAATGCTGACGTCGACAACTTTTTCGAAACTATAAATTCATGCATACCTTTTCTGTTTAGACCTACTCTATCATGCTATCTACCAACTGTATCAATTAAAACACAACACATATTATCGAACTCGTATTTAATTGTCTTATGACTAATATCACTAGTAGAAGATTGATCAGGACCCATAAATCCTCTTAACATTCCCACATGCAAAAATTAAGACTCTCCACCTTAAATAGTGCATGGCATACAAATCCCCCCTCTCTCTCTCTCTCTCTCTCTCTCTCTCTCTCTCTCTCTCTCTCTCAACTAACAACTACCCAACATGTATTACATTTAACACAAAACCCCACACCATAATTGTAGTCTCCTCTCCAGTGTACTACCTCATCCACCCTCTTAATTGAGAGCTTGAAACCCCAACTCCACTATTTAAAGCATTTATTATGACACCAATTTGGTTTCTTTAATTCTTTAATTCTCTAAACATCATGATGTATATATCAAATTAATATTCCACATTGAAATCAAATTACATTACAATGCTCGATCTATGTCCCAGTAATATCCACTCTTCTTTAATTTGTGTAAACAAACTCCACATTTATCTAATCAACATGCAGGGAGATTACATGCAGCAGCATTAATTAATGTACGTAGGAAATGAAAATTGCTTTGTGGTTTGTGGTGGTGGTCTTCTCTTCTTCTTCTTCTTCTTCTTCCTCTTCTTCATGGTGGATGTTTCTAGAGCTTGACGACTTCCGGGATGTCGACGGGGTAGCGGTGGATGCAGTCTGCCCACGGCCCGTCGACTGGCGTCTTGACGGTGCGTATGCACTTCCAGACTGCGCTGTTGCACTTGAACCCGCTCCCGAACCCGATCTGCCAGATGCGGTCCCCCCGCCGCATCCGCCCCTTCGACTCGATGTAGTTGAGCTCGTACCTACGCATTCGAACACACAAGAAAATAAAAATATTAAAACACCGTTCTCCTCCGACGGATAGCAGCTTAGTAAAATTAGACTCATTCTAGATTTTTATAGTTTGTACAATCTCTGCCAATGAAATTGAAGTTCATGTCTCGAGCCCAGACGTGAAGAATTTAAAAAAAATATTTAAGAACAAAAAATATTAATAATAGGTTAAATCTAACTTGTTGTGGCTTGTTTGTTGCATTGCATTTGTAATGCAGATTTTGTTAAAAATGCGAAACAAAGTCTTATTCTTGAAAATTTATAAAAGTTTAAATTGATAGAGAATGTTATCTTTTCTGCTCTGATACTATATTAAATAATGCGAAACAAGCGTTATTCTCCAAAGTAGGTATACTAGGAGTTTGACAGGACTCGAATTTAGGACCATGCACGCACTGATTAATTTGATACTATATTAAATAATTAATGCGAAACAACGGTTAGTTTTCTTGAAAAGCTTAAGCTGATAGAGAAGAATGGTACGGTGTGTTTATAAGTCATATGATACCAGAGGGAGCTGCTGCTGGTGTTGCCGAAGCGGTGGAGGGTCATGCGGGAGGGCTCAACGTGCTCGGCGGAGAGCTGGAGGTTCTTCTGGAGCTCGTCGATGACGGCGCGGCCGCCGGCGTGGATGCAGAAGTGCTCGAAGGCCTGCTTGAAGTCGGGGATGTAGGGCTTCCACTTGGGGTTGATGAGCTTGCGGCCGACGAGCGTGAAGAAGAAGAGCAACTGCTCCGACATGGGCAGCACGAGCGGGCCGATGGTGGTGATGTTCGACTTGAGCGCCTCGCCGGCGATGGCCATCAGGTCCTTGGACAGCGAGATGCCCGAGTGGCCCGTGTCGTCCTCCTCCTCGTACACGCAGCGGTAGGCGCGGTCGTCGGCGCCCTTGTGCGTGCGCACCACGTGCACCAGCCGGTACTTGGCCCGCCGGGCGTCGCGCCGCCGGTTCGACAGCAGGATGGCCGCCGCCCCCATCCGGAACAGGCAGTTCGGCAGCAGCATGTCCCGCCGGCTGCCCTTGTAGAAGTTGGGCGTGATGATCTCCGTCGACACCACCAGCGCGTTCGATCCTGCGTGCACCTGCACCCATTTGCATGCATCCGTCCATCCACACACATCATATCCATGCAAAACTTAAAATCTTATAATTAAATCAAACATTATATATATATATATAGAGAGAGAGAGAGAGAGTTCGGCTACAAGACTATCGAAAACACTAAGCATTTAGTGCTATCAAGTTTTCTACCATTGAATCTACCCCTTTGACCATTTTCATCTATTAGATCATACTATTTAACCAACCATTCACTTAACTCTAGGGGACTACTATCATCACAACCGTACATCGCTTCATCCAAGGACCGAAAATTTAATAGCACAAATGATT
Organism: Ananas comosus; assembly: GCF_001540865.1. Lineage (NCBI taxonomy): Eukaryota > Viridiplantae > Streptophyta > Magnoliopsida > Poales > Bromeliaceae > Ananas > Ananas comosus. The sequence continues at coordinate 9,838,230 of NC_033635.1, forward strand.
TGGTGCTATTAATAGTATTCTAGACTAATTCTCTCTCTCTCTCTCTCTCTCTCTCTCTCTCTCTATATATATATATATATATATATATATCTAAAATTGAGCTCCTATACTCTTAAAAGTACCAAGTCATTCGTACTTATAGTTTTTGGCTTTTGGATTAAGTGATGTGCAGCCAGAATGATAGTGATTCTCTAAAATTGAGTGGGTGGTTAATTAAATAATATGATCTAATAGATGAAAATGATTGAAATGATAGATCTAACTGTAGAGAACTTATAATTACCAAGTACCTTGTGCTTTTAATAGCAAGCCAGGAGAGAGTACGCTACTGTGCTATTAGGAACACAATAGCCGGTGTACTTCTAAGTTTCTAACTATTCATTAATTTTGATGAGTGATTAAGGTAAGAGAGAGAAGAGAAATTATGTGTCAATTTCTCTCTCTCTCTCCCTAAAATTGATGAATGATTAGGAACTACCCTTTCTGAATTTCTCTTCTCTCTCTTACCCTAAAATTGATGAATGATTAGGAACTTATGAGCACATCGGTTACTGTGCTTCTAATAGCACAATAGACCTGCTCTCTCTCATTCTCTCTCTCTCTCTCTCGTTATATATATATATATAGAAAGAGAGAGAGAGTCCCGCTATAGTGCTTTTAAAGCACTTGGTGTTTGTAAGTTTTTTGATGTTGGATCTACCCTTTTTACCATTTTCGTCTGTTAAATTATATTTTTCAACTAGCTGCCCACTCAATTCTATAGAACTGTTATCATTCTAGCCGTACATCTCTTAATTGAAGAGACGAAAACCCATAAACACTAATGACACTCAATTCTATATATATTTGTCTTATTTCTACTTTGGCAATTATCTTTAGCAAAGCGGTTGACAAAGATATAAAAAAAATCATGAGATTATACTTGATATATAGAATCCAATTTAGTTCGGTGTACCGTGTTGAACTAAGATAAGTTTGTGAGTTTGAAGAGTAGAAACTTTAATTCTGTCTTTGACTACTGAAAAAGTTAAAACAAACTTCTAAATCTTTAAGAACATAAACTTTATTTAAACTTCTATGCGTTTTCTGAATAAGAGAGAGATCAAAATTTTAAATGAGATTTTTCTTGGGTACAAAGTTGGTAGTTTTAACACATCTCACAAAAGCCCCTGAACTAATTAATTACTGTACTTGATAACTACAATAATTAATTAAAGATTGAGAAAGAGAGAGCACCACTATAAATTTATATTCTTTTGCAATTATAAATATTATTTTAGTTGGTAAATACTATTAGTTCCAATAATATATATACATATTTTGCTAACTAATTAGCAAGCCGTGAAAAATGACTATTGTTACAATAAATAAATTATATACTGCAAAAATAATTTAATTTATATTTTATTGGGCCAATAAAATATCGACACGATATAACCTCTGTAACTAGCACAACTCAAAATTCTCTCTCTTTTTTTAAAAGAAAAATTAGCGATTGAGTAATTTTATTAATAAAGCTTAAAACATTTAAAAATAAAAATATATAATAAGTAATTAGAATATTTTATTATCGAATAGAAATAAATATTTCATGTCATTATATGTGTGTGGACCTGACCTGCAGTAGGTCGCGGGCGAGGTCGATGGAGATGAGGCCGGCGCTGCAGCCCATGCCGGACAAGTTGAAGCTGCGGACGTTGCTGCGCAGCTTGTACTTGTTGACGATCATGGCGGAGAGTGACGGCGTGGGCGAGAAGAGGCTGCAGTTGACGACGAGGATGTCGACGTCCTTGGGCTTGAGCCCGGTCTTCCTCACCAGGTCGTCGATGGCGGAGAAGATGACGAGCTGCGCCTCCGCCCGCGACGCCTCCATGGTGGGGTTGGGCGGGATGTAGTGGTTGGCCGGCGGCAGGCAGGTCTCCTCGCCGAGGCCGGACCGCTCCAGGATGCGCGTCTGGAACTGCACGCTCTTCGGGTCGTCGCTGATCAGGCGGGTGTGCTCCATGAAGGTGGCGAAGGGGACGCGGCAGCTGGGCGGGGGCTTGTAGCAGGCGTAGTCGACGAGGAAGACGGGGCGGGGGCGGGACATGAAGTAGACGGCGGCCGCGAAGACGACGGCGAAGGCGGAGCAGAGGAGGTGCACCAGGTCGAGCCGGAGGGACCGCCAGACGGCCGCCAGCTCGCCCGGCCCGCGCTGGAAGAGCTCCACCGACACCGCCGCCATCACCGGCACCAGCAGCAACGTCAGGAAGTGGTTCACCAGGTACTGGTACCCCAGCTTCACGTACTTCAGCTTCACCGAGCTTTGGAACTCGGGGAGCGGCGCCGACGGCATCTTCGCGTCTTCTACGTATGTATGTATGTATCTTATCTGCTCGTCGTCGTCGTCGTCGTCGTCGTCGTCGTTTTCTGAGAAGGAATATGAAAAGAAAGATCAAGATGTGTGTTTGGGGTTGATGAGTGAGGGGGGGGGAGAGGAGGAGAGGGGGAGGAGAATTTAAAGGGAGAAGGGGGAGTTGGGGGGGGGAGAGGGTAATGTAATGAATGAGGGGCAGATGGGTAGTTTAAATGAGGGGAGCCAACCCTCTCCAACCAGGATGTGCTACTGCTGCTGCTGCTGCATGCTGACCCTGTCTTTGCTTTTTTCCCTCTCTCTGGATCTCTCTTTATTAAATTCTCCCTCAACTTTTCCCAACTATAACTCCTTGAGAAGTCTCTCGCAAAAACTTCAACTACCAACTCCTCCGGTTTCACACTTTAGTACTCTGTTATTTAAACTGGGGAAAACTTCAAAAACCCCCCTGTGGTTTCGTGCATTCTCACTTTGCTACCCTGTGGTTTAAAACGTATCAATTTACCCCCCTGTGGTTTCATTTTTATCTTTTCGAAAGCTTTTTCGTTAATATTTCGTTAAATTATATACAAAAAACTTCAGATAACCATCTATATTTATCGAATAGTCACTTTAGTATCCTTTAATTTTAACTTTGTCACTGATTTAAAAAAATATAATAATAAAATTGATAACAAAAAGATAAAAACGAAACCACAGGGGGGCAAATTGATACGTTTTAAACCACAGGATAGCAAAGTGAGAATGCACGAAACCACAGGGGGGGTTTTTGAAGTTTTCCCTTTAAACTGTATCGAATTAGTACTCTGTAGTTTTATTTTTATTTTTTTATTATCAATTTAACTAATTTTTTTTATTAAATTAATGACAAAGTTAAAACTAAAGGATACTAAAGTGAATATTCAATAAACTTATATGGAGTATCTGAAATTTTTTGTATATATAATTTAACAAAATTTTAACGAAAAGCTGACGAAAAGATAAAAATGAAACCACAGGACATTAACCCACAGGACATTAAAGTGAGAAAGTGCGAAACCACAGGGATGGTATTTGAAGTTTATCCTATTATATATCAATTTTATTTTTGTCCAAGAGTCATGATTCTCTTTTCTAGAATTTAATTTATTTTTTTGAATTGTAGTATTAAAAATATCGAATAATTTTTTAATTTTTAAACTAAAGGTAAAATTAATACGTGACAGAGAATCAGAAACTTTTTCTTTAGGCCTCGTTGGAAATTCTCCTGATCTCTATATGTATGCGCAAAATACGAAGGTTTCGGACAAAAAATGTATATGGTGTTATCGTGCAACAGACTGGATAAAAAAAAATTATGTATTTTTATTTATTTATAAGAATATCTATGAAGACTAAATTAAAATAGGTAAATGCATATGCAAGACTTCCTTTATCCTCATCTTAAATAGATTTTTTAAAGACAAAAAGCCATGCTAACATTTTATATATATATATATATAATATATATATTATTATATAATATATTAATATATATATATATATATATAATATATATATTATATAATATATATAATATTATTTCAATAATATACTATTAAGAGAAGCATGTATTTTTTAATTTGAACTTTTAAATATATATAGTCATATATATAATATATTATATATATATATTATATTATATAATATATATATATATATATAGTATATAATATTATATATATATTAGAGAGAAAGATAGCAAGCGAGCTATCTGTTTTGTTTATCTTATAAAAATAAACTTAGCAAGAAATATGAAGCAATTAGACTTCAAAACTTCAGGTACAGGGTATCAACCATCAAGCACTTAGCTAACTGCGTTATACACAATCTATTTTAAAATATATATATTTTTATATCTTACCTTTCAACTCTATCATCACTTTTCTAGCTTATATTCCAAGTTTATCATCACCTTTATGTCTTTCCTAGAATATGGAATTGATTGAACCACTAAACCAATTAAGATGCTACTATAGAATCTTTTATTAATTTTAACAAATTGGTTGAGTCAGATAAGCTATTATAAAGCAGGTAACCAAGTTCAACAATGACCAGAATCAAAACTTAATTAGAATCTTAACAAGATTATTTAATCATTGAAATAACTTATCCAAAGCCTATTTCTCACCAATTATCAAATCACCAATTATCAAATTTAAGCACCATAAATGTGCTCTCAGGAGCACAGAGCCCTCCGTGCTCCTGAGCCGTTTTCAATGATGGGACTCCCGAATCGATGATCGGCTCCGGTAGACTTTATCTAGCATATATATTTGAAATATGTAGAAAATAAATTTTGCGATTTTTCGATATCGTTTACTTAGTGATAGAAAAGATTCAAAATCAACAATTTTTAATGGTTGATATCTGCCGTTTTAAGTTTAACAGCGTAGAAGTATCCAAATCAGATGAAATTCTGATAGAAAGTTCTTTATACTATCTACAGCAAATTCAATATCTTTGATCGAAAATTTTAGTACTATATCACCACTTTTTATGAGATTTTTATTTTTAGCTGTTGATTTTGAATCCTTTCTATCACTAAGTAAACGATATCGAAAAATTACAAAATTTATTTTCTACATACTTCAAACATACTAGATCAAGTATAGCGGAGCCAATCGTCGATTCGGGAGTCCCATCATCGAAAATGGGGCTCTGTGCTCCTGAGAGCACAGCAACCCTGCTCTATATATATATATATATATATATATATATATATATGTAGCAGGGCCGTTTTCGATGATGGAGTTTCCGAATTGACGATCGGCTTCGTTAAACTTGATCTAGCGTATTTGAAGTTTCTAGAAAATAATTTTTACAATTTTTCGATATATTTAACCCTAGCAATCAAAAGCATTCCAAAATCAATAATTTTAACGGCTGAAAATCAAAAATTCTATAAAAAATGTGACATAGCACTAAAATTTTCGATCAGAAATATTGATTCTTTGTGTAGATAGTATAAAGAATTTTGTATCAAAATTTTATCTGATTTGAATACTTCTAACACCGTTAAACTTGAAAACGACAGATATCAACCATTAAAAATTATGGATGAATCCGTTCGATCACTAGGTAAATGAGATCGAAAAATCACAAAATTATTTTCTAGAAACTTCAAAGCGCTATATCAAGTCTAACGGGAGCTCGATCGTCGATTCGAAAACTTCCATCATCGAAAACGGCTCAGGAGCACGGAGGCCTCCGTCTCCTGAGAGCATAGAGCAGCCCGCTCTATATATATATATATATAAAATAAATAAAAGTAAATTATTTCACTGTGAGCATGCCCAAAATCTTTCTTAATTAAACAAAACTATCTGAATAATATTTTTAACAATATTTTCTTTTGATAGAAAGACCATATCAAATTCATAATCTCAATTTTCGTTTTTGTTTTCTTTTTCTTTTTGGTTTTTCTCCTTATATTTTTCACATACGTACCCTAACACTACATGATTAATTATTTTCGAGAATAGAAACAAAAGCTGGACCAATCGACCACCAAGAAAATAGCATGGAAATTAAATCAAGTGAACGCTCTAAGGATCTACTTTGACTCGGAAAAATAATAAATGGCCCACAAATACAAGTTGCTACCTAAGTGAAAGTAACTGCTTCACTTTATCTATTATTGGTATAAATGTACAAACTTATCTCAATATTAATCTAACTATCTTTTTATTCTAACTATATATCTTTTTACTTTTATTTTCTTGATTTCAATGAGTTAACGATTCTTTAACTTTCAAAATATTAATGCATCGTTTATCTCTATAAGTTTAATTAGCATATTTTTCGCAATTCATGTAACTACAAATTCTTAACTTAAATTTTATAAAGGGAGAGCCATCAAATAATTTAAATCCGACAAATTAATAGGTTGGCTATACTAAAATTAAAATTTTGAAAGATCATACAGTTAAATTAAAATTGTCAATAGACTAAATAAGTTCTATTCGTTTTTACCTTTATTATTTTTATTATTACCATTATCTTTTTCGAGAGAAAGGTGGCATGTTGTTTGCGTCATTCTTTTTTTTTTTGGTTGTTTTTTTTAAGAAATCAGTTTAGTTTGAAATGTGAAATATCTAGGTTTCAAATTTGAAAGCTCGGATACTAACCATCAAGTCTTTAATTATCTGCACTAGTGACAATTGATTATTATTATTATTATTATTATTATTATTATTGTTGTTATTAGCAGGTAAAAATGTATAAAAATTGAACTGTGGACCATTTTGTATCAGCTACCCAACCTTTTAATTTGTTTGATTTGAGATAATATACGACACTTTCAATTTACAATTTAAACTAATTAGTTACTATAATAAATTTATAATTATAAGAACGGCATGAAATATACTAACTAAATATGTAAAAATAAACAATACATTCAAAATTTGAATTCAACATATCGTAGACCGACAAAAAATCAAATGAATTGAAAGGCTGGATAGTAAAATTAAAATCTTGAAATATTGAATGGCCAAATTATAATAATCCATAATTTTAAATAAATTGTATATATTTATCTGTACAGATTTAATTAGTATTTTATGCAACTCTTCCAATTATAAATTTATTAAAATAAATAATTAGCTTAAATTTTGAAGTCAAAATATAATTGATTAACTCAAATCAAATTAATAAAAAAAATTGAATAGTAAAATTAAAATTTTGAAAGATTGAATAGCCAAAATAAAATAATCAATTGTTCAAATAAATTTTAGATGAATTCTAGTTGTAAATCCCAAAAGTGGAGTGTAGATCTTACAACTTCCAACGTAGCGTTCAAAAAATTAAAAAAAGGCTGATGTGACAAGTAAAGCATTAATGACACTTGAATGGAACAGATATAAAATATGCATCCTATTTTGGAGCGTACCAATAGTATGAATTATACTACTGTACTATCGATAGTATGAAACCCTTGTTGGCCATTGGATAAAAAAATATACGGTTAAGATGATAGTGGTCCCCTAGAGTTGAATGGGTGGTTGGTTAAATAGTATAATCTAACGGATAGAAATGATCAAAGGGTAGATTTAATGCCAGAAAACTCGATAGTATCAAGAGCTCGATACTATCGATAGTATAGTAGTCAGATTCCTAACAGTATTGCTCTAAATTTTATACATTTTTACATTATTATTATTATAATTATTATTATTATTACAAGTACTATCTGCGGATGTATAGGTGTGTGATAGATGAGTTTGTCCAACAGCCATGAAGAATTCCGTGCACAAACTAGAGAGAGAGAGAGAGAGAGAGAGAGAGAGAGAGAGAATAAAGTATAAATTAAAAAAAGGGGAAGCTTTTGGGCGGGAGTTCGGCGTTGGGAGTTGGGACAGTTGGGATGGATGAGCGGTAACCGGATCCGGGCTAACCGACCCCTTCTTTCTTTTTAAATGGTTTTTTTTTTTTTTTTTTTTTTTTTTTTGGCGCATCAACTCATTTCAATTATTTTTTTTAATAAATATGCTATAAAAATTTATGTTTATAAAATTGATCTTATTTTCGCCCACGTAAGCGCCATGCGAATATAGATGGTGACGCAGGTTAACTTGAACAGTAAATTAGATGTGGTGAATGATTCATCCGTATTTTATTATTTTTCTATCATAATAATTATATAATATTAAAGTTTCCATCAATAATTCATCTGTTCAATTTAACCTAGCTATCGCAATACTCACGTTGCCGCAGATAGGATGAATCTTATAAATACTAAATTTTGTAGAAGTTATTATAATTTTTTTTCTTTTCTTTTTTTTTCGACGGCACTAAATGCAACAAAAGAAAGGAAAAACTTCAAAAACCCCCCTGTGGTTTCGTAATTTCTCATTTTGCCCCCCTGTGGTTTAAAATGTATCAATTTGCCCCCTGTGTTTCTTTTTTCTCTTTTTCTTATTAATTTTATTATTTTTTTTCTTAAATCAATGATAAAGTTAAAATTAAAGGGTACTAAAGTGAATATTTGATAAATCTAGATGGGTATCTGAAGTTTTTTGTATATAATTTAATAAAATATTAATGAAAAATCTATCGAAAAGATAAAAACGAAACCACAGGGGGACAATTTGATACATTTTAAACCACAAGAGGGCAAGTCAGAAACTACGAAACCACAATAGGGTTTTTTGAAGTTTTCCCAAAAAGAAAAAGAAGAAAAGAAAACTCTTACTGGGAGGTGCGGGACCGCGCACGGCGACAGGTTGGTAGGGGGAGAGAGGGAAAAGTTGTTGTTTTATAATTAAGAGGGAAAAGAAGAGAGGAGGTCCAGAAGAAGCGGGAGATTTAATGACACAGCGGTGGTGATGTGATGGCCACAAATGAGAGCCAAAAGAGATCAGCGGAAAAATATGATTTTACACTTTCTTATTTTAATTTCCTGATATTTAAAATATATCATTTTCATANGGAGACCGCAATCATCCCGACCATACAATTTTTAATCAAAGGGTCAAAAATTCAAAAAGCCCTTTAAGTTACCAAGTAACATCATATGTCTGCCGTTGCCTACCTTGCTATTAATTGTATGCTTGAGAAAATATACAGAATATTTTTAAAGTAAAAAATTATTATTCATATAAAATTTTAATTTTAGTTATATATGATTGGATAGTTTAATCCAATATTTATCTATATAATTTACTTATTTTTGACTGCATAAATAAAAATGAATAATATAGAGATTGAAGGCGGAAGAAAAGACATGTGATGTTGAAAAAATTAGATATTCAACTCATAAATTATTTTTTTTTCATATTATAATACTATATTTCATATAATTATTTTGTACTTTGAACTATTAGACATATTTTTGTATCAAATTATAGATAATGTTCTATACAAATTAAACTATTGATCGTATAAAGTTGAGAATTTCAAGCGGCTTGTTTAGGGCTCGAGCTCGCTCGACTTGAAATTAGGCTCGCTCGAGCTCGGCTCGAATTAATTTCAATCCAAGCTTGAGCTTAAATTTAGGCCCGAAATTAATTTCAAGCTGAATTTGAGCCGAGGTAAGCTCGCTCGAGCTCGGCTCGTTTCCACTCCTACATGGAGGAGTTTAATGAATAAGTATAATTTGTGTCCTGCCCTTTTTTCTATCTCAATTTCTCTTTGCTCAGCTATTTATCTATTATTTTCTCAAATAATTTTTTAATTTTAGTACTATCATTTTATTATGCCTATTAATGTATTATATATTTATTAATGTATTATATTTAGTGCTCTTTATGTTTCTCTTTACTCATTTCGTGCATAAAATGCACTAGAAAATTTATTGGTAGAGGATTCAAAATTAGAATTTGACTTATTAATTAAATATGATCAATGATATTTCGATACCAATTTCTTATAAAAGAAATAATTATGCTTTCTCTATTAGATCTTTGACATTACTTTATGCCTAGCTTCCAGTTTTTTTAAAATATATAATTTCTTATACATATGCTATTTAGATATTGTAGATTATTTGACGGATTAAATTTTAGTTTTAGGAAACTAATTATAATCAAATGTTTGTGGGGTGTATGAAGCATATGTTTACACCAACATGTGGAGAATATTCTCCTTCTAAGGACATGAAAGAAGAGTTCTTCTCCACTTTAGGAGAAATTGTTGCATGCACCTTGTGCATCATGGACCGATAAATTTAAACATGAATGATGTTTTATTTTAGCATAGTGATTTAGACATGAAAAGATAGTTCCAAATTGAATTTCATTGCCATTCATTGACATTGCAAAAGATTAAAAGGTAAGTAGTTTAAATTTTCTTTTTCTGCCATTCGAAACTATCTGGATAGATTGCAAGATATCTGCCATCCATTGAAATAATACTCATACAAAAGTTGTTTGTGTTTATTTAATATAAATGTAATTTAAAACTTTATTTTGGCTTATGGACCCTCTTGGGTGTTCCAAAATTAAATAGGCTTTGTTTGGGAGTTTGTGCATGTTGGAAATAATAATCCAAACTTAATTAAAATATAGTTATAGAGAAGTTTAAATTTTTTATTTAATTATGGTTAGGATATGTGATTATTCAAAGTAAAATTGAATTTATCATCTGTTATGATTTGATGGTTATATATAGTTAGGTATGGATTAATTAGAGGAATAAGTCACAGTAGATATGGTTGCATAAGTATTACCAAGAATGTAATTAATTGTTTTTTATTAATAAAGTATTAGTTTAGTTATCTTCTTCCTCCTCCAATATCTCTTCTGTTTTATTTTAAATTTTAAGTTATATAATCGGTATCAGCATAAATACTAGTTTCAATAAGTAGTATCAAAGCAAATAACGCTTCCAACGGTGCATCACTTATGACACATGAGTTAAATTTTAAATAAAAAAATTATGAGTTATGGTAGTACTTTATTTATATTCTTCATCTTTTTCAAATCACTTGCTTAGGTGATAAAGAGAGAGGCGTCATCCACTACTCACATGCACGGACGAGCACGAAACAGATTGCCGCACGCGGTCTTGGCTACCCATTTCAGTTTACCCACACTTCAACTTTATCTTTTATTTTATTTTTTTTTGTTTTAGCTTAATTATCTATTTTATTGCATTTTTACCTTACTTGAGAATGATCATCAAAATAGCCATTGGACCCATGCCTCCTATTGGCTGCCTACAGCAGCAGTCCTTGTTGGCCACCTATGCAGGCACCTTTGCCCATATATGAGAGGGGGGTTCAGGATGGTACACCATAATCTTATCCTCCTACTTTTCTACTCTTTGCATCTCCATTATAATAAAAATGATGTATAGCGATATTTTAAAATATTGGCTTATGTCAAAAAAAGTGCAGCGAATAAATTACCGATACTTTTTAAAAGTGATGCTATATGTGGGGTCGCTATCACTACAACAAAAACGGTTTATAGCGACACTTTTAAATGTAGGTACATGTCAAAAAAGTGCTGCTAGCTAAAATTACCGACACTTTTAAAAAGTGTTGCTATATGTGGGGTCGCTAGGTATATAGTGACAGTTAAAGAGTGTCGCTATAACCTAAAAGAATGCTGCTAATTTACCAACACTTATTTAAGCATTTAGCAACCGCCGAAATTCTATCTCGTTGGCTGCGGTGGCGGAGGAGGACGACAGTAAAGGCTATTCGTCTAGAATTTCAGTGGATTGAGTGAAGAGAGAAGAAAAGATGGTAATTGATTTTTCTTTTTTTTTTCTTTTCTGTTTGTAATCGGGCCAAATGGACTAGGTGTGGTGGGTTGAGTAGAGTAATCTTTTATTTTTTGTTGGATTGGGCTTTATATTTAGGCATTAGTAGATGTGTTTTTAAGTTTTAGCATAAATGAGACACTTACTCAAAAGTGTCCCAAACATATGTCCCTATAATCTAATTCTGTTGTAGTGTATATGTTGGGCCGCGTTGATGTTCGGCACTCACTTCTTCAGCAACCTATGGTGGAAGGATACATGGCGATCGTATCCCTCTACGATCCCTATAAGATCCTCGCGGCCAAACTCCAGCAACCGGAACGTTACCTCGTTGGCTACGGTAGTGGAGGAGAGAAGGGAAGATGGTGATCAATTTTTCTTTACTTCCTTTTTTGTTTGTTATCAGGCCGAGTGAGCTGGTGGGGTTGGTTGAGTACAAAAACTTTTTGTTTTCGATTGAATTGAGCTTTATATTTAGGCCTTAGTAGATTTTTTTAAAAAAATTTAGTATAAATAAGACACTTACACAAAAATATTCAAAAAAATGTCTCTATAACCTAATTCTATTGTAATGCTCTAATCTGCTTTACAATATTGTTTTTGGGCTTTACTCTTCTTGTGAGCTTTATTATATTTTGCTGTCTCTCGTCATCTTTGCTTGTTCGTATTACACTATCTTAGAGACGTGCCAATCGATGGAGTAGCTCATGGTCATTATACCGTTAGAAATGATTGCCGGAGCCTCACACGTGAAGTGACAATCTTGTTTCTAGAACAGTGCTTAACATGCCTCGACCCACAGATCCTCATCTACTCTTTTTTTCTATGTAATACTTAAATATCGATTCTTGCATGCAATTTTTGAAAGTAAATCCTTAATGCTGTTTTCTGCTACTAATTGACACCAAGATAATAGGATTTAAAACCGCTCGAGCTTTCATATATAGATCAGTTAAAGATTATTGATTACATTAATTAAATAGTTCATAGTTTCATTTTAAGGGCTCTATCTCAAAAATTCCACAAGCTGGTTCATGGCTGACATGGTGGACCAGGTCCAAGCAACAATATTTCCTCCTGATTTAATGGGTTTAATTTCCAACTAATTAATTAAAATTAGTGTGACACTATCTACATCAAACATTACCAAATTACAACAGCCCAGCTAATTAAACCTACCATCAATTTATTATGTTTTGGTACCGCTGATATATATAACTAAATTATGGTAAACAAACAGTTTGGGTTGGTTCATCCAACTCTTCGTGTGTCTCATGTGGCAAATTAAATAGGTGTTAACTACATATTATTTTGATGATTAATATGTTTTAACTCCAAATTATATTGGACTAGTGTAGAAACCCGCGCGATGCAGCGGGTAGATAATAGAAACAAAGTTTTAAAATTTTAATAAAATTTATATTTATAGCTTATAGGAAGTTATACTATGCTAAGCACAGTTAATTTGCATGACTAAATTCAATTGTTAAAAAAATAAAATTATAGCTAGAAGCATATGAAATACATAAATAATAACTTAACGTATCTGGCTTAAGAAAATTTTTGGTGGGGTCTCAGACTCCAGTCTCCACATCATACTTTTTAATATACGAAAGGAATTTTGCTCACAACAGTGTCTACTCGAAAAAAATGGTCATAAGATGAAAATAAAATAAAAAAAATCAATCTTAAAAAAACTAATACTTTTTTGGAGCATTTCTTTTACTCATCCAAATCTTATACATCTTCTTAATCTTCAGCTGGTAGTTGCTTCCCGCGCCAAGTCACTTCTGGATTTCCATTGTAACCTATGAACAAACACCTCATCTGCATCACCAAACTGCGATATCTAAACCGACACAGCCTTGCCATCACATCAACCACAGAAATTCTAATTCTTAAACAATTTGATTTACCAAAAAGTTCCTGCGATTCTTGAGAAGGAGCTCCCACGGAACGTCCCCGCAAAGAGGAGGCTAGGACGCCGCTCCCCTCGGCCCAGTTGTGGGCGCGCGCGAGCCGCGCGAGGAGGCAGCCGAGGCGGTGGCGGTTCATGGTGAGTGAGGGCTCCGGCGTAGACCGGCCCGGCGAGCACTTATATGGGCCGCGACTGGACTTTACAGAACGATACTTCTTGAAGAAGACAACGTTCTTCGCATGCTCTTCTTCTTCATCATCCTCATAATCTTTGTTAACACAATGAGATAGAGAGAAGGAGATGAGTGTGGGGTGAGAGATTAGATGATAATGTTCTTTTTTGCATGAAAAATAACATGTCATGCAAAAAAAAATGGATGGGGGGATTAATGGTGGAGGGGAGTGGATTGGAGTTACAAAACTCACTAATTGGTGGAATATAATGCATTTAATTAAATGTGAAGAGGTGAAAGATTGAGTATTTAGAATGGAGAAGAAACGTATTGATGGAATATGATACATTTAATTAAATGTGGAGAGGTGAAGGGTTAAGCATTTAGAATGGAGAAGAAACGTAAATTTAAAAAAATGTGAGCTTGCCACGTCATCATTTTACATTGAGGATTCATATAAGAGATAATAAAGTTGGATGGTTCGCAGCATAGGGTCAATGCCAACAGTAAGGGGCTTGCAAAAGATCGAGAATATATTATATACTATATTAATTATATATATATATATATATATAATATATATATATATGTATATAGTACATATATATATATATATATATATTATATATATATATTATTGAGGCTCCAGACTACTACATATTATGAGTAGCGATCGCTTCGTACACATAATGTTTCTTTGATAATAGAAAGCTTCCGATGCGCCAAATCCACACCCTTGTTTAAAGTCGTTATCCTAGAAGCATTTAATGTCTAGAACAATCATAAATTTTATAATTTTTTGATATATTTACCTTACGATCAAATATTCACAAAATTGATAATTTTACGGCCGATATCGCTGATACTTGCTCCAGTGTTAACGTGTAAAAAATGCGAATAGCTTGATTTTTAATAGAAAATTCATCCATCTGCCTAGATAATCGAAAATAATCCCGTAATCTTAATTGAAGGATCCGATGCATTCATTTTAGACGGTCGGTTCGATTTGACCGTGTATTTATATCCGGCCTTGTTGGACTTATATGGTTTCGAAAAGTTTCAAAATTTATTTCTAAAAGTTTCAAATATCTCTAGTATCATATACTAACGGTGTGGATTCCGTTGATCCCGTCGGAGAAGCCCGACATCGAAAACCATTATGATACGAAGGGGCTTCATAACTCATATGAGTATAAGGTAGCAGGCTACTCATATATAATATCATATACCTATATATAATATAGTATATATATATAGTTGAGCTGGGCTCTATTTAGTAGGCAAAATCGTCTTATTGCTACCCATTTTTAGCTTTGGATGCAACTCTTTTGCATTATTTCTCACCATTGGATTAAATACCTATAACCTAGTGAACGACCACGTCAACCCTAGGGCGGACCACTCAACTCTAACTGACTAATATCATCAATGCGCCTACCATATTTTTCATCGGCAGTGTTAAAAACTTGATAGCAAAAAGACGTTTTACTATTATAGTAATCCAACCTAGCTTTTTTATATATACTATATATATATAATGATATATATACTATATATATTATATATTAATATATATATAAGTATATATATACTAATATAAACATTAGGCTACTATACTATCATATATTACCGAGCTTCGTACTCTAAGTCCTTGCGCTTTCATATCTAAAGGATGTTCACTTAATGATCCACACGTAAATATGATCTAGGCGTATATGAAGTTCATTAGAAATAAAATTTTAGTTTCTTTCGACAACCTCAGGACACCCGATGATGGGACCCCACGACAAAAACCAACAAAGCCGGTTTACTAGATAAAATATGTCAAAAGTAGGAAGCGGTCAGGACAATTGAATAATCTTTAAAATTTGAGTATAGGACTTTTGAATTCACAGTAAAAAAATTGTTAACCTAATATGACTACGTATTTAAAGCTAGTTTCTATCAAAAATTTGAAAGAAATTTATATTCTTCTACCGACCGTTAAACTCGAAACTCAGCATAGTAGCCATTTGAAAATTGATAAATTGTTGAAATTGCCTGAACTCATAAAAGTAAACCTGATATGGTAAAAATATAAAATTTTATTCTAAAAAACTTATACACATCACACCTCACTTTTTAACGGTGTGGATCATTGTTTGAATAACCTAAGATAAAACACGGACTATAGGTACGGACCCCCGTACTAGAGATAGATAGGAAGACTAAGCCGCTCTCTCTCTCCGCTGCTCTCGTCCCGGATCCTCTCTCTCTCTCGCGATCTCAGCTACCCAGGGAATCTCGTTAGATTCGCCGTCTCGCCACACTCGGATCCTCGTTCACTCTCTCCTCTCGTCCTCGTCTCCTCCTCTATATAATATACTATATACTTACTATAACTATATAGGACGTTGAGTGAGAAATACATCGATAGCAAAGGGGCTCCGTGTCACCATTATTTATCTCGATGATACGGAGCCTCAATCGACGATCGTTCACCAGAGTTGAACATGGACTCTATACCCAACTTAAAGTGTATTAGCAAATCAAATTTCACCCATATTTCTCGATATTGTTTCATCTTAATCTAATCCGAGTTGATACAAAAAGAACGGCCTAGACACATCGAATATTTCTGTCTATAAAGATTAATGGATAGGAGTCTATGTATCAAAGATCAAGAGTAAGATCTTATCTTTAAATAGTTTAAAGAATTTTCCAACAAAAATTCAATTGATTTGAATATCTTTACGCCGTTAAACGAGAAAATGTCTCATATCGACCATTAAAATTACAAAATTTTAAACCCTTTGATTATTAAGCAAATGATGTCGAAAAGATTTGAAATTTGATTTCTAAACACTTAAAGTAGTATAGATCATGTTCAACAGTGCTGATCGACGATTTGGAGACTCTATTATCGAAAATAAATGGGTAGCAACGAAGCCCATTGGCTATCGATAGTATTCTAGCTTAACTCTTTCTCTCTCTCTCTGTAGTATCCTTTCTTTTATATATTATTATTATTGAACTTAGTTGGTGCTAATTGTGGCTATGATGCCACGTGCAACCTCTCCCCCCCCCCCCATCATACCTTT